>NC_045440.1:20818265-21006661 GCF_002776525.5 Piliocolobus tephrosceles | reverse complement strand
GAAGGAAGGAAGGAAGGAAGGAAGGAAGGAAGGAAGGAAGGAAGGAATCATCAAACAGCCCATGCAACGGTTGAAGGATGACAAAAGGGAGTTAACAGGCCTGTGAAATAAAGACCACAGCTCTGGGGCTGAGACTTAGAGAGGGCTGACAGGGAGAAGCAGGGAGATCTGCTAGCAGGCTATGCAGTGGCCTGGGAGAGGGATGACAAAGCGGCCATGGGGGTCAGCAGGCCATGGGACCAGAGAAGAGGCAGTGGACTCCCCATCCTGGAAGGCCAGGCCCAACACCCTCTCTCTTGCATGGGAAAGCATGCTACAGAATTACCAAATCAACATGGACTACAGGGCATCTGCCGTTGCACCTGTCCCCCGAAAGTTGAGCTCAGTGAAAATGAAGTGCTGTCTTTGCATTGGAGGGTTAGCAGAGTGGGAGGCAGAGAGGAATCTTTTTTGGAGGAAGGAGAATCGTGTCTGTCACAAAGTGTTTGACAAGGTGAGCATCCATTTCTTGGGAAGGCAGTGAAACCTAGCTCTGGGCCACCCAGAGACTCATTTCTCTTTGGGGCACTGGATCAGCTCGCAGAGGACCCCCATGCTGCTGGAGACATTGCTCCAGAGCTCTGCAGTGGGCCCAGGTACCTTCCTGTGGCCTGGAGCAGCTTTGAGCTGCATAGGTCTTCAGGGCTGGGAGGAAGAGAGGGGCCCACAGCCCCACCTCAGGGCCTTAGGAATAGAGTCACCTCTTAAGTATCAGCGGGGTCTCTCTGAGGGGTAGCAAACATATCAGCATAAACTGGAGGTTGGAATACACCAGTTCGAGGCTGGCACCCACCCCCATCTCTGACTAGTCACTGTCTAGACTTCCCTAGGAGCTTGAATTTCTTCGTCTTGAAAAAAGTGAGGTTGGGCCCGACGATCTCTAGGGGTGATTTCCGCTTCTAAAATTCCATAGTTCCAGAATTTCTCCGCTTCCTTGACTCACTGACAGCCTACTCTCCATCCTAATGACTTAAAAATTCCTGTGAACACACTTAGTGTATAACTGTCTTTCTGTTTCATTTTTTAGTTACATTATTCTAGATAATACTCTTCTTGCTTGCCAAGAAAAGAAAAAAAATGACATTAATTAAAGATTTGGTCTGTGTCCTAATCAAAAATTTTGAAAATGAATGTATCATACTGTACATTCTGCAATGTAGCCTGCTTTCTTACTTAGCAATATATCATTAACATTTTCCCATGTCAACACATAATCTTCTAAACCATGATTTTTAGTGCAGAAGTAGTTTACCATATGGATGTACTATAATTTACTCAGCCAATCCTCTACTATTGGACATTAGGTTGTATCTATTTTTTTTATATTATCACCAACGCTACAATGAACAAAGTTGTGAATACATAACTCTTCATTCACCTCTGTGGTGACTTTCTGAGAATAAATTCTCAGAGGTCAAAGGTTTTGCATATTCAAAGGCTTTTTGGTACATGTTACTAAAATGCCATCCAGAATTTAGAATTTCTATCAATGTAGAATCCTTGTATCAATTTAGAATTCATAGCATATGAATAACCATCAGGACAGTCATATTTTAGAGTTAAAAAGAGACCTAGCAAGGCTGTGGTCCATCCCCTCCAGTTTACAGGTGAGGAAACTGAGGCCCAGGCTGGGAGGTGCGTAGGTATTTGTCCTGGGCACTCCTCACAGTATGGGTGAGACTCTGAACACTGCCAGGACCCTGCTTGTGCCCTGGCCTGCCAACCTCGGTCCCCACTGCCATAACTCAGGGCTTCTAAAGCCTTCCCTCCCTGTGTCACCTCTCATGGGCCCTCACAGCCACATGGCTTCCTCCTAAGAGCAGGCTGCACTTGCCATTTCTCCCTCTTCTCTTCCCATTTGTCTTTCCCTGCTCCTTCTTTGTCCCCCTGGCAGCCACTTCTGATGGAAGTGTGCAGTTCTTGTCCCAGGGGTTTCTCTGTGATAGTTAGAAGCCCTCTCCCATTTTGAACGCCCCCCCTTTTCAGCTACCTGGATCCCACCGCCACCTGCCCTTTCGGCCAGTTCTTCTCAACATCCTTCCCAGGTTCCCTCCCTCTTCCTGGCTTCCTGCCTGATGCTCCCGGTTCTCCCAGCATCCCCCTTCCCTTCATATGTTCCCAGGATGAGTCCATGCATCCCTGAAGTCTCCAGCCACACTCGCTTTTCCTCTGCCAGAGCTCCAAGCCTGCAGGCCCATTGCACACCTCCCGCTGCACGCTCCATAGGCCCATTCACAATGCGTTAGCAACGAAACATAAACCCTTCCCTTCCCCAGCCCTCACCTCGACCCCTTCATCTACCTAGATCTTCTTTTAAGGCTGAGCTGAAACTTTTCACGCTTCACAAGGCCCTCCTGTGACCCAGCTTCTTTGGGGCAGCACTGAGCCCCCTCTCGTCTAGGAAACTCCCACATTCCCCATCAGGGAACTTAGCACCGTCACGCAATTACTCATAGTCGTAGCCGTAGGAGTAGTAGTGGTGGTTTATTTCTCTGACTCCCCAACCAGACTCAAGTACTTGAGAGTAGAGGCCATGTTTAATTGGCCTTACCCCCAACAACTGTTTGTTGACTGAATAAGCAGTGGCAGAGAAGAGCAAGTATTATCCTTAGAAGGTAACTCCTCTTTTCTCTTTGCCATCACCAGCCAACTGGAAATCTGTACTGAGTCATTTCCGACTACAAGGAGAGGGTATGGGTGCCACGGGACAAAACTCACCCATCAAAATGTTGGTATTCACCCTCCCCCGCCTCTGCCAATTTCCAGACCTGATGGAAGGAACATTCTCAAGGCTAGATCAGTTTGAGATTTTAATACTCAAGGTAATTCTTGCCCTCTGACCACTTCTCCAGAACAAACTCGTTATGCTAACCTGGCTGGTATATCTAAAGGCAGACCCCAACTCTTCAACTCCACTCATTATATTTCATTCTTTTAGAAAAATACGACCCCTCTCCTCACCTGTGCAAATCCTGCTACCCTCCAAGATAGTGTTCCTAGAGGAACCCACCCCCGCAGACTCCTGTCATGCCCAAACATCAGAATCCCTATTAGAAGGGACCAGCCTTCAGCCGGGCACAGTGGCTTACGCCTGTAATCCCAGCACCCTTGGGAAGCCAAGGCAGGAGGATTGCTTGCACCCAGGCGTTCGAGGCCAACCTGGGCAACACAGAGAGACCTTGTCTCTACAAAAAAAAAATTTTAATTAGCCAGGAATGGTGATACACACCTGTGGTCCCAGCTACTAGGGAGGCTGAGGTGGGAGGATCACTTGGGCCTGGGAGGTTGAGGCTGCAGTGAGCCGTGATGACACCACTGCACTTTAGCCTGGGTGAAAGAGCAAGACCCTGTCTCAAAAAAAAAAAAAAAAAAGCAGTGGGAGTGGGGGCCAGCCCTCTTTCCTGCATAGGAGTCCCTCGGTATTGACAATCCCTCAGTCCCTGGCATGGAGCTTTGTACGAAGTGTGCTCTGGTGAACAAGCTTTGATCACTCAAATGAAGATTTGATGACTGTTAGAAGGACTGAGGAGAAAGAGATGGCTTCCTTTTTGCTCCCCCAAGCTGCTGCCCTAGCAACTTTTTAAAAAGCCACTAATAGACAGGGTTTCAAAATCCAGAGGGGCCAAGCATGGTGGCTCATGCCTGTAATCCCAGCACTTTGGGAGGCCGAAGTGGGAGGATTGCTTGAGGCCAGGAGCTCGAGACCAGCCTGGGCAACATGACAAGGCCACCGTCTCTACAAAAACTAAAAAAATTGCCAGACATGGTGGCGTGTAACTGTAGTCCCAGCTACTCCGGAGGCTGAGGCCAGAGAATTGCTTGAACCCAGGAGGTCGAGGCTGTAGTGAGCTGTCACACCACTGTACTCTAGCCTGGGCAGCAGAGCAAGACCCTGTCTCAAAAAACAAAAAAAGAAATATACCTAGCCTCTTACCAGAGGTCCCATCCTAACTCAAAGGAACACATGCCGCAGAATACTATAATGTATTAGAGCGTTCTTTCCTTGGTACCACTAATCCAGAGCCCCTCCAGAACGAACGGTTTAGTGTTTCTATTGCTGGGAGACAAAAAGCCGGATGAAGGGGGCAGGAGGAAGGGAAAGAGAGCCAGGATGTGTTCAGTTTCTACTCCACTCTGGGCACTTTCTAAACATGCATTATCTTATTTCATTCCCACTATAACACTGTGAAACAAGCACTGACACTACTTGACGTACAAGAAGGCTGTAGTTCAAAGAAATGAATCGACCTATCCAGGGGTACAGGAGGTAGTAAGGAGCAGAGCTGAGATTTTAAACCTACATTCTTTAGAGTAGCCCCGTTGTCTCTAGGAGGAACAGCAGCAAAGCCCAGAAAATGCAGCTCCACGTTTGCCTGTCGGTCTGCTCTTTTCCTCCTCTATTCACAGTCGTTGACAGCTTCCTCAATGTCAGACTGAGGTGGCCTCTCCAAGGACCTGGCATGGTCGCTGTTGCTCCTGTTTCGAATGAGGACTCAGGCTTAGGGAGGATCAGTGACTTTCCCAGGCCATGCTGCTAGCAGGTGGCAGAGCCCATCTGATTCCTTCACACCCCGATCACCCCTGCCTCCCTCTCTGGGCTTGTGTCTCAATCCTCCTCTCTCAGGGAGCAGGAGCAGGATCTGTGGCCAGGGAGCACATGGCGGATCTATTCCAAACCAGACCACTGACCTCAATGTGCCTTTTAGAGCCTTACCCCATTCCAGAGATAGGGCGTCTCCGAGAGGACACGTTGGAGGACATCTGGGGTCTCGATATGGCTGTGGTTCTGTCCTCGGCACTGGGCAGGAAATGCTGAGGGGCCCCTGGGCCGGATTCCCATAGGTGTCCCCAGGAGGACAGGAATTTAACTGAGGACACAGCAGCACTCAATTCCGGTTCCAGTATCCTTGGTTGAAGACAGTTGAGGGCCAACAGCTTTTTTCCTCCAAAAAAGAATTGTCAGGGCACCACATGCTGACCTTGCTCCTAGCTTCCCCTCATTTGAGGAAATGCAGAGAGAAGTTGCCGGGCCCCCGTGGGTCTGTGCTGAGCTGCCCTGTCATCCCACTGCCATGGGAGCAGCATCCAGGCCTGGGAGAAGTGGGGACAGAGTGGGCAGCAAAGTGTTCTGGGCACACTGGGGTCTGAGGAGCAGGCCCGGACACAGCTCACATGCACAAACTGTGCACACGTGGCCTGTTCCTGTTCCTTCACGCAAGCCGTGTCCCCAGCACCCACAAAAGGTGACGCCCAGATGGAGCCCAGAGCGTCCCTGACGGTCCCCCTCCAGCTCGCTGCCTTTCTCCTGATGTCGCTGTTGACAGAGGGTTATGTAACCTCGAAGGAAGGGAGGCCTGGAGTTCTCCCCAAAGCGGTGAGTGAATCAGTTTTTGCTGCCGTCATTTTCTCAGCAGGAATCTGCTTTATGCAGATTGGATTTAGGGGTTTTTCCTGGATGCTTCTGTTTCATTTAACATGCAAGGGCTAATAACTTGTCACAATTCAATAAGGCGGTGGTTACAAACACCCGGGCGGCTGCTTATTTAAATGCAGGTTTGTTAATTAGCTTCTCCTAACAAGGCGTACGCTAAATCAGGCTCCCGGCTGGCAGCACCCAAGCCTGGCACATCTCCCGGGACGGGAGGTCGGGAGGTTGGCTACAGGGTCATATCCAGTCGCTGGCAGCAGGGCCAGAATTAAAGCCTAGGAGGCCTGTCTCAGCCACTCCACTGCCTCAGTTTCCTTCAAATCAAGGCATCAATGACAAATTTTAAAAGCAACTCCAAGATAACCACACTCTGTCCTTTCCCTTCCTTCCTTCTCTGGTTCTCGTTCTTGTCTTTGATTCCTGACCCTATCCCCCACTCCAAGTGTGCTGTGTGTGTTTATTGCTGTTGCTGTTCGATGCAAGCTCCACCTCTTCCATAAAACCTTCAGCGCTTCCTTCAACCCTGACACCCTCTCCACTTACATATCATCATCTACTCAGTTTGGTAGCAGGTTGCAGGGGTGCTGGTAACAGGGACAGAAGAAAACCAACAAAGATGGGGCACCTGCTGTGGGTCAGGGGCTGTGTCCATAATCCCCACAACAGCCTGCAGTTGGGTGTCCCCAGCCTCCTACTACATTTGTAGACATGGATGCCCAGAGAGGTTGCGTGACCTTCCCAAGGTCACTGGACCAAAGAGAGTCACTCAGGGGTTCAACCTCCTGCTATAACTTCAAAGCCGGTGCTCTCTCCCATACTGGTGGGCAGGAAGTGCCTGAAAATAGCATGTGTCGGCCAGGCAAGCGTGGTGGCCCACTCCTGTAATCCCAGTACTTTGGGAGGCCAAGGTGGGCAGATCACTTGAGCTCAGGACCAGCCTGAGTAACGTGGCAAAACTCCATCTCTACCAAAAACACACAAAAAATTAGCTGGCATGTGCCTGTGGTCCCAGTTACTTGCCTGTCTGGGGCAGGAGGATGACTTGAGCATGGGAGGTTGGGTAACAGAGTAAGACCTCGTCTCAAAAAAAAAACAAAAACAAAACAAAACACCACAGCATGTGTTAGGGAGGCATTATTCATTACTGTCATCATCATGGTCGCTGCTGTGAGATCTCACTGAAAACAATGACCCTAGTTGGATCCTAACTGAATCCTGGAATCTGGTTCCACCCAGAACCTTAGGCCTCTCACTGAGCACCTGACCACCACCATAAGAAAGCTACTGGGTACCCACAGGAGCAGCTGGGCCACTGCCTTTGGAGGGCCTCATCCCTACAGGGCAGTTCCGGGCACCAGCATCCGGTGAGGAAGTCGAGCCTTAAGCCAAAGGCAAGAGAAAGCTGGTCACACAGAAATCCCAGGAGGCGTTCATCCATAGACATCTGCCATCCACATTAGACAGCCATGCCCATCCTTCCCCAGAGGGAACACAGAATGAAAGCACAAAGAACATTGCTAAGCATCACTCACTTATTCTCAAGAAAGGACTGAGAAAGGATCTAAGTATAGAAACAAAATAAAAGGTTGGAATGGGGGAGACAGAGCCCTGAGAAGTCCTGGATTGCCCCAACCCTCCCCTGGGGAAGTGTAAGACCCGGCCCATGTACCCCTACCCAAACCTCAGGAGCCCTACCCAGCCAGGTGCACTGCTTCTGCATGGAGCAGGTGCCTGGCCAGTACCCTCTGGCTGAGGTGGAACCTGCGGTTGCTGACAGCTGGAACCTCCCGGGATTGCTGCTCCCCATTATGGGTCTGGGCAGGAAGGCTGAGGGACCTAGTGGTCATCCCTATGACTCTGGCAGAAGCAAATGCCAGGAGTCCTGGGAGGTTGGTTACTCAGTTACCACTGAGGACACTAACCCCCAGGTGTGATGTGTATGTGGGCTGTCACTCTCAGGATACCCTAAAACATGCTGCCTCCAAAGCTGGGCCAGCTGCTAATAAAAGGGTCCTTAACCTCCTGGAGGATCAGAGATGCCAATCAGATGAAAGTGGTCGGGCTCTCCCTAGGGAAATATACATGCAAGCATATATAAAGGTATACAATTTTGCAATTTGTGGTCATCTGCAGACCCCTCGAAGACTATTCATGAGTCCTAGGTTAAGAACTCTTGCTTGAAGAAGACATTCTAAGAGACTTTTTTCTTAATTAGCACTCCCTGGTGCCCAGATGAGACTTTCTCTTTCTGTATGTGGTCCGTTGACCTTCTAAAAATGTCAGTTCCCTGAAGCTCTCTGATGGATGGGTCGGGTATTTTCACACCCCCAAAGGCAGAGGTCTGGATCTGATGGTTTCTCAAGGACTTACACCATGCTTAGCACAGAGTAGGTGCTCGACAGTGTGTGTTGAATGAATGAGGGAGAGGTTCCCACGTGCTCTATGAGTTTGCACTACTCTATTTTTATAGCTCACATGATTGCTCTTAATTCATAGTTATCAAGCCCACTGGTAAGGCGCCTTGTATCACTAAGATCAACATTATGGCCTTTTAAAGGGGAGTGTATTAGGGCCCATCCAGTCTCTGTGCAGTGTTTCTGGCACCCAGCCTGAGAGACCTCTTCCCCACCCACCCTCACTCCCATCTCAAGTCTCAGTTTCCCAAGCACTGAAACACCTCTGTCCAGTCAAGCCTGACACGAGCAATAGTGAGAAAGCCACAGAGCGACTGAAAGAACAAGACAGAATCCCAGATCCTCTCGTCCACTATAGCTGCTGAGATTAAAGAGGGGGAGCTGAGGTCGGCAGGTCTGTTCCTGGGGAGTGGTGGCAGAGTGGGTGGCTTCAGCCCCCCGGGTTTCCTGGGTCTTGCTGAGAGAGGCCCAGCTCTGTCACCTGCAGAAGATGCCTGGTCGGCTCCCCCTCTTCAGGGAGGAAGGGGGAGAGCCTGCCATATCTGAAGTCCAACATGGGCCCCTCCACCCATGAGCTGGGGTCCCTGAGCCTGAGCCAAACTCAAAGACCAAACATGTGAGGGTCTGGGGTGGGGGCGGAGGCCAGGCAAGGAGTCTGGTTTTCCCAGATGTCTTCGGGTGGCTGGGCCACATGACATAGCCAACTGAGGCAGGAGTGGCTGTGTGGGAGGCCCGGGTACAGGGGGAGGGAACTCCTACCCCCGCCCAGGCCTTGGATCATTTGAAAGGCAAATGTGCTGGGTTGCCTAGGGAACGGGAGAAAAGGGACTTCCCTAGCACTGGTGACTAGTAAGGGATGGAGATGGGAGCTGTGATGCTGAGAAAATTGTTTCCAAAAAAAAAGTAAAAAGCGGTGACTAAGCAGCCCTGGTTATGTAAAGCGATCCCTGAGGAAGTGTGGGGAAAAGCCTGGAGCCCACCCCCGTGTCCCTCCTCCCCACTCCCAGCCCCGGTGCCTGCTGCCTTGGGAGTTTCCACCAGCCCCTTCCCCCTCCGGCTCTCCCGGAACTCCCTACTCCTCCACAGGACTGCGAGGCAGTGGGGCTGGGCCCAAGCAGGGCTTTCACTGCCAAGGGCATCCAAACGTGGTGGGCAGGACAGGGTACCAACAAGGAGATGCTGGGGCCTGTCCCCAAAGGTTCTGTCACCTCTGCTCTGAACAGGACACCTGGGGTCAGTCCAGCAGGGGGCAAAGGGTCATTTGCCATCCCACAATTGGCACCATCCTCTTCAGAGACAAAGAGTTTCAGATCTGAACCCCGAGGCTGCTGCTTGCTAACTCTGCTGTCTTCACGAGTTACGGAGTCTCTTTGAGCCAGTTTCCTCAGCTGGAGATGGGAGGTAGTGTCTACTCCACAAGGCTGTTGGAGTGATTCACTAAGAAAGACAACCTGTGTGCAGTTCAGGGCACAGGGCGACACGTGGGAAGCACTCAGGGCATGTTTGTTTCCCCTCCCCTTAGCCAAAAGCAACCCTAGAGACTGTCTCGTCCTTTTACAGAAGGGAAGACCTGAGGCTGAGCATTAGATGCCTTCAGGATTGGAGGAGTCTGGCCATCACTTTAGTGCCCTCTGTCCACATCCTTCCAGTTGCCGAAGGTCCATGATCCAGACCCCTTTACTTCCTGGTGGATGCGTGGCAGAGGAGTGAATGCCTTCAGGCCTTACAACTCCCACTGCAGGTTTTCTTCTAGTTTCCCAGGAGGCATCCTCTAGTGAGCAGCCCAGAGCACGGTGGAACCTCAAAGGATCCATGCGAGGTCATAGCCCACAAAACCTTCATCTGTGGTTAAGGCAGAAATGCAAATGTGCCTGGCTCCCCAGGGAGGTTCTCCCTACTGTCTGTGCTTAAGGAGGGGAGAGGACCAGGTAGGGTGCCCTGGAAAAAATGAACCTCAAAGTACGAACGACTCCAAGCCTCAGAAAGCTATTGAAAACATCGAGAAACAACAACCTCAGTCACCAGTGAAATCAACCCAGGCCTGAATGAGGAAGGAACGTGTAATTCCTCTCTTGCCTCAAGATTTTTAAAAGGGCCAGGCACAGTGGTTCACACCTGTAATCCCAGCACTTTGGGAGGCCAAGGTGGGCAGATTGCTTGAGCTTAGGAGTTTGAGACCTGCCTGAGCAACATGGTGAACACTATCTCTACAAAAAATATAAAAATTAGCTGGCTGTGATAGTGCATGCCTGTGGTCCCAGCACCTGTGGTCTCAGCTACTTCGGGGGCTGAGGTGGGAGGATCACCTGAGCCAGGGAGGCAGAGGTTGCAGTGAGCCATGATCGTGCCACTGCACTCCACCTTGGGTGACAAAGTGAGACCCTGTCTCAAAAAAAAAAAAAAGAGAGAGAGAAAGAGATTCTAAAACAATAAGATGCCTGGGAATCCATGCTGCTTTTAACTTTCCCTGGCGAACTACTGAGCAGTCGTCTCCTCCAAAGTGTTTGCATGTCCAATCTAAGTCGCCCATGTGATGGTTTCTGCCCTGTTTCCTCCCATTTGTTCTTGGGAAATAAAAATAGCCAATCGCTTTCTACATGCGTATACTCGAAGCCCTGCTGAGTGTCTCCTCTTCCAGACCTGACTTTCTTCACCCTTCCCGATGCTAAACACAGTGCTAAGGGCACCATATCAGTGGTTCATAGATATTTGCCAAATGAATGAACATTCCCAGTGGAGACACCACCCAGCCTTCCAAAGGACTCTTCTTGTTACTGGGACACAGGGTTGGGGGACCACGGCACCAGCCCAGCTCTCTCCCTATGCTTTTCTGTCTCTCCATATAATGGGGGTGTGGGTGGGGACATTTGTGACCTGGGACCCAGATGCTCTGCTAAAGACCCTTAGAGCTCTTTGGCGACCTCCATGACGTCATAAAAAACCCACTGGCCTTGGTGTGGGACCTCTTCCTTGACCACCTCCTAGCCCGGTGACCTTTGAGAAGTCACTTATTTCTCTGCAGCTCAGATTCTTTATTTGTAAATTGAGGCTAATAATAGCCGCATCAGGGTTGTGGGGAGCACGCGTGCCTGGTTCATCAGAGGTTTTTGGAAAATATGAGGTGAATCCAAATATGGGGTACCTTGAACCCCATGAGGACCGGATCATTCTATGGGGAGCCAGGGTCCCCATGGCTTTTCCTTCTCAGGATCCCAAACCCTCCTCTGGGCACCATCGCACGCGTGGAGCCGGGAGCCAGCTGACTTGGTGAGGAAACCCCATCCCCCTCCTCCCCCACCTCCCCCGCCCACCTTCCCACCACCTCTGATCAGTGCTGTGAGGATTAGTCACCGCCTCCCATGCAGCCCGTGCCCCCCACGCAGGCAGACGGGCTGAGTGCTTAATTGGAGTTCCTCACACCTCCAAGGACAGCCTCCAACAACATGACAGAGGAGTCCGCCCTGGTGGCCACAGCCCCTGACTGACTAGGGCACTAAAACTGGCTGAGAGGACTTTGCTTTCCCTGAAAAAGCCCCCTTCAGACGGCCTCAGCAGAGCAAGGAGACAAGGCCAGGGTAGGACCAGAAGGAAGTCTGGGAGCCATCCAGGAGCCCAGCATCCACAAGACAGCACACCCAGAACCTTCTCCCAGGAGGCTTTGCTGGGGAGCTCTCTACTCAGGCCTCTGTGTCCCAGTCCACAGGGTGGCCCCAGGCCCGCTCCATCAGCAGAAGCCTCATTCCCATCCCCGGATCACAGGCGAGGGAAACAAGGACAACAGGAAGGCAGGAAAAGCATCTTGGGTGGAGCAGTTGCTATCAGTGGGCGTGCTTGGTGAGGGCCCAAGAAGGCCCAGGAGCCTGTCCAAGTTATCACTCGAACCCGGGAGGCGGAGGTTGCAGTGAGCTGAGACCACGCCACTGCACTCCAGCCTGGGCAACACGAGCGAAACTCCATCTCAAAAAAAAAAAAAGTTCACACTGTCTCCCCATAACTGCCTCTAAAGAGGACTAAGCCGGGCGTCTTCCAGGCAACAGGATCCAGTCTCGCATGGAAGCTCGTGAATCTGTCCGCTGTGGGCAGCTGGGGACTTTGGATCTGGGAGGAATGAGGTCATTTGCTGCTTTACATGTGCCAAGCCCAAGCAGAGAGGGGTGAGACGGACAATCACTGCAGAGCTCAGATAAGCTCAGGACAAGCAGGAGAGACAGGTGTAGATGGGCAGCCAACTCCTGGGGTACAGGAGGCAACCTCCCCCGAATTCCAGGAGCAACTAGAGAGAGGAAGGGAATCGTGGTGGCACTGCCCGGGAGTGCTGCTGCCTCACGGGTCCCATCGCTGTGGGACTCTGTTTCCCCCTCTGTGCAGGGGCTGATGGTGGGGAAAGCAGAGTGTGATGACGGTCCTGGGAAAGGAAAGAGGAGAGCGGAGGGGGCTGTAACGAAGGAGCCAAGCTATAATTTCTCATTGAGGGCGCGGGGAAGCCAGAAAGTGAAAAGCAGCCTTCTCCCACACGCCCTCAGCCTTCCCAGCCTTGCATGTCTAATTGGATTCCCTCTGCCTCCTACAAGGTTATCCTTAGCGCCAGGAAAATACCTCATGGTCGGATTCTCTCCTCCCCCTCAAGAGGAAGGCTGGGGGCTCGGAGCAACGCTGCCATTCATAACATTTCCTGGTGCCCCAGCCACCACTCCCTGCTCTGGGGCAACAGGAGTGCTGTGCAGGGCGAGTGAGAAGAGAACCCTGCGCCCAGTGGAGCTAGGGCAGGCTGGCAGCCAGGGGGTGAGTGTCCTGGCCATCTCAGGCTGTCACCCAGAGGTCCTGTCAATGTGGCCTCAGCTGAAGCCTGCTCATCTCCTTCAGGGCCTGCCTCTCCCCAGGGTTCCAGGGCTGCATCTCCCCGTCCCCACTGCCACTCTTACGCTCCAGGCCAAGCCCACCCTGGGCTCCAGCCCAGGTCACTCTCACAGCCTAGAAGGGCCCCACCCAACAGCCTGCCCACTGTGGTCTTGTCCTCTCCCTCCCAGAAAGTTCTCTTGGGGTAGCCGCACCCTCCTCTTCCACACTGTAAATGTGAGAGATGATGCAGATGGAGGAAGTGAGGGGAGAGGAAGAGTAGAGGAGGGGGAACCCGGGGGGACCTGAGGGGAAGCATAAGGAAAGAGGGAAATCAGGGAAAATGAGGAAGGGGCCAGCACCCTTCCTCCTCCATGAGCAGATCAGTGCTGAATGTCTTTCCCAGTTTCTCACTTGTTTTCTCTGGCCCACACCACCTGCTTCTCTGCACACTCACCTCCTTTGTAGCACCCTCCCTCCGGACCTCAGCTGGTGTTTCTCTGCCCCAGCCCACCATTCTGACCAGTGCCCTTCCCATGTCCCCACCCAAGCCTGCCCCCGCAGGACCCATCATATGCTGCCCTGGTTGTACCCCAATGCCAACCTTCAGGCCAATCTGGCTAATGATATCAGGCCATGTGCCAACCACCTCCCAGCTCCGCAGGCCTCACTTCGGGGCTGCTCTGAGGAGGATGAGTCAGCTGGCATGGGATTCATTGACCGATATCTGGGATGCCTCGATCAGAAAAAAATGGCTGACCAACCATTGTCCTTCTCACATCCATATCAAGCCACTTAGCTCCTTAAGTCAACGAGTGATTATGTTTTAGTCAGTTGGGGAATAGATGGTGAAATTAGAGATAGGGAGGAATCAGTGTTTGCAGATAGGGAGAGAGACAGCATCAAGAAAAGATAAGCAAAAATGCAGAGAGGACTCGGCTGATGGAGAAACCCGTGGGAGGAGGATGTAAGAAGATAGTGGCAGCCGGAATGAAAGGCCAGTGGTTTGAAGGCTGAGAGCAGACCAATGGGGTAACCAGGAGGCCCACAGACCCTGCAATCACCAACACTGAGGTTCAAAGAGACTCATATGCCGGGCACCACGGAAAGCTCCCTCAAACCACATAATTTTACTGTTGAAAGACTAAATCTATCAGCGTCAACATAGATTGGCCTCTGTGCCCCGGAGAACTTTCATGTTTTCTACCAAATCTCATCTATCAGTAAAAAGACAAATGAAGAAAGGGGAAAGGGAAGGGTTTGCAATGACTTCTGGAGACCCATGCATGCGCCAAAACCTTGGCATAATCTCTCTGCCAGGAAGGATGTGAGCGCTAGCGTCAGCATCTCAGGATTCTGTTCTTCAAAGAAGCCGCTGCCCCTCACAAGGCTTTCTAAGTATTACTTTGGCATAGAGATGAAGAAGGGGAGGGTCCCAGTGGTCCCCAGGGCCCTGCAGAGGTAATGGTGCCTGTCCCGGGCAGCCCCGGCCACAGACACACCTGCCTCTCGGGTTGGAAACACCCCTCTGTGTGCATCTGCAGCCCCCATTGTTCCAGGGGTGAGCCCAGACCACCCTGGCCATCCCTGGTAGGGACAGATGGCCCGGAGAAGCTCACTGCCGGCGCCTCCAGAATGGGAAACCCCCCCAAGAGCCAAGGAGTCGGGCAATCCTTCCTGCCCACTCAGAGATTCCGGAAGCCCTTCCAGCCTGGAGAACCCGCCTCCCCAACCTCTCTCTCGCTTCCTCTGTCTGTCTCCTCGAGCCTCCTGTGAGTGCACAGGAGGGCTGAGGGAAGCCCCGTGTGCCTGTGATGAACGGAGCTAATTTCTGGTTTGCTGGTATGCCGCAGAGACGCTGCCTCCGTCCCCCTCCTTCCCAGCAAACCCTCTCCCACACACAGACAAATAGGCTGCATATTTAATTGGAATTCCTCACACCTACAGGGTAAAGCCTTGTCAGTAGAAATAGAGCCCACAGCCAGCTGGCTTCCCCCATTCCACCCACCTTGTCTCTTAAAAAGAAATCCCCCCCCTCCATACGTGAACACCACCCACGGGCCCCTGCACACCCCTCCCGGCATGGTTGTAAAGGAGGGATTGGTTGGCAAGGCCGCTCCTTGCCTGGGCCTCGACAGCTGGGCCCACCCAGCAGAGACCACCCAGAGGCTTCTCCCTGGCAGACGGGCCCTGACGGCCTTCCCATTGCCCACCTAAGGAACCTCCTTGCCAGACGCTCGGGGCTTCCGGGTTCCTGAAGGATGCTGCTGAGAGAGGCAGGCTTCTCGGGTATAAGGGGCCGGTTGATATGGAGAAGGAAGAGAGGGGAGCCCTAAAACCTAGAACATGACCTTAGAAGAGATCTTAGGGCCTGTCCTTTATGGTACAGGTGGGGAAACTGAGGCCAGAGAGGTGAAGGAAAATGTATCACATGGCTAACTTATTGCAGAGCTGCACTGAACCTGGGTCTCGGCTCCATAGATGCCACTTTGCCCCTTGTCCTGTGGCATCTCTCCAGGATGGTGGCACCCAGGAGCTGGCAGGACCAAGGAAAGACAGGCTCCTGGGGAAGAGCCAGGGAGAGACTGGAGGGCACGGGAGGACAAGGGGCCTAAAAGGGATGAAACAGACCGAGAAGACCATGGGGGAAGGTCGGATTACTTTCTTTCCATATGGCAACAGAAGGAAATCGGACAAGAGGCAGAGGCGCTGACAGACAAGAGGAGGCTGAACTCAGGACAGCCTCGGGGATGGCCAGGACTCAGCAGCCCATCCTGGTGGGGACAGCTGGGCCAGAGTGGCTCCCTGTCTGCACCTCCAGAACGAGAGTCCCTGAAGCCTCATATCATGACCTCGACATCCAGGGTCAGCAACTTCAGCTGGGCTTGCTGGGTGGGCGGGCCTCGGCCCCCACCCCCCATCAGTGATTTTCATCTTGCTGCCTCCTCCCTGCAGGGCCTCCTTCCCTCTCTGGCTAAAATTGAGCCTGGCACAGGCTGGCGCCAAACCTGTGTGTCAGTGAGTAGACAGCTGCCTATGGGGCTCTGAAGAGTACTGTGACATCCTCCCTCTCCCCCACAAAATATCATCTCAGTTTGCCTGAAAGTTCACCATTAGTGACTCATTTCTTTGGGTTAAACATAGCCCTCCCTTCTTAAACGCAGCTGCTCTAGGAAAGGGTAACTCATTGAGTCCTTAACATCCTAGCGTGAATGGGGAGACAGTGAGATGCCGAAGCCCAAAAGGAAGGGAGGAAGTGGAAGCAGAGAAAGAGACAAAGAAGAGGAAGGAAAGTGATTGAAAGGGAAGATGAGAGCAAAGAAAGGAGTGGCAAGAGGCAGATCCAGTTCAAGCCGTGGCCTCCTTCCTTCAGGAGCACACACTGTGATCGACGGAGCACCTTCCTCCATCCTGGCTTGAATCTCACAGCTCCGTGAAGCCAGCAAGAGGGAGGCTGTGGTGCCCATTTTATAGTTGAAGAGACCTGAGTATCTCGGAGGTTGGAGGACTTGCCGTCTAGCCTGTGAGTGGGACAGCCAGGGCTCTCTACCCTACCCGCTGTGTACAGCACCCGTTAGGGGACTACACGGAGTTCACCTTCTCCCCAGCTCTCCTGCCGTCCTCTGGTCAGAACAGGGAAGGTCCCGGGTAGAGGAACAAGATGGAAAAGGGTGGAGGAGGTAAAGCGAGGACCCCCACAGTGCGAACAGCGAGCAACCCTGCATCCTAAAGCCCCCCACTGAGGCCCCCGAGGGAACAGAGGCGTGGCTGGAGGGCAGAGCCCCCACCCACTCCCTAGTGACAAGCCTGATGCCAACATTGGGAACATCCCGCAGGTCCTTCTGGCAGCAGCCTCCCTCCTGAGCACCCTCTCAGAGGCCAGGAAGGCCTGCAGATAACTTGGCCGGCTTGGGGCATGACCAGGCAGCTGTTCTATAGGGAGAGGGGTAGGCCGACCCAGGAAAAGGTCCCCAGGAGACAGTGAGAGCCGCAGGAAGAGACCCCAGGAGCCTGCTGAGAAATCCCACAGGCTTCCAGGCCCAGCTTCCTCATCCCCTCATCTCCCTGCCTCCCTCCCCGCCTTTCTTCCCTGGGGTCACAGGTCTCCTCCAGCTTTGTGCCCTGCAGGAAGTGGCCTGTCCGCCATATTGAAACTGTCCCCTGTGTCTCCCTCTTAACGAGCCAGGTTAAATATGCTGTAATCAGAGTAATAATACACCTGGGCTGGTGCTTGAGCGAACTGCCTTTTGTGCTGCGATAGGACATTAATAGTAATTATTCTGCTTTGTAATTGGAGCTTTAAATACTAATTCAAACAGCCAGAGGAAAACCAATTAGTGCTAATTTATCTCTATGTGTTTTCCAGAGCTGGTGTCTGTCATACTGTGAAGAAATAGGTTGGTAATTAGTACAGTTGGGTGGTAGATAGAAGTAATTATCAGATTCTTTCATTTTTCTTTGGGTGGGAGGAAAGAGGGGTAGGGGGTAGGGAAGGCCAAGATGGGTTTCTAAGTCTTTGTTCCTTTGAAGTTTAAAGAGAGGGCCCCTGTTAGCTCTGAGAGCCCAGCTCACAGCAGCCAAGACTGTGCAGGTATTTCAGAGGCAGGTGGGTTCTGGTGGAGGCTGCCTTGAAGGCCTTCACAAGGACCTTCCAGCTAAGAGGCTCACAGAAGTAAGGCCAGCAACGTCACGGGAAGCAGAATCTTTCCTATTTGTCTAAGAAAAGGTCTGTGGGCCTCAGATAGCTTACCTTCAGGTAGAGGTGACAGTAGGGCCTGGGTCCCAGACCAGCCTCTCAGTTCATAGCTCTATGGCCTGTGCAGAGGCACTGAATCTCTCTAATAGCTGGTTTCCTCATTTGGAAAATGGACATAAGAATACCTACTTTGGGAGGCCAAGACAGAAGGATCAATTGAGGCCAGGAGTTGGAGGCTGCAATGAACTACAATCACACCACTGCACTCCGGCCTGGATGACAGAGCAAGACCCTGTCTAAAAAAAAAAAAAAGAGAGAGAGAATACCTACCCTGCCCGTCAAGGTTGTTGTGAGGATTTAATTAAATAAAATAAGGTATATAATGGGCTTGGAACCCAGGAATAATTAGTATGAGTTACTGAGTGCTTACAGTTTGCCTGGAACTCTTCTAGATGCCTTTGTGTATGCAGAATTACCTCAGCCCAAAGCCTTGATGCTCCCTCTCCTGCCCAGACCTCTCACCAGCTAGACAACCCTGGAGAAGTTACTTAATTGCGCTAAGTCTCAGTTTTCTCATCTATGTCATAGGGGTAACAACAGTACCTTCTTTGTAGATTTATTGTGAAGGGTTAAATTAGACAATGATTACAAAGGCTCTTATCACAGTAATGCAGGGCAGGTGAACCCTAATGTGGGGCTTAGCCTGTGAGGGTTCTTGGCTTCACCCTGGAAAGACTTCAAGGGTGAACCAGTGGCAGGGCAGAAGAAAACAGCTTTATTGAAGTGGCAGTGTCACAACTCTGGCAGCATTACAGCTCCGTGATTGCTCCTGCAGAGCAGGGCTACCCCATAGGCACTGTGCTGATCATAGCAGCTCAGGGCAGTTTTGCAGTCATATTTATACCTATTCTAATTACACATAGATTAAGGGGCAGTTCCTGCAGAAATTTCTAGGGAAAGGGTGGTAGCTTTTGGGTGGCTGGGCCATTGCCATGGAAAGGGGCGGTAATGCCTGGATGTTGCCATGGCAATGGTAAACTGACATGGCATGCTGCTGGGCGTGTCTCATGGAAAGCGGCTTCCACCCCATCCCTGTTTTAGCTAGTCCTCAATTTGGTCCAGTGTCTGAGCCCCGCCTCTGGAGTCAAGTCTCACCTTCTGCCTGAATGGTGCCAAGCATGGAGTCAGAGTTCCATCCAATGATTACTTAGCGTTGTCAATATTATTATTATTTCATCACATATGGTTTTGTTATCATCTATACAAATTTTCTTTTTTTTTTTTTTCTTTTTTGAGATGGAATCTCACTCTGTCAACCAGGCTGTTGTGCAATGGCACGATCTCAGCTCACTGCAACCTCTACCTCCCAGGTTTGAGTGATTCTCCTGCCTCTGCCTCCTGAGTAGCTGGGACTACAGGCATGCGCCACCATGCCGGACTAATTTTTGTATTTTTAATAGAAACAGGGCTTCACCATGTTGGCCAGGCTGGTCTCGAACTCCTGGCTTCAGGTGATCCACCTGCCTCGGCCTCCCAAAGTGCTCAGTGGTGTGAGCCACTGCACCCAGCCAACAAATTCTCTACTGAAGAAGGTAGATATGGTACCTTCTAATAAAATCAATGCGTTTTATTAACTAATCTGCAAGTATTTATCAAATGCCTGGTATGTGTTCAGTACTGTGGGGGTTAGCTTACACTATTCAGTGTGACTAGCACACCCTGAACAAAGGTGATGGGATGTTCATCGCATTTCCTCAAGCTTCACAGTTTACAAAATGCTTTCACATATCTGATTTCAATGCCTTCTCACGAGTGAGTGAGTTGAGAAGTAACTTTAATCCTATTTTATGGGTGGGCAAATGAGGCTTGGAAAATTTAGGTGATTTGCTCAAGAAAGTGGTGGAATCAGAAGCTAAGCCCAGATATTTTTTACTGCAAAACCTGTGAAGGCACTCAATAAATACATGTTGAGCGGATGCGTGGATACGTGTGCTTTCCATTAAACCATACAGCCCGAACTGCCAATGTGAAGATCATGCTTCTCTGTGTGAGGAGCAGGGCTGATCAAGGAGAGATGGGATGGAGGCATAGAAATCTTCAGAGGACAAATGGAACAACTTCCCTCAGCCCGGGCAGGGTGTCTTCAAGAGCTGAATGAGAAGACGACATTGAAAAATCACACAGTCACAATGAGTAACCTGGAGGAAGATCTGGCCAGCCGAGGCCCTCTCCCGTTCACCCCAGACCCCACCCCACCCACAGATTCACTCAGGAGACCTGCCTGGACCCCTGGGCTGGGCCTCCAAGGATGCACAGTGGGAGGGTGGGGAGAGAGAGGACAGGGTGCAGCTTCGGCCAAGGCCAGAGGGATATCAAACGCACAGCATTTGAGAAGCAGGGACTAGGCTGGCCTGGCAGTGAGGGAGGATAGGTGCTTTGGAAGGGGGGCTACGATTGATAAGGGAGGCTTTGACAACCGTGTGGCAGACAGCAGGTTTCACCAGGGCTACTTCCCCCAGCTGTTGACTGCTCCTGCTGCAGAAGCAGGTAGGGGCTGCCAACTAGCTGCTATCTGCCCACCAAGCCACTGACCCAGTCCCAGAGCTTCCTCCGCCCCAAGGAAGAGGAGCCTTCCTTCTCATCCACACAAAGGTGCCCGCCGTAGACCTGCTACCCTGTGGGCTTCAACCCAGAGGGGCGCCTGCTTCCTGGGAGCTGATGGCTGCCCAGGATTTGACGTGTAGGAAACTGAAGCATTTCGAAGGCAGAGTTTGAGACGGTTAGAGTGGCAAAGGTGGCGGGGTGGACAAGAGGAGAGAGTCAGGGGACCCTGAGGGCAGCAGAGTGACAGGAACAGGGAGTCACAAAACAAAGAGGAGGTGCAGGTTCCTGAGCACAGGCCAGGACTGACTTGTGTGTCTCAAAATAATGACTGTAGCGATGGCGGGAGGAAGGATGGGCGGCTTTCTTTTCTTTTTTCTCTTTGGTTATTGGTATTTTCTGAATTTTCTACACTGAGCATATTTCTCTTTCATACGAAGAAAAACAATGGAATTTATTTTTTTAAAAAAGGAAGGGACATATGCTGGTGACATTTTGAAGGAAGAGCTGACAGAATTTGATAAGTGACTGGGGAAGGGTGATAAAGGAGAAAGAGGCTGGGTGATGGGGAGATGACAGAGAACAGGCATTCGGGCGGGGAGGCGGGGCCTGGGAAAATGCCCTGTTCTATTCCTCTCTAGGCTGCAGGCAAGACATGGGAGAGCATCCAGGCAGCAGGAAAGGAAGGGTCTCAGAAAGGAAACTGAGGCACACAGCAGGGAGGGTCTTTGCTCACTCACCGGGCTGCAGGGCAGCTTAGGGTTGAGAACAGAACTCAGACTATCTTTACGGAAAGGCTGCATCCAGAGCCGCTGAGACAGGACCGAGCATAATAACGGGGCCCTGTCTCTCTGGAGGAGTCTTTAAAACAGAGGCTGTGAGATAAGCCCCAGAGGGCCGGACCCTCAGGTAACCTCCCGGCCTGTAAACTTGGGCTGCTTGGTTGGCGCCAAGAGCATGGGCCTGAGGGAGGCAGGCACCCAGGAGTGACCCTCAGTGGCGTGCCCAGGGAGTGTGAGGCTGAGGCGCGCTGAGGCGGCACTGAGGCCAAGCTGTCTGGGAGCTCCCAAGGGTCCCATGTCACTGGTGGTGGCAATGTGAGGGTGGAGAGGGAGGGAGATCATCCCTGGGGGACACAGGAGCTGCTTCTCACATCAAAAGGATCCACCTGCATCGTAGTTTCCAGCTGACCCCCACTCCCTAAATGTCCACAAATGCTCTCAGCCCCCAGAAACCCACTCTACCCAGCTCCTGGTGTGACTGAGTTCTGCAGAGGCCTGACATCTGGTGGAGCCCGGGAGGCAACTGTCCCAGGCCACACAAACACCAGGATAGGAAAGGGCACTTCCTTCGGCCTCTAGAACCTTCTGCCTTGCATCTGCCAGTGACACAGCCAAGGGTGGGTCTCCGGAGGCTGCAAGTGGAACGCTGCCTCCTGATAGCACCATCTGCGGGCCAACAACAAGCCCGCCCCCACTCCCCTCCCCAACCTGCCCTGACCCACCCCCTACCTCCTTGCCACCCTCCCCAGCACCCGGCTGGCCTCCCTGAACCATTGCCTCAAAAGGCTCCGTATTGACTGGGCCGAGGCCCCACCCGAGGCTGCGTCACTGTTTCCTTGGCAACCGAAGGGCTGGGTGAAAAGTAATACACAAAGCAAACAAAATGAGCTCCACACCGGAGGCCCGGGAACTGTCACCTCAGCATCGTGGGGCCTTGGATTGGCAGGGGATAGCAGGGTCTGCTTGGCTTCATTCACTGAGGCTGTCCTGGGGGGCTCCCGTGAGCACCCCAAACCACACCAGGCAATAAATGCTTCACTACATGTCGTGGTAGCATGCATGCTCTCACTGTGCTAGGGGCTGTGTGGCCAGGAGAAATAAGACATCCAAAGAGGGTCCTGTCTCTGCAAGCACTGGCACTAATAAGGCTGAGATTTCAGCCCCAAAAAGGCATCTACCAGGGGACAAAGGGGCACAAGAAGTGTTTGTGGGCAGTCACTTCAGGGAAAACAGCCTGCTAGGGACCCCAGTGCTCCCAGACTCCTGCATTAATGCTGTCACCCAACTGTCTTTGCCCAAGACCGTAGAGCATTTAGGGAATTTCCAACAGGCACCATAGGAAAACCCTTTGTAGGTGTTTGCCTGGAATTCCAAGGTACTTTTCAAAAAACATTTATAGGCCAGGCACAGTGGCTCATGCCTGTAATCCCAGCACTTTGGGAGGCCGGGGTGGGCGGATGACCTGAGGTCAGGAGTTCGAGACTAGCCTGACCTGGAGAAATCCCATCTCTACTAAAAATACAAAAGTTAGCTGGGCATAGTGGCAGCGCCTGTAATCCCAGATACTCAGGAGGCTGAGGCAGGAGAATCACTTGAAGCTGGGAGGCAGAGGTTGCAGTGAGCCGAGATGGCGCCACTGCACACCAGCCTGGGCAACAGAGCCAAACTCTATCTCAAAAAAAAAAAAAAAAAAAAAAAAAAAAAAAACTATGCAGTTACAAGTATATACATCAAGTACATAGGTCTTAAGCATAGAATTTAATGGTTATTTACCCTAGTAACCACCACCAAGATCAAGATAGCAAATATTTCCAACACCCCAAGAGTCTCCCACACACCTCCTCCCCATCCATATATCGCCAGCAAGATGAGATTATTTAGACTCCTATCACTGTCAATCAGGCATGTTCTTGAGCGTCATGTAAATGGAATCATAGTATTCTATCGTAGAAATCGCCTGTGTTGTTGCAAAAGGCAGTGGTTCCTGCTCACTCTTCTTTTCCACTCGAGAAATCACATAGGAATGACAGTGGACATGACAACATTATAGGGATAACCTTGAATTCCCTCTCATTTACAAAGAAAAATTTGGTGGGGGGGATTATTCGAAAACCACAGCACTTTCTTATCGGCAGCATATTTGCTTGTGATACATCGCACAACTGCTGGTCCCACACCAGCGAGTCACAGCTTTGAGGCTGAGAACTGCTAGTCTAAGTGGTATGATTTGGGAAGTAGAGGAAGGTCATTTCCTGCCCCCAAAATATCTTTCCTCTACCCCACTGCTTTCCCCCAGAGCTCCGCCCCAGTCAATTTATTGTGCTGTATGAAGCAGCCCCAGGGTCATCTTTCAAAATGCAAGTACACCTGATGTGAGAATCTGTGAAATCTAGAATGCCCCTTTGTATGGCTTAAAGAGGAACTGGAAGCAGGTCTCACCCAGGCACTTTTGCAGCACACTGTAGACCCCTACGGTGAGGTAAGGAGGATGATACTCTCATCCCCCACTTTGTCCATGAGGAAACTGAGGCATTGGGAGGTCCCATAACTCACCTAAGGCCACACGGCTGTTAGCTTGCAGAGGGCAATCATTCCAACCCAGCTTAGTTGGCTTCCTCCAAAGCTTGTGCTGCGACCCACCTGGGTGGACAGGAAGTACTGAGCATTTGGAAGCAAGGAGTGCAGGGAGAAGCCATGCTGAGAAAAGTGACAGGGCATGAAGTAAAGTGTTAGAGAAAAAAAAGACCCATCTTCATATTGGATTCCATTCTCCCCACCGCCATCCTGGGTGCTGCTGCCCCTGAGATACCGGCATGCCCTCCACTGGCTCCCACCCCTCTGTTTTTGGTTACCTCCACAGCCAGGTGCAGGGATGTGTCACAGGCACCAGGCTGCATCATCACAGCAATATGGTGCACAGGTGTTCCTGTCCCTGAAGGGCCAGCTTCCTGATATACCTCTTGGGCTGTGGAAGAATACGTCTTCAGAAATTTCATACCATGCAGCTTATGTGCATTATTTCAGTCTGAGGAAAGGGTCTCCTTTTGCAAATGAGAAAGCCAGTGCTCAGAGGGTTATGTTATTGCCAAGGGGCTGCAAGCTCCGTGAGGTCAGAGGCCATCTATGAACTGGTCATCACCCAAGGCCAGCTTCTTCCACTTTGTTTGGCATTTCCCTGATGCTTGTGACCTGTCGGTGGGCTTTCACCACCCACAGTCCCACAGGCGTGAATGGCCGGGTCCGCCCGACTCTGAAGCGCACATCCTCCATACCACATCCTCATCACCTGATGGCCTCACCATGACAAGACTGGCCAGGACTGTGGCGTGAGGGTGAGGAAGGAGACACAGGCTTGGTAAGGAAGAGGAGGTGTTTAGGGAGTCCATCAATTTAGGCCAAGGAGCTGGCTACCTCTGTCTACAGGTGTGAGGCAAGAGCTCTTCCTCGAAAATAGCATCCTCACTGCCCAGATTCCACTGTGACATGTTTACTCCCTTGGTCTTAAACGCTGAGTGTCAATGCTTGCGTGGCAGTTCACCAAACTTGGTATCAGAGACCCACACTGTGTCAGGCACTGTGTCAGGCTGTGCATTTAACAAATGAATAAAATACATTCATGGTGTCAGAATGTAGAAATGGAGACGTGTAAAGCCCACGAATGGTGGTGATCCACAGGCTGTGTGGAGAGAGCCCACCCGCAGCATGGAGCGAACATCTGTTTAGGTGCTTAGAACCTATACACATGCTCACATGCACTGACTTACACAGTATGTTATCCTGGAGTAGATGGGGAATCTTGTGGACAGGGTTTTATCAGGAGAATGAAAAAGTCGAATTTGTTTTCTATTGTGCTAGCTTTAGCAGCATCCGTGATGGGAGGGATGAGAGAACAGAAGCGGGGGTTCCTCCAAGGTGATTACAGTCATCCAGGCATGGGTTCATGAGGGACAATGTTCGTCCCTAAGAGGAGGTGTTCCTAAGGAACTGAGGACCCGGGCTAGGCACGGCAGCTCACACCTGTAATCCCAGCACTTTGGGAGGCTAAGGTGGGCGGATCACTTGAGGTCAGGAGTTCGAGACCAGCCTGACCAATGTGGTGAAACTCCATTTCTACTAAAAATACAAAAATTAGCTTGGTGTGGTGGGGCATACCTGTAGTCTCAGCTACTCGGGAGGCTGAGGCAGGAGAATCACTTGAACATGGGAAGCAGAGGTTGCAGTGAGCCGAGATTGCACCATTGCACTCCTGTCTGGACATTGCATCAAGACGCTGTCTCAGAGAAAAGAAAAAAAAAAAAAGGAAAAAGAAACTGAGGACCCAGTGATGATGGGATGGGAAGAGTTGTGAGAGAGGGAGAGCTTGGCTCATTCTCTGGCAGAACCGTGATTTGCAGGACCCAGGGCAATTTGGAAATGTGGTGCCCTGCCTGGGACAGGGGAAGTCCATCCCCTCCTGTCTGTGCCGCACTGGTCCTCATGGCCAGGGGAATCCCCAAGGATTGCAACCTCTATGGCCAGATGTTCTTGGAACCTGGATAGGGAGTGGGTGAGAGGCCTCTGCCAAATCATCCATTGAATGTTGCCATTTGGGGACAGGAGCGGCCAATGTTTGTCCCACTCTAAGATGCCATGGGGTGTATGCCTGATCCCCACTCTGCACCTGCACCCAGGCTCTCACAGACAGCAGAAGGCGGTAGCAGCCTCAGAGTAGGGCCATGGGTCAGCCAGCTGAGGCTCCAAATCCCTACCACATGCTCCATAGTCCCATCATACTTCACTTACCAAACACACATTCAAAGATGAAATTACTAGGAACTCGGCAGCAAACACGGGGCATTAAATTAAAAATATAAAGGCCTTCAAAGCACAGGGCACTGGGCAACTACACTGGTCACATGCCCACAAAGCCAGCCCTGGTCCCTGGATTTTGGTTGGCATACGGGGTGGGCAGTAGGACTGCCAGCTAACTTAGTGCACCCTGAAGCGTTCACAGCTCAGCAACTCACACCTTCACATATCAAGTAACACCTCCACAGAGAGTAACCTGGACTTGAGAAGAGACCCTGGAGGCGGTGGAGATCAGCACTGGGAGAGAAAAGTGTATCGTTCTCCATTTATTCAGGATGGAGGGTGTGTGTGTGTGTATTAGATTCAAGTGTGCGGAGCTTTTTGAAAAAACAACATACTTGGGACCACTCCAGCCCAATGAATCCCAATCTCCTGAGTAATGGGTGCTATAGAGTATGTTTGGGTAATGGAAGCCCAGATTCGCTGCCATTTTTTCTTCATCCTTGGTAAATTTCTTTGGATCATTTCACATAAGGAACATGGGCCAGGAAACGCTTGACGTCATGTTAAGTGAGGAATATGTGAAGAAACTGATGAGCGTTTCCCCTGGGGAAGAGAAACTCCGAAGACAAATTACACGTCCTTCTGGAGTATGGGCTCTTGAGAGTAGGGACCAGGTCTTCCTCATGGCTCTCTCCACACCTGGCATTGCGCACTTGGCATGCAGGGGCCACCTAGCAAAAGCTGTGCAATGAATGAATGAAATAGTTGAAAGCAGTCAGGTAGGAGAAAAATTCATCTTGTTCCATGGGGCGCCAGGCAGACCTACAACCATGGTAGTTCTTGGAGGTGAGATAGTTCTTTCATGGTAGTCATTTCGGGGAGAAAGAGCTTGGTTGAGAAGGTGAACTTTCTAACAATAATGATAGCTAACCTTAATTAGCCTAGTAGGCTGGGCACCTCTTACATATATAATACCTAGTCTCATCCTCACAACACCCTGTGAGGCAGACACTTGTATTGTTCCCATTTTATAGATACGGGGGAAACAGAGGCAAAGAAATGCTAAGTCTCTTAGCCAAGGTCAGAAGTCCAGGGAGTGGCAGTGCAAGCTTCGAAGCTGCACACTCTAGGGCCAGCATTCACTGCTCTTAAACACTTACTTTAAACCATGAGAGCTACATAGTGATGATCTGACAACTATGGGGGGTTGGGGGCAGTGCCCAGAGCCAAGCATGAACAAGTCTTTGGTTGGGGACATTGTGGAGTGGGATTCAAGAAGCAACCCAAGGGGTTTAAGACCTCTTCCGATGGGAAACAGTGGCTCACACCTGTAATCCCAGTGCTTTGGGAGGCTAAGGTGGGCAGATCACCTGAGGTCAGGAGTTCGAGACCAGCCTGGCCAACATGGCAAAACCCCGTCTCTACTAAAAATACAAAACTTAGCTGGGTGTGGTGGCATACACCTGTAATCCCAGCTACTGAGGAGGCTGAGGTTAGAGAATCGCTTGAACATGGGAGGCAGAGGTTGCAGTGAACCAAGATCATGCCACTGCACTCCAGCCTGGGAGACAGAGCAAGACTCCATTTCCAAAAAAAAAAAAAAAAAAAGACTTCTTTCAGCCCACAGAAGAGATGCTGCTGTCATTGTACTCCTTGACCCTTGGTCGTTCTTGTGTAGGAAGAGTTGCTTGGAACTTCTCTGTCTGAAGTGGACACTGGTCTAGGAGTCAGGAACCTGGAGTCCAGTCCTGACCGCAGGCAGCTCTGTGATATTAGGGGACATGCATAACCCCTTTGAGCCAGGATTCCCTGGTTGTAACACAACGAGCAAAGGAAATCTCTGATGCCTTCAACCCCAAGACTCCACAGTTCTTTGATTTGGAGTGGGGAAGGAAAGAGAAAGTCACAGTGCGGGAGAACGTGGCCCCACTTTGCCACTTATGGAGAAGTAATTCTACCTCTCGGAGACTTGCAGTCTCTTATCTGCAATAGCATGGGAATTGGAAGCCTGACCGAGAAGAAACCAGATGGGTCAATATCATCCATCCCCAGGGAACTTGGCCTTTTCCTTTCTTCAGGACTGAGAATCTGAGAGTCTAGGGCACCTCAAAATTGATCTTGCTTTTTCTCAACCATGGGCAAAAGCTAATGTCAGAAAGACCCAGAAAAACTGATGGAGCAGAATTCTGGCTACATCTGTGGATAGGCGTTTTGAAGGAATGCTCTTTGGCACATGGTTTTCCACCCTGTGTTGCTTTTCTAGATATATATTTATATACATATAAATATCTCTTTCCCTGAGGGACAAGGAGTCTCAGCCAAGAGGGAATTCAGTGTGATCTGGTAGAATTTGTTGCAAAGGAAATTCACTGGGGTAGGAGGTAGAAATTGTGTATTCAGGACATCACCTGGTTAATAAAAATTGCACAGCTCCCCAGAACACATGCACTTTCTTTTCTTTAAATTAATGAAGGGTGTATCGTTTCCCCATTTTTTTGCCAATTTAAATTGTGATTTTTTTTTTCTGGGACAATAAGCAAACTAACATAGGGGTTAAATAATTTGTTAAAAGGTGGGGGGTAGAGAGGAGTTGGGGTTTGGAAAAGGGGGCTTTGGCGGGGAACTAAAATCTGCCAGTAGCAACAATAAATGCAGAGTTATGCCTTAGGCATAATATATCAAAGAAAATATAATGCATCCAGCTTAAAACTAATGATTGCCATATAATTAGATGAGAAGCATTGTGCTATAAATGTGTATTCTTTAGCGTGCTGTGATTTTACTGTAAAAAAAAAAAGAGAAAGAGAGAGAGAGCGAGAAAGAAGGAGACAGAAAAACACAGAGCCCAGCAACATACTATAAAAAGAACCCTCTGTTGACTTCTCTACTGTTTAGTATTCCTTGGCTGTTCTCCCTTGGGAGTGTGTAATTAGTACTTTATGAAGAGTACATTTAAAGCAGTTTAATATTCACCTCATTCAATCTGAAACAATGTGATCCATGCTTAGACAAATCAGTGCTCCTTGCTGACATAATCTGTCAGAACATTACCTCTGAAAAGACCTTTCAAGAGGTTTGGATGTTAATTAGTTGTCTATCATGTATAAACAGAGCAGTGAGCAGAAGGGGCTCCGACAGGCCAGAGGGATACGTTGGGAAATGCATTTTGTATGAACACGGCTTGCAGGGGGGTCTTCTCTCTCTCTCCGCCTCCCCCGCCTCCTCCCAGCCTCCCCTCGCCATGTCAGCAGCCACACAAGCTTTGGACCTCTTCCGGGCAAGATAAGTGCTTTCCGGTTGGCATCAAGGGGCGCCCCTGGCCCCCAGAGGGGACTGTGAATAAGGCTAGAGGTGTTCACACACACACACACACACACACACACACACACACCACCCCACAGCTCCCCAGGGCAGGCCCACCTGCAAGATGTGACAGCTGTCTCCTTTCAGGTCTAAGAAGCATGACCTCACAGCCCACCTGTGCTTGCTGGGGAGGCTCTGGGCTTTGGGGCCTGGCAGGGTCCCACCTCCTGTGGGCCATGGGCAAAGGGGGCCAGGAGGAGATGGAGATCTGATGCCTGCCTCCCCGCTGGCCCTAGAGCTTGCTTCCTCTGGGAGGCCAGGCTGCTATGACAGAGTCACATGGTGCAAGAGAGAACTAATGCACAGGGGAATTGGTGCGCACGAAACCTGCTTGAACACCCTAGACCCAAAGAATGCCAGCAAGGCTCAGAGTCATGTTCAAGGTCACCTGGTCCAGACTTCGCGTTCAGGGGAACCTTTGCCAGAGTTCATCCTGCAAGGACTGAGGTCTAGGCTCTTCCTATGTGAGTTAGTTGTCTGGGGTTTGAACAAGCCTTCTTTTATTGTGGACTTAGAATGCCCATGTCTGAAGCACTTCCTAGCATATTGAAGACGCTTACTAAGTAGTAGACTGGTGATTCCAAAATGGCATGGCACAGGCCCTGTAGGAACCACCTTCCCAGGCCTCTGGAGCCTTCTCCCTGCACCCGCCACATACACATGTTGTCCACTCAACTGCCCCCCTGCCATCTTCCTTTCCCTGGCCTCAGCCACCCCACCTTCCATCAGCAGCCTCAACCCCCATAGCCTCTTCATTCACTGTTCATCCCATAAGCATCCACCAAGCACCTACTGTATGCACTGTACTATGTGTTATGTTCTAGGGCAGCTAAGATAAATAAGTCATGGTCTCTGCTTGTGAGGCATTTACCAGATCCATAAACGTATAATTACAGTTTGGGGCAATTTTAAGTCATGTAAGGGAGGCAGTATAATTTAGCGGTTAGGAGGGAGTTCTTCTGGAGTTAAACTGCCTGTGTTCACTTCCCAGTCTTACCACTCAACAGCTAGGTGACCTTGGGCAGGTGTTTTAACTGCTCTAAGCCTCAGGTTCCTTGTCTATAAAATGGGGGTGAGAATATCCACCTCATAGTTTTGTAAGTATTCAATGAGATAATGCAGTGAGGTGCCTAGCACAAAGCTTAGGGTGTAATAAGTGCTCAACCGATGTGTGTCCCTGAAAATAATGCAATGATAGAAGCACAATCAAAATGCCTGAAGGTAGAAGAGGGAAGCACTAACTGTGCCTAGTTGGTCTTGGAAGGCTTCCCACAAGAGGTAACATCTGAGCTCTGTTTTAAAGGACCAAATAGAAGTTTACCAGGAGAGAAGTGACAGAAGTGTTGTCTAGATAGAGGAAGGGCACACACAGATGCCAGGGGTTGCAGAAATGAGCAAACCACTGAGACATTGCCTTGAGTTCCATCTCACACTGCTGTGCTACAGCCTGGGAGGCTGTTCCCAGTTGATCCCTTCAGAACCAGCCATGAGACAGCACAGGTACGCGGAAGGGAGCGGTCTCCATGGCTGGGTGGTGATGGGGTCTTCTCGAGGAACTAGTTGCTTCTCTCTGTATTTCTCAAAAAGAAAGGAATCATGATTGCAAACCCCCTCGGCCTGGGTATCCTACTGCAACTTGAACCCGTGGCAGAGCTAGGCTCCCAGGGAGGTGGTGGGGCACAGAGAAGGCAGGACCACTGACTCCAGCCAGTTCTCACCCCAGCTGCAGCCCCACAGCCCTGAGATGGAGCGGGCACCTCCACCCCTCATGGTGGCAGAGGCTGGTTGAGAGGAGGGGCACCAAGGTGCGCAAAGGTCCAGCACAGCGCCCGATACACAGAAGGCACTCGGGACATGGTTGCTTTCATTATTATGGGGACAGGTTACTCCAGTCCACCCTTTGTTCAGGAGAAAAAAAAAAAAAAAAAAAAAGGGGGCTGTCATTGTCTAATGTTTCACTTGACAAGAAGCCAGGACTCGAGAGGACTGGGTATTCCCTGGGTATCCTCTCTTGGCAAAGCCCTGGGCCTCCGTCTGTGGAGGGTCTCTTCTAGCCTCAAAGACTCCCAGCTCCCACCCCTGACAACAACAAAGTCCATGTTGGGGCCCAGGTGTCCAGCCCCTCACGTCCACCCCCACCTTTCCCTGAGCCCACCAGACTGCTGTGGCCACTCCAGCCACCTGGGATTGCTCCCCCAAGGCCAGCAGAGCCCATCACAGCTGCCTAAAATAGGTAAACAGCTGTTTCCCACGGCTCTCTTCCCACCCTCACACCGTCCCTATAGATGGTCCTCCCCTCCCTGGCTTCCACTTGTCCATGCTCCCCCAGGGTGCACTGACCAGCTCCTGACATAAGCCCCGGACGTCACTCCTCTTTCCATCATGAAACTCCAGCCTGGGGGCCTCTCCCATCCAAGGCAAGGCGTTGGCTCCCTAACAAAATATCCCAAGCCCTGGGAAAGCACTGTCCACCCCACCACACCGCAGACAGGGTGGGCAAGCCCTGGACCCTGCATTCTCATGCTTGTTGGACAGAAGCAATGACATCAACTCCCATCTGCTGAGAGCCTGCTATGGGGTATGTGTTATTCTCATGATAGCCCCTGAAGTACGCATCATTAGAATCATAGGCAGACCATTAAACTAAATCCGGGGCAGGCCAAGTGAGTGGTCTAACGGCATACAGCCAGGCAAGTGCAAAACTGGGCTGCAGGCTTTTCTGTCCATTTCCAAACTCCCACCACCCACTTTCCACCAGGTAAACCGGCCCCCTGCAAACTATAGCCCACAGGCCAGATCAACCTGTTTTTGTGAGCTGAGAACAGTTTTTGTATTTTCAAAGGGTTATAAGAAAAGAAACAAACAAAGAACATGTGACCAAAACCATATGTGGCCCACCAGGCCTCAAATATTTACTACCTGGGCCTTTCCAGAAAGTTTGCCGTACCACAGGGCCACCCAGGAACATTCAGTACCAGGCACTGGGTACCACAGACACGAAGTGAAACGGTCACCAGAGGGAAGATGGAAGGACGTTCAGGCCATCCTTCTATGTGACCCACCAGCTTCAAAACCATTTTCAAAATAGTGTCTAGTAGTGATGAAATCAGGCTACAGAGAACACCAGGAGTTTCTCTCTTTGCAGGCTTCACAGCTTATGATGAAATATTTCACACACAATGTCTCTTTCACGGAGTTAGAGTCCCCATTTTTTGAATGAAACATGGAAAAGCTGAGAGCTAAAATGACTAACTTAGGGGCCCCTGGTGAATATCCCCCCCAGGTCCCATGACCTCAAGGCCAGTGTTCTTTCCATCACACGGTGGCTGCTCTGGCCCCCAGGGCATCCAGCCAGAGAAGCTGGGCACAGAGAGACCAAGAGCAACCCAGGCAGGGCTGCGGGCGGCTGGGCAGAAGGTGGAGCCACTGTGGTGACTGCTCCTCCCAGGCCACCCTGCTCTTTTCATACGGATTGAATTTATACGCATCTCAGATTTCTGTTTTCAGCACAGGCCCAACTCTCTTGGAGCTGTTTCAGCCACTGAGTCCCAGTACCCCAAGAGGAGTACCCCAATTGCTGCATCTCAGGGGTGATTCTAGCTCACATCCAGCAGGCTAAATAACTGTCCCCCAGGGCAGGGAAGCCTGATTTCCAGTTGCAGCTCTCCCACTAGCCGGCTGGATGATCCAGGGTGGGCCAGCATCCCTCTCTGAGCCTCCCTTCCCTCCCTAGTAGCAGAGTGAACGATCCCCACCCCGTCCTTCACCCCTATGGGACTCTGGGAGAGGGGATGAGGTCATGTCTGTGGGCTGCCTGGCGGAAGGAAGCGGCAGGGGGAGTACAAGGTAGTATTATCTCTTCTGGGTTGAGCTGGGCAGTTGCCATGAAGTTGCTGAAATGTGTAAGCATTCCAACGACCTCGGGAACCCGTCGTGGGAATGTCACGGGAAGGCAGTGTGTCAGAACCGGCTTGGGCTTCGGAGTCACCACGGTGTGAGTACAAACCCCAGCTCAGCTGCTTCCCAACTTTGGCAGACAACCCAGTGGCTTTCGGCCTCAGTTTTCTCACCTATAAAAAGAGAATAATCCCAACCACAGTTTGGTTGTTTGGTTAAGGATTTGAAAAGATGATCCCTGGCATAGGCGAGGGCTCATTATGACGACTGCTGTGGACCTGGTGTCTTGTCAGGACACCTCTTTGTGTCTCTCCGTCAGCTTTCTCCAGATAAATGCAAACATCCTCCACCTGTGCCCTTCCAGGGAGCGCCTTCTGCAGTGGGGATAGCTGGGCATTCTGAGCACTTCTTTTGAAAAAGAAAAATTAGAACTGAGGCAATGAACACAGGCCTTTTCCCCAGCATCACCCAGGGAACCTGTGACCCACAGGGCCGGGCCAGGGATCCTAGGTCCAGAGACTGAGGGAGGTCAGGTACTCCCTGGGTCCCTTTCCCCTGGTAAGTGGTGGAGTTTGGTCACCACGATTTCTGAACTCAACAGTCTCAGCCTTGGCAAACCGAAACTCCCAGGCTGCCAGCAACCACTTTCTTCTCCCTTACCCAGGAGCAAAAGAAGGGCCTCAGTGAGCCCCCAGGCGAGTGGGATTTTGTACAGACAGAAATGGACAATCTGCTCCTGGCATCTTTTTAAGACAGGAAGGGATGCAAAGATTGGGGGCTGGACGCATCTAGAAAAGGCTTGCTTCCCCAAGCATCCCCAGTCCACGTGCGGAGGAGCATGGGACAGTGGTGGAGGTTGGTGGGGCCGGGGCCAAGGCCAGGGAGGAAGTGGAGAGATGCATCCAGCAGAGGGTGTGAGAATCAGCCACAACTGGACGAGACTGTCGGAATTAGTCACCAGTGTTGACGAGTTCAGTCGGTTACATAACAGCCTCCCTCACTCGGCTGTTAGCTCTCCTGAGCTGGGGCTCTCGGGGGTTAAGGGTCTCTGGCAGGGAGGGTCACATCCTGGGAGCCCAGGGGCAAAGGTTCTTGAACAAGCCTGCCCTCCCCAGTCCTGCTCCAGCCCTGCGAGGCCAGAAGGAGGCGCCAGCTGTTCAGCTCCTGCCTGAGTCTTGCCACCTTGTCTCCAGACCATCCCACGCTAGCCTCGCAAGGCTGTCTCTCTGGCCTGAGCACAGAAGATGCTCAGACAAGGAGTTAAATATGGATCTCAGCTCAGGGCAGCTCAGTAGCCCACTTCCCCACTGAATCTATTATGATACATCATTATAATGATTATTATCAATAAGTATTTAGCAAGCACCTTTAGTTGTGGCCCCGTTGGAGGCATTGTAGGAGCTACAAAGATGAATAAGATGCAGATGTACAGCAGCAGCAGCAGGAGCTTGGGATTGCAATGCTTTTCCTCCAGAGGCAAGAGTGTGTTCAGAGAGAGGAACTCTAAGCAGGTGGCTCCGTTTTCTGCTTGAGGTCAGATTGAAACCCTATGTAAAAGTTGGCACAGCCAGCCTCAACCCCAGATGCCCAGGATAGGGTGGGATTCTTGAGGCCAGATTCCTTGCTGATGTACTTACCCACTGCACATGGCTGAAAAAAAAAGAACAATAAATGTCTAACATCAGTAATGGATGGTGATGATGATGACAAAAATGATGTTAGAAAAGAGTATACAATTTTGCCCCAGCACAGTGGCTCATGCCTGTAATCCCACCACTTTGGGAGGTCAAGGCGAATGGATCACTTGAGGTCAGGAGCTCGAGACCAGCCTGACCAACATGGTGGAACCCCATCTCTACTAAAAATACAAAAATTAGCTGGGTGTGGTGGTGGGTGCCTGTAATCCCAGCTACTCAGGAGGCTGAGGCAGGAGAATCACTTGAACCCGGAAAGCAGAGGTTGCAATGAGCTGAGATCGTGCCACTGCACACCAGCCTGGGTGACAGAGCATGACTCCGTCTCAAAACAAAAAAAAAGAGAGAGAGAAATGAGTATACGATTCTGGCCCAAAGCCCCGGGAACTTCAGCTCTTCCTTCCTGCCTATTGGCATTTCTGACACTCCACTAGACAATAGAAAGCCAGGAGCAGAAGCTTGAGAAACATTTAAGAATCACTCAAGCAGATCTTCGGACTCCAGGCAGGACTCAACTGAGTCATCCAAGAAGAGTCACCGTTATAGCAGCAGGTGAACTCAGGAGTGAGTTCGAAATCCAGGAGTGGGGTGACAGCCTCTTGGGCCCTTCCTCCCTTTCCCATGCCTAAGGGAAAGCCCCAGCCCAGGCTCTCAGGAGACAGTAGTAACCACCAAGGGCCATATTGCCTCCTCATTAGCCTACCAGATTCACGGTAGTTAAGAGCCGGAAGGAGTCTCAGTCCAGCCCTCCCGTTCTATAGATGAGAACACTGAAACCCAAAGAGGAGAACTGACTCACCCAGGGCCACACAGCAGAGATGGGTCTCAAACTCCCACATCCTTTTATTACACTGTGAAAACCAGAGAGAGGTGAGGGAGGGGACGAATGTGGGGAAACTATCCGCCTCCTGAGCCTGCAGAGGTCTGTGGGATCCATACTCCCTGCTTAGCTGGCTCACTATCAGGCAGATGACAGCTTCACGTGGAGGGAGACAAACCGCCCCAAGGAGGCCACACAAATGGCCATGGAGCCAAGTCAGGGTGTGCAGTTTCTAGAAGAGCCTTTCCTCTCTGCTTTGCTCCCTGAAAAGAGCAAAAGGCTCACTCACTCCTGGGCCTGCTGGCAAATTTCTGATGAGAAATCTACTCCAGCTTCTAACTCCCAAAGATCTCCTGGGCATCTACTTGGCATAAGCTTTCCCAGCGATATTGAAAGCCAATTAGAGAAAAATTAAGGAATTAAATAGAAAAATTTGTGTTGGTTAAGGCCATAAAAATCATTCATTCACTCAACACACGTCTACAGAGTGAGGATTCAGTCACAGAGATAAGGTCTCTGATCTTAATACACCTGCAGTCCAGTAGGTAAGGTAGAATAATCAGCAGTTATCCCAGGGACTCTCATAGCTACGATGTAAGATACTGGAAGCCCCAAAAGGGAGAACCCTGTGGGTGGGGCGGCCAGGGGTCTAGGGCAGCTTCCCAGAGGTACAGACATCAGACCCTGAGGCTTGGAGAGCCTCTGAAAGCCCAGAGCCCATCCTGAGAAAGATAAAATTTCATCTATTTGCTTTCATTTTCTACTATCCCTCCCCTCCCTCCATCTGAACATACCCGGTCAGCAGCCCCTCGTTCCTGCTCTATCATCAGACTTTCCCATCTTCTTCCCCATTTGGGACCCTCAGCCCACACCCTATCAAACATGTAGAATCAGCAGAGGTTGTGGGGAGGGGCCCCACTCATGCCCAGACAGATGTGCTCTGTTCCCCGCACAGCTGTCCGGCGGCAGCCCATCTGCGCTCACTTCCTGCCTCCCAGCTCCAGCCCCTCACACCTCCCACGCAGGGGTGGGGAAGTCTGGTCCTGAGATTCATCCCGAAGCCAATGTCGAGGCTGCCACTAGCCCGGCAAAGCCCCAGACCCTGGCTCCCGCCCTCCCCACTCCCCCACAAGGAGTGGTGGCCCGGGAAGGGCTTCAACAAGGTGGAGACTTTGCCTAGGCCACTCTGGAGGACTCTGCCTTGAAGTTCGGCTTCAGTCTCTTGGCAGTCGTGAGAGCTGCCTAGCTCTGAAGTTCTCCCAGGGTCATGTGTCCACATGAAACATGCCAACATCACTGATCTGATTTCATTATTTTGTCAAAATTAAAAGAAGGCTGCTTCACTCCAGCCAGATGTATCCAAGGGAAGAAAATTATATTTTCAAGAGAGTTTGAGGCACAAAGCTGTCCCACCTTGATTGTTGTCTCCCTGTCAGAATCCATGTGGCCCCCAGTTTCGATGCTGGCAGGTGGGTTCTGCATTGCTGAGAGATAGTTTCTGGAAATCTGCTTGTCTCTAGGGTGCTCACAGCTCCCTCCTGGCTCCTGAGCAGGGAGCATCTATTCTCTAGGAATATAGAGATGGTGCAGGCAGCTGTGTGGTTCCCATGGAATGAATACTCCTTAAAGGCAGGAACTATTAATAGTGAGACTATTAATTTTTGTATCCCCTGTAGCACCCAGCCCTGGCTCTGGACATGGTAAGTCACTTGATAAGTGTGCACTGAACTAAGGTACCAGGATACTTCCCTGACCACACACCCGGGCCAAACAGGCAAGTGAGGTATCTGATTAACCCTCTCCATTTGCCCTTAGGAGACTCAACTTGGGCAATGGGGAAAAGAGGAGACAAAGCAGGAATACGTCTCCAGCCTGGAGAAGGGATGGGGTGGTGAAGGAAGGAGAAATTGGACTGTAAAATTAACGGGCATCCCCAGCTAAACCCACAGTCTTTTCTTGAATGTCATGTCCTAATGCGTGGGGAGTTAGGCAGAAAGATGACAACCTCTTCCCTTTTCCTAGAAACAGAAATGCCCCAGGAGGACTTGCAAACTCTGCAATCCTGTATCTCCAGAATAATGGCATTGCCTTGGTGGGAACCAGCTTCTGCAGGCAGAAATGAGCCCCCAGAACAAGGGCTGAGGCCAATAACAGGAGCAGAGAGCTAGCCCAGACTTTCTGGTTGCAAGAGGAGGTTCCCTTCTGTGACCACTGATTGTAAATGATTCTAGTTCACCCCACTCTCCCCGCTGCATACACAGACACACACAGTCTTGATATACGACTTTGGGTGAGAGGCAGTGCAGGTCCTCCTCCCAGGCTGGAAACCCATTAACCAAGGGTATGGATTCAGGCCTTTTGGATTGCTCCTTTAAAGTGAGCTTCCACAGGGTCCATGGCCAGGCAACCGTAGACTTAGGTTGCTTTGTTCGGTAAAGTATATAAGAAAGAAAAGTTCTTTCACAAAGCCGTTCTTGTCACCTTTTTTTCCATTTTACAAATCTGGCCACTATGGTTGTGACAGAGTCCCTGAGATTCAGGTCCCAGCCTGAAAACCCCCATCTCCTGATAAGCCTGAGCCTAATGTAACAGACAGGGAGCACAGGACCAGACAGGGCAGCTCACGTCTGTGATCCCAGCACTTTGGGAGGCCAGGGTAGGAGGATTGCTTGAGGCCAGGAGTTTGAGACCAACCTGAGAAACAGCAAGACTCCAACTCTATAAAATATAAATTTTTTTAAAAAAATTAGCCAGGCATGGTGGTGTGTGCCTGTAGTCCTAGCTACTCGGGAGGCTGAGGTGGGAAGATCACTTGAGCCCAGCAGTTCAAGGCTGTAGTGAGCTATGATCATACCACTGCACTCCAGCCTCGGTGTCAAAATGAGACCCTGTCTCAAAAAAGAAACAAAAAGAAAGAGAGGATGGTTGAGTGGCTGGTTGGTGATGAGAGGAGTGGGTGACAGACAGCAGGAAGGCAGGCTGATCTGCCAGCAACAGGCAAAGAGGCCAAGGGCCCCATCCACATCTGGGGCCTCTGAGGCAGGCTGCCTGGCAGAGGAGACGGCTTTGTTTTAGGAACAGTGATTTATGCTTCTTGTGGTTTCAATCAAGAGCAACCCAAAATGTTCTGTAAATACAGATATATAGATGCACAACACACACACAGACACTCACACACAGACACACACACTCCTCCTTCTCCAAGTCACAGCCTCCTGTTTCAGCAGCCCAGCAATGATTTGGGGCCTCTCTATCTACCGCAGATTTAGGAGAAAGGGAAAATCCACATTCACACATTCACCTGGATTCCTCCCCTAGTTCATCAAGATAGGGAAGACCTAAGATCTCACACATGTTCCTGGACGTCAGACCCAAGTTTCCCAAGGCAACTGGGATTTGCACGGAAGAAGCAGGGGTTTGTTCCAACCAGCCCCGAGAGTGGCAGGTTGTCTTGGGAGCCCTAGAGCTCACAGGTCTCTCCCAGGCATGGCAGCATCTCTAGGCATCTGACTTGAGGGTCTCTTCCTCTGCTCTCCTACTTGTGGGATCTTAGTTCCGAGTGGTCACCCTTGCCAGCCCCAACCCTACCCAGAAGCATAGGGCTTGACCTTGGAGCTCCTGCAGCATGGATTCCCTGGGACAGATTTCACAACCCAGCACTGAGTTTTACCACAAGTTTCAGACAAAGAAGGTGTGTTGGAGCCGAGAGCATGCTTCTGCCCGCTGCGTGGGCGTCAAGTTCAATGCCTTCTTGTCAACACTTGAATGTGTTGAACATCACTCACAAGGGCATTCTTTAAGAAACCTATTAAGTTAATTACCCAGGCATTTTTTTCTCTCTCTCTCCCCCTATCCATGCATCTCGTATAAAAAGAAATTTGGCTTTCTTCCTCTCTGAGATACTTTTGATGTAACTCTTCTCCCCTCGGCACAATAACATCTTGTTTATTTCTCTAAGTCAGTCAGGGTGGCTGCACTGCACAGACGGACCCGTTTGCTCAGGTCTTAGTTCCAAGGGTAACTGAGAGAGAATGAAGCTTGACCCTAGGGATGTGGGAGTGGCCCATCTGACCCCCTCCTTTCTAACTGCCCAGCCAGAACACAATCACAAGGATGAGAATAGTGAAGGAAAAAACCAAGCTCCCACGGGGTATTCCCTTCCTTCCCATAGAAGGTGAAACAGGAGTCACCCCGATGGGCAGGTCAACAAGTACCTACAGAGCACCAGCCATGTGCCCAGAACCATCCACCTTGATTTTGGAAGAAGAAAAATTTCTGCCCAGATAAATGTTTCCCAATTCTAGCCCCATGCACATCCAAGCCCCTGGGAAAATGAAAGTATTAATTTATCATAAAGAATCACAAATTGAGAATCAGGAGACGTAGGTTCCAGATCCACACCACTGCCCGTGACTGGTCCTGTGGATGCCGTGGCCCTGAATTTGCTCCTCTGTAAAAGGCAGGGGGTGGACCTGGCTAAAGGGTGGCTGACCTCCCTTGCAGCTCATTGGTGCCTGCACAGCTGGCCGCAGCTACCCACCTGGATGGGGAATCTGCTCACAGGAAGGGAAGAAAAGGAAACGCTCTGTTCAGACAGTGAGCAAACGAGGGCCATCTCAGAGAGTTGATCCACATGCTGTGTTTGGTGGGCGTGCCCTTGGTGCTGACACCCCTGTCCAGGGAGGGAGGAGATGCAGGGCCTGGGGTGGGCATGGCTCTCCAGCTCTAGCTGGGTCGGTGGAGGCCGTGAGCCCGGGAAGAGAGTTGTACTCCTAGGCTGACATTACATCGATGGGATGTCTTGCCTACGGTGCTAAAACAAGAAGAGCCGCAGAGAGGTCCACAGAGACACGTGGAGGAAGCACCAAGTAACCAGGCCTCGGCCTCCCAATCATTGTATTATGGGAAGTCAGGGCTGCCAGCTATGATAAAGGAAGAACACACCCCACAGCTTCCTTGCCAAGACCATACATAAGCAAAAAGCAATTTTCAGAACTTTCCAGCCATCCCCACTCTCCTTCCTACTTCCAGGAAAACAAGAGCCCTGGAGCAGATGCAGAAACTCCATGAGTGCTATGGGACACCCCTCCTGTTCCCACATCGCACACCCACCCCAGTCCCCTGAACCAGGACTGTCATCTCCCCGGTCCCAGCAGTGGCATCACCCAAATTCTCCGCAGACCCATCTGGGTACACAGAGCAAAAAGCATTGATGTGGTGAGGCCTCTCTGCAGAATCCCAGAGTTCAGAGGTACCCAAGGGGTCCTCTGGGCCAACACCCTTCCGCCAGGCAAGTCTGCGCCTAAATCATCCAGGACTCATGGAGGCCTTTCCTGTCCTCCTGGGGTGTGTAGTGGTGACCGAGAAAAGGCCTACCCTGCATGTGGGAGCCTCGTAGCTTCCAGGGGGGTTCTCTTTTTCTGGGATGCTCTTGCTTACAGGGAACCCCAAGACTACCAGAAGCTGTTCCACCCACCTCCCCACCCTCCCTCTGACTCAGGACTACTGACAGTCTGGTGAACTCTGAGTCACACCCCCTCCTCGTTCTCCCCCCAGACCACCCCCATCATGTGCAATCCAGTACAGAAGAGTGCTGGGGAGGGGGAGAAGAGCAAGTGGAGCCCAAGGACTTGACCCTCAGCAGCTGAAGGTTGGGAAATTAGGATCACAAGCCCTCAGTGCCCTCTCCCCCCAGGCATCTAGCATGCAGTTTCGCTCTGATGCAACTCTCTGCCAGGCGGGTTCTGTGACCCAGCATCCCAGAGGCTTGGGCACCTTCTGGGGCAGGAAGAGAAAGTGTCCTCTTCTCTCCACATTGCAGCCACATTCCATCAATACAGACTGATGGGCTTCTGTCCCCTCACCCTGGAGGGCTCCTCTCAATGGTCCATCCAACCTCACCCATAGGCTTGGAGCCATCATCGCACCCAAGCAGCCTAAGTGCAGCCCCCTCTTGGAGAAGGGCTCCCCTTTTCTCTCCAGATCTGGGGAGATCTGTAAGCAGAGCTTGGCACAGGCTTATTGGTCTGCCTTCTTCACACACTTCACATGTGCCTGCATGTGTGTGCACACGCATGTGGATGTGCCCCACTTGCTCAAGTTGACTAAGAGTCTGAGCATTGCATAAGCCAGGGCCCGAGTCCAGGCAAGGGCCAGCCTTTCCTCCGCTCTCCACCCAGGCTGGGACGAACCTCTCCTCCAGCGCCAGGACCCACAGCTCTGTGGGAGAGCCTGCACGCGGCCCTGGGCTCCTGCTCCGCAGTGCTTGTGTGAGCACACACTCACACATTCCCTGAGAAAGCCCCTGGGGCCTCTGTGGGAAGGCTTTCCGGGAGACTTTTATGGCCAAAGAGGAAGGAAGTCCATCGTTGGAACAGCCAGGGCCAGGCAGCGGGCAAACGCCGGCCAGGAGTGGAGTCAGCCTGCAACCTTCCCACTGCGAATCCTTTAACCCTTTTCCTAGTCTCAAGCTACTCAGTGAGGCAGGGCCAGGTTGAAAAGCAACGTCCCCTGGGGTCCCCCTACCGCCCCTCAAGCCCCCTGCCCCCATGTGCACGCACACCCATGCATGCCCCACTCGCCCTGCTGCTCACACTGGCTCACCCAGCTCTGATCACAGTAGGCTCCTGCCCAAAGAAACACAAACCTTGAGGCTTGCAAGAGATCTTCTTCATTATTTTACTGAAGAGGCCACAGAGACCCACAGATTAGGTGACTTGCCCAAGGTCACCCAGGTTCAAGTCCAGAACCCAGGTGTCTGTGGCCTCTCATGGGCGCTGTACAGGAGGCTGGGAACAGCAGAGACCCTGGATCCACACAGTGGCACTTGAGGAAGGGACAGAGCCTGAACAAGGGTGGGGGCACCCCCAGGGACTTCCCAGGAGTCCAGCACTTATTATCACCCAGAGCTTTGACATCTGCTACAGTAGCCACTTAACTGCCTGTGGCTATTTCAATTTAAATTAATTCAAATTAAATAATTTCACATGTGGCAGCCCATGATAAATAATAAATTAATAAATAATTCCAGGTGTGGTAGCTCATGCCTATAATCCCAGCACTTTGGGAGGCCAAGGCAGGAGGATCACCTGGGATTTCAAGACCAGCCTGGGCAACATGGTGAGACCCCTATCGCTAAAAAAAAATTTTAAATTATAAATATTAGCTGGGTGTGGTGATTCAGACCCATAGTCCCAGCTACTTGGGAGGCTGACACGGGAAGATCACTTGAGCCCGGAGGCTGAAGCTGCAGTGAGCCGTAATGATGCCACTGCACTCCAGCCTGGGCGACAGAACGAGAGTTAAATAATTCTTTTTACTACTCCATTCCTCCCAACTTTGATGACCACAGGCAGCTGGCAGCTACTCTACAGTACCACACAAAGAGAGGACATCTCCACCATCACAGAATGTCGCATTGGACAGCGCCAATCTGGAGGGAGGCAGATTGGGGATCGGATGGTCAGAAGAAATCTGTTCTCTGATGGAAGGCTGAGGTCCTCTGTGAAGGAAAGAGGAGAGAGGGGAGGGAGGAGAGGAGGAGAGGGCAGAACAAAGGAGGGGACGGGGAGAGGCCGGAGACAAGAGAGAGGACAGGGAGGAAGAGGCTGGAATCAGAGAGAAGGGGAAGCTGGCGAAGGGAAGGAGAGAGGACACAGCTCTGGCTGAGATCTGACTGAACCGGGGGAGACTAACACTCTCCCCACCCCACGCTCCATCCTAGTCTAGAAGGCCAGGGCCCAGAATCACAGACACCGCAACCAGTCAGGGGCCAAAGAGACGGCACCTGGTGGCTTTCCAGACCCAAAGTGAAATTGATCAGCCCTTGTACCCAGAGCTCTCTCTACCCCCAGGGTGGCCTCCACACCTCAGCACCTGGACTCACAGAGAGACACTCCTTGCTCTGTTCCTCTGGGGGCGGGGCAGATCTAACAGGGAGGACCCTGTGGTCCTTTTCATATTCACTTCAGCAAAAATGTCTCTTGCAGGAGAAAAAAAGAAAGTTGAATATATTAATATGAAAAGGCTTCTCCTGCCACGAGATGGGTGCATTTTTCAGACCACAGGACAATACTTTGATTCAATTCCACAGACACATGAGCAGTCCATTTGTCACTTTCTCCCATATTCTTCTAAGCAAACATTTGAGCAGCATCATTGGTCTTGGCAAAGAGCATCACCTATGAAGTCAGAAATACTTGGGTTAAATTCCAGTTCTGCCGCCTAATGATTTAGACAAGGCGCTGCCTCCCTGAGCCTCAGTTTCCTGCCTTGCGGGCTGTTGTGGCGGAAGGAGAGCTCATGGATAAGGCGGGCTCTAGGGATGTGAGTTCCTCCCCTTGTTCCCCAAATACATCCTGTGTGTCTTTCTCTTGTGTTATGGGCAAGAGATGGAGAACAGGAAAGGGATCCTCTCACATTGCTCTCAGGCAGAGGAGAGGCAGAAGGACAAATGGCTGTGGTCCCAGGCCGAGTGGCGGCCACAGCACAGTAGGGTGAGGGGAGGGAACAGTGGGAGAAGGAAGGCTTCGCAGAGGAAAGAAGTGTGAACTGGACTGGAAAGATAAAGACAATCAGAGTAGTGCACTTGAGACTGAGACCATCCATGAGCCAAGCTCACAAGGAACTTCATCAGCTTTTCTCAGTTGAGCTAGACAGGGGCTCTGGAGAGAGGTCTCAGCCTGGGATCCATGAAACCTCTAGCCACAGGGCCCTAGCCTCTGCCCTGCCCTGAATCACCAGGGCTACCCCATATCCCTGCAGGGCTCACTCCCCCGATGCCTCTGTGGGACCCAAGGCTGGGGACTTGGTGACTCATCATACCACTCTCAGCCCTCCCCACCACAGTGCACACGGTCCCCTAAGTCAAGAGGGTGCTGGAGAATGTGGCCTGTCCCTGTCTCCAAAGCTTTCTGCCCCCAGGCCCGGGCATAACCCAGGAGAGAGCTGGGAAGATCTAGACGGGCTCTTCTATCCAACTTGAGCAAGTCCAAAGTCTCCAGAGAAATTCCAGCAAAGGGAAAAAAAATATTCCCTTCCCTTCAGAATCGATTTTCTGAACACAGCCCCTCTTTGTTCTGAGGTGTAGACAAAAGAACATTAGACTATGAATCAGGAGACTTAGATCATGGGCCAGGACACCTGCATTCCATTTGCTGATCTGCTGCCGACTGGAACTCCCATCTCGGGCAAGTCATTAACCTCTCCAGAGCTTGTGTCCCCATCTGCAAATGCTACCCTCTCTGCCTCCCAGTGAAGGAGGATTAAGTGATACAGCGGTGCACAAGGGCCTGGAACCCCTGGAGTACAGAGTGCTGTATACAGGTCCAGGACTGTTGTTACCATCTAACAACCATGGCACAACCCCGAGGTGACTCACCTGGCCTGTTTGCTCTCCAGTCTCCCCATCCAAGGATGTAGGAGCTGTACCTCTCTAAATGTTCCTCCCCTTCTGTCGTGCCCCCGTAGGAGGCTAAGAGTGACCTGGGACAGTGCATTGTCTGTTCTGCATGGTAAGAAGGCGATGTCTGCAAGAAGAGAGGGCATGAAAAGGGGAGCTTGGTTAGGGGCACAAGGAACCTGCATGCTTGGGCTCCTCTGCCCTCCACTGACCCCAATTATCAGCAGATGGCCTGTAGGCAGGGCTGGGCCCGTGCCTGGCTGGGAACCGAGGCTGAAGACTGACTCATACATGAGTCTCTTTCCACCAGCAGACCCTGTCATGGTGGCCTGTGGATCCTGTCCAGGCTCTGACCGGAAGACCACAGTTAAGCAGTTCTAGAATTCTGGGGAAAGCAGGTGGGTCCATCTCTTCATCCTCAAGGGGATTAGGGAGTGTGATTCTGCCCATCCCACCTCCCTCAAGTGCTACCAGTCACCAAGACTCCCTGGGCACCCACCAGGGGCTTGTTTATGGCTAGAAGATTGCATGTTGATTTCCACTACACACTTTATCCCAAGTGATTTTATGTTCCCCTGACCAATGTCTACAATCAAATTGGGAGAGGGAAGCAGGATTCAAAGAACAACTTGAGTCTCTCAGGAAGCTGGTCCTGGGAACACAGGGCAAGTATCTCTTTAAAAATACTCCCTGCACAGCAGGTCACACTGGCCTGCAGCCACAACCCCCAGGCTGTGATCTCACCAAGCTCCGAGAAGCCAAACAGGGTCAGGCTTGGCTGGTCCCCGAGTGAGCAGGGAGACCTCCCAAGCAAAACACAGGTGTTGCTGGTGATTCAGCAGGCCAGCCCCACCCTCCACGGAGTCTAGTTCTGCTCAGGTGTTGGAATTGCAACTGGGATGATTCAGGGAGCTCCTATCAGTACCTGGGCAGAGGAAAGGGGCGTGGTGCCACCAGCAGGTGCTGAATGCTCTTTCTGGCCTCCATGTGTGACAAGTGTTGTTTCTTAAGAATCAGGGTGGATGCACTTCCTCCCTCCCTGTCCCCTGCCCATTTCCTAAGGCTGGTTGTTGTCAGCTGTTGACCTAAATTCCTCAGGTTGTCTCAACCAGATAAGGGATGGAGGAGGAAAAGGCAGCTCCAAGGGGCTTCGGGCTCAGGAACCAATTAGCCCCCACTCCAAACAGTCGTGGTCTGGGGCTGCCAGCAGGCTCCTGGCTCAGACCCCAGGATGGTCCCTTCTGCTTTGGGAACAAGTAAGGATGAAAGGCGTCCATGAAATGAGGGCCGAGAGCCGTCATTAGCCTGTTTTATGAGTACACAGATATTCATTACACCTCAACCCCGTCATTAGAGGCTCCAGCAAGAGCTCAGGCCCCTTCTTTATTACAGTAGAAACTGAGGGGGTTTCTCCCCCAAAGGGAGCTCGGTTCTGCTTCCGGGAAGGAGGTCCCACCCAGGAGAAGGTCAGTAGCCTCCACTCTCAGGCAGGCCTGACTCTCACTGCCCTTGCTCACTCCCCAGCCCCAGCAGCTGGGCAGCCCAAGGGGAGGTCAGGTAGCCCAAGGAAGTGCTGATAAGGGCCTGGGGCTTCTTGGGGACAGGAGGCAGGCATAAGAGGCCTGGGCACTGGAGTCTGGAGTAAGAGAACATTGGCTCCCCAGCACACAGCCCTTCACCCCCTACCCCAACCGAGCACCAGTAGCTGGCAGAGAGCCTATGCAGCCTCCTCCAGGAAGCCCTCCCGGCTCCCCTAAGGCTCTCTGCACCTCCTCTTCCTAGTGTTCATCACAGCTGTAATGATCTCTTGACTCTTGTGTCCTGCCAGACTGCAAGCCACCCCACACAGGGACACCACGCTTGGCACGTAGCAGGAACTCCATAGAGGTGGGCTGAGTTGACATCAGCCAGGATCCAGGGTAGGATGTATGAACTGGGGTGGAAAAAGGGGACTCTCTCCTAGCCTCAACTCCTCTCTCTCTGCGTTTTTCCACAAGGTGATGATCAGATGGCCTGGCTGCTTTCTCAAGGCCACAGTCGGCAAGTGACTGAAAAATAAATCCTCTGCCACTGTCTAGGCAGCACCCCCTTACCTCCTAAATTTAATCCCTTCACATGAATCCCACTGAGCAGCTAGACAGGTCTCCCTTTGTCATCAGCCCCTTTCTGTCCCCAGAGGGTGACCACATCACTATAGGAAATACCCGGTGACAAAGCCCAGCAGGGGCAAGCCCACATTTCCAGGGCCAGTCCCAAGAGCCTCTCCTGCTTGACAGGACCGCAGGCCGATGGCGGCAGAGGAGGGGCGGGGGCTCACCCTCTTTCCCATTAGGGCTGGCAGCACCACTGGTAATAGGTTGGAGCCCACCCCGCTGGTGCAGGCCATCGAGGCTGAATGGAGCGTAGCCAGACCCCACAGCGAGGACCAGGGGCGCAAGAGCTGGCAGATTAATCAACTGTCGTTTGCATTCATTAAAGGCCCCTTGCTTGTGTGCACAGCAGCCTCAGATGCCAGGGCAATTAACTGCTCACAGCAAAAAGTTCTGGGGAGAAGTTTCTCTCAGCTCCCCGCAGCACAGCCTAGGGATAGGCCTGGTGTCCTAGAATCCCAGACTCCTCAGGGGAAGGCCTCTGAAGGCCTAGCTTCGAGGGCGAGGCCCTGCCCTCAACCTAGAGCACGGTGGGCTTTGATTGGAAGGGGGCAGGGGAGCCCCAGATGGGGCGGCCTGGAGAGTCAGCAGCTGTCCCTTGATCTTCTTTGGGTCCCTCCCTCTGCTGTGACCCTGTCCCCTTTCCTCCCATCTCTTCGTGTCCCTGGGCACTGTCACCATGAACAGCTGGGCCCTCGTCATGGTTGTGCAAAGACTCATTTCAACACACTCTGAGACGGATGATGTTCCCCATGGGGACTTGAAGCCAGGCAGTATGGGCTGCCCCCAGCCCCGCTCTCCTGACTGCCGGGGAGACGGTGGCACTGGCTTCCGAGATGGTCAGGGTTCCTCCTCTGCACACAAACCTTCCTGCCACCTATGGGACTCAGCTGAGCGGCCTTTAACAGACAGCCGCCCGCTGGTGGAGTGGCACAGTGGCCCAGGTTCCGCTGGCCTTACCTGAGAGAGCCGGGGTCCTCCCTCCCTCTCCTGGGGCTTGGTCAGTACCCAAAGCATTCCCGGAACATGGGACCAACTGTGGGCTCCAGGTAGATTTCACTGAGCACAGGCTCAGGGATTTTTGCTGTGATTGCCAAGCTCCCCAGATTGGCATTTGCCTGCTGGGCACTGTAAAAGTGCCACAACAGAAAGAGAACAGTCCCCAGGCCTGGCAGACAGCAGCAGGCCCTGGTGGGCCACATTCACTGTTCCGTTGGCTCAGACAAATGGATCTGGGTTAACACAGGCAGGCAGGGACACGAAGGCCCACCACACAGGCCTTGGCATGACCAAGGCACGTGAGAACGGCAGCTCAGCAGAGATGGCAGCTGGCTTGGGCACCTCGGAGGAGGGAGACCCAAGGAAGTCACCTGACTGCTGGCCTCCTGCGGGGGCCAGGGCCCTAGAGTTGATCCTGACCTGCAAACCTGGGCTGCCCCGTGCCCTCCTCTGGTCTGTAGGCAACACAGAAGAACCACTGTTCTCTCGCCTCTTCCATCCCGTCTGTCTCTTCCCAGACTCTGAGGTCCCTGAATGCCTGGAGGGCAAGCAACCCTCCCTCCTCACGTAGGGTAGGTGCGGGGAGCATGATGTGGGGAAAGGAGCTAACAAACATCTCTGTGTGCCCAGTCCTTGCCCTTCTCCCCAGGAACTTCGAGGCTCAGAGTAGCTAACCAGAGTCGCTAACCTGGGGCCACTTTCCCTGGCTCTAAGCAGGGGCGAAGGGAAAGGGCTGTGCCTCCTGCCTTCTCAGGTCTGGCCCAGGCCCTCTGAACACCCAGGAGCCCAACCGGTCTGAAGGGTCTGACTTGAGAGCTGGGGCCACAGAGGAAAGGGGAGCCCTGGGGCAGGGCCTCCAGAAGGAACAGGAAAGGAGGCACCATCAGGAACCGGGGCTCAGATGGTTCCCACCACAGCTGCCACCACAGGTCTGATGAGGAGTCCCCTTCCCTGCCCTGGGGAATCAGGCAGGAAGGTTCAGAGAGCAGGAAGCCGCTGTGGTGGTGCTGCGGGGTTTGACAGACTTCAGTGTGCATAGAAATCGCCTCAGGTTCTTATTAAGAGGAAGCTTCTGGTTCACTAGGTCTAGGGTTGAGCCTGAGAGAGATTCTACATTTCTGACAAGCTCCCAGGACACATTGCTGCTGCTCTGAGGGGCTGGGGAACTGGGTCCAAGTTCACCATCAGTCCCTTGAAAAAGAGCAAGCCGTGATTTGAATAAGACGTAGAATGTTTCTGCTTCTTGTCACACTTTCTAATGAGCATAGCATTTCTCAGAGCTTCCAAATCTCGCCAGCATCTTTTCTTGCTAGAAATTCCTGACCTTTCTTCCAGAGTCCCTCTGTCTCTTTTTCCTTCCATCCATCCTTCCTTCCTTTCTTCCCTTCTGTTCACAAGGCAGCCCCAGGCCTGGGCCCATTGGTGGGGAGGGAGAGAAGAGGCTCCAAAGGGTAGATTATACTTTCTCTTCCCACCAGAGCCAAGTATGGAAACCTAAAATAGGGCAACGGAGGGAGACAAAGCAGAGAACAGAACGAGGAATCTGACTCCCACCTGCTGCTACCAGCCTTCCCCAAAGAGCCACAGTTGAGGCTCTTGGCTGTTGGGCACTCCCTCCCCCTCCATCCCCCCAGCCCAGCCTTTGTGGCCTGGGTTCCCAAGGACACCTCATCTCATAGGTGACACATGAGGAGGGCAGAGTAAGCCAAGACAGTACCCGTCTTCTGGTTGGCAGTAGAGAACAGGATAGGTCAGGGTTGGGGGCTGAGGGGCCCTTCTTACCCAAATAGAGGGGAGACAGGAGGACTGCTAGGGCCGGAGCTGGGGGAGAATGCTGAACCACTCTCTAGAACTGCGGCAGGGAGTGGGGGCATCACTCAGCAGTCACGGCCACTCAGGATCCCAAGGCATGGGGTTCCAGCTCACTCATAAGACCTGGGGTACCACTCCCCAGGCCAGATGGATGCTAGGGGGCTGCTGGGCCGCCTCTGTCCAGCCGGAGTTAGGGAGCAAAGGTCTGGTCAGGTCACTTCCTCCCAGTGTATTGGTCCCCCCACTTCCTCCTCCTCTCCCTCTTGGAGGTGCAGCCACCCAGCCGGAAAGACTGGGTGCTGGATGAGAGATGGGGAGCGATAAGAGTCGGGCTGAGGAGTTAGCCCTACAGCTCTCTCCTCTCCAGTTGAGTTGCAGTTTCCCAAGCCCTGTTTGTCTTAGGGATTAACTGCACCCATTTCCTAATTGTTCTGCTGCGGCAGGGCAGGCAAGGTGACCTGCAGCCTCCTACATGCAGCACGGGAGGAGGGCAGCACCTGGGGGTGCCCCCCGCCCCACCCCGCCTCCTGGTTGACTGCCTCCTCTCCCACCTCTGCTCAGATGCAGCCCAGCTCCACTGGCTCTCAGTCCCTGGGTGGGTAACAGACCAGCTTAGGTCTCACTCACAGACCTCAGCGCTAATCAGTCGTCTGTTTGTCCTGGCCCCCTGCCCGGGGCCTGGAGATTCCCACACCCACTTTTCCTAATTGCATGGTCCCAGCTTCAGCCTGGCCGCCCAACCCCTTCCCAAATGCCCCCTTCTTCTGGTCCTCCCCACCATGCCCAGCCCCAGGCATACCCAGGGAAAGGCAGTCTAGGAGAGGAGTGTGTGTGAGCATGTGTGTGTCTGTGTGTACATGTGGATATACGAGCATGTATGTGAGCTTGTGCCTCTGTGTGTCCATGTGTGATAGCATGTGAGTGTGAGCATGCAAGAGCATGCATGTGTGGGTGTGTGAGCATGCTACAAGTATGAGTGTGTTGGGAGTGTAAGTGTGTGAACGTGTGTATATGTGAGTGTGTGGATGTGAGCATGTGCCTTGTGAGTATATCATGAGTGTGCAAGTGTGTGCGTGTGTGTGACTTGTGCTCTCCTGTCTCTGGCCCTTTCGGACCCAGCCTGAGGTTGCCCCTAAGCCCCCTTGGCCTCATTCTGGTCCCAGCTCCAGCTTCTCCCATCTCACACCCTGCCACTCCCATTCCCACCAGTTCTGGAAAATTCTTCCCACTGCTGCGCTTCCCTCGCTCCCATCACCAAGCAGGTTCTGGCCAAGTTTCCACTTGACCGCAGAGCCAGCAGTATCCTACTTGCTCTCTAGCCCAGGATCCTCTGTCTGACCCCCAAGGCCAGACCCCTCTCCAGAGGCCCCACCTGCTGGACAACATCTCTGACTCGCTCTCCTGAGCCGAGCCTGCCTGTGTCTGTCTGTATGTGGGATCATGCGTCTCCAAGGGATGGAGGGAAAGAGGAAGGAGTGAGGACTGAGAGAAGGAAGGAGGCCGGGCTCAGATGGTGTCATTAGGAGCTATTAATGCCCCTCATCAAGGGTTATTAATAAACATGATGTGCCACTCGCTCTGCACACCCTGGCTGAGTACAGGCCCAGCGGGGCAGGCCCGATATTCACAGCTGAGTAACCTCCAAGCCCACGGCACAGCCATCAGCCTCAGGAGGCTGGCCCTGCCAGGAGACTTCACAGGATGGACTCCCAGGGCTCCCAGGGTGGACGGAGGCAGCATCTCCATCCTCAGCCCCCACAACCATCTATTCCCCGGCAGCCACCGAGCCTTTCCCTCCAGGGTCCAGCCAGGAGCTCAGCCCAGCAATGACCCTTACACTTGGACTGCACTGCGGGACTTTAGAATATTCCATTTCCTGATTGCACCTTCACAACAGCTCTGTGAAGAAACCAGGGCAGGTATCGTTATCGTCGCCACTTTATAGGTACGGAAACTGAGACGCTGTGAAATTAAATGTCTTGCTCAAAGTCATGTAGCTAATTGGTAATGACATTGGACTGAAGCCCAGACTGCCCTGTAGGAGAATGGCTGTGTTAGACGCTGAGTTGCTCATTGACTGAGGCTGCTTTGACTGGATGGCTCCATTTCCATCGTTCTTGTGGCTGCCAGAAATCAGCACAGCAGGGCAGCAAGCCTTTGCTCTCCAAGGCGTGGAGAGTGGGGGGATCCTGCACCTTAGCGGGGAATTTCCTGGAGGGCGGGGATCTGAATGAGCGAGCTCACGTAAAGACCCTGGCGAGATGCCCGCACACCACGGGCACTCCACGAGAGGTGGTTCCTCTTTCTTTACCTGATGGTCATTACATAAACATTCAATTATTGGCCCCTAAGGAGGCTGGGGCAGGTGGAAAGCTGAATGGCCTGTTCTTTCTATTTGGTGTGTTTTTTGTTTTGTTTTGTTTTGTTTTTTTGAGACAGAGTCTCACTCTATTGCCCAGGCTGGAGTGCAGTGGCACGATCTGGCCTCACTGCAACTCTGCCTCCCGGGTTCAAGCAGTTCTTCTGCCTCAGCCTCCCAAGTAGCTGGGACTACAGGCGCCTGCCACCATGCCTGGCTAATTTTTGTATTTTTAATAGAGACTGGGTTTCGCCAAGTTGGCCAGGCTGGTCTCGAACTCCTGACTTCAAGTGATCCGCCCGCCTCAGCCTCCCAAAGTGCTGCAATTACAGGTGTGAGCCACCATGCCCGGCCTTTATTTGCTTCTCAGCTTTGCGATCTCATGCCGTAGTTGGGTGCAAAGTTGGCATCCACGGTGACAACCACAGTGGTATTTAAAATCACATAAGAAGACAAGAACTAGTGTTCTAATAAGATGGCTATCCAAAATAGGTAAGAGAAAAGGAGTTGGGGAGCAAAAAATATAAGATTTGAGATATCAGGGAAATGTTTTTATGAGGAATACCCAATTCCCTATATGACTTCAGATAACTGAGGCATCCTGGCAACCTGAGGTTGATATCAAAAGCTACTTTTGTTCTGAGTTGTCTAGAAAGGGCAGTCTTCGGTTTAAAGTGATATCAGTGCATAGTAATCACATTTAGCAACAAACTCCTGATATTTGCTTTCAACTTAATATTTCTGTCTACTTTTTTTTTTTTTTTTTTGAGCCGGGGTCTTGCTCTGTCGCCCAGGCTGGAGTGCAGTGGCCAGATCTCAGCTCACTATAAGCTCCAACTCCTGGGTTTACGCCGTTCTCCTGCCTCAGCCTCCCGAGTAGCTGGGACTACAGGCGCCCACCACGTCGCCCGGCTAGTTTTTTGTATTTTTTAGTAGAGACGAGGTTTCACCGTGTTAGCCAGGATGGTCTCGATCTCCGGACCTCGTGATCCGCCCATCTCGGCCTCCCAAAGTGCTGGGATTACAGGCTTGAGCCACGGCACCCTGCCTACTTTTTTTTTTTATTTTTGAGACTCCCACTCTGTCACCCAGGCTGGAATGCAGTGGTGCGACAATATAGCTCACTACAGCCTTGAATTCTAGGCTCAAGTGATTCTCCCACCTCCGCCTCCCAAGTAGCCAGGACTACAGGAACACATCACCTCGTCTGGTTAATTTTTTTAATGTTTTGTAGAAATGGGGTCTCACTATGCTGCCCAGGCTGGTCTGGAACTCCCGGCCCCAAGCAATCCTCCTGCCTCAGCCTCCCAAACTGCTGGGATTACAGGCATGAGAAACTGCACCCCGACTCTTGTCTATTTCTAAGAGGAACAGGCTTAATAAGACCATATATTGTGTTCTTTATCTCTTTCCTTATTCTTAACCCCACCCATGAACCCCATCCAGAGAATGAGTGACCCATGACAGGCAAGGGTCAAAAGGAGGTAGCTCCACAATTTCCTATGGCTCAGCTTGCTCTCTGAGTATCAGGGACTGAAAGTAACTTGGGCAAGTTTCCCCAAGCAGAAGTTCCCCAAGGGCAGACAGTTGGGAGTCCCAGCCAGTACAGGCCCCAGAGGGACCAGGAGCTTGAAGCTGCCATCTGTGTAACAAGAAGCTTTGGAACCAAAATGCAAAGAAGAGAAGGATGTTCTCAGGGCAATTGTCTCTATGTGGTAGGATCCAGGGAATGCTTTTTCTTTCTAGTGCCTTTGTGTGTTTTACGATTTTTCTACAAGGAACGTGTAGCCCTTTTACGACCTGAAACAAAAATTACTGTTTGTAAAAGGGAGGTGTTTGGGTTTGGGGGTCCAAGAGTTACCTGCTCTGAGTGAGGCCATTAATGACAAAATTCAGCCGCATCCTGCTCTGACCTGCCATGTGGGCAGTGTCCCCAAGGCAGGGACCACCCATGTCCTTTCTTGATAGGGAAGGCAGCTCAGCCAGCCAGCTGTGGTGGTCCTCCTGGGACACAGTTACTGATCATTTGGAGAAGAGAAGAAGCCTTGCCTGGGATCTGTGGACGCAGAGCTTAGGTTGCTGAGAGCTTTGAGTCTCAGAAATCAGAGGCATTGCCTGCCATTCCAGTCTTAGCCCCATCCTGCATTTCCAGCCTTCTCTTGAGATTCTTGAAGACACACATGCTGGTTCTGGCTTCAACGGACAGCGAGGTCATTTGAAATGTTCTCATATCTCATGCACACATTTATACATTGCTTAGGCAGCTTTCTCAACCTAAGCTGCCCTTCCCCTCCTTTATCTTGTCTACTGGAGAACTGGAAAACTCCTATACATCCTTCGAGTCCCCATATCTAGCCTCCTTTCAATAACTTTCTCTGATCGCTACCCCCAAGCAGTTATCTCTTCCTTCTTCTCTGCTCCCCCAGCATGGCCTCTAGGCCTCAACTATTTAGGCCTGTCATTGTTATTTCTTTGTGATTTATCTGTTCTAGCAGATCAGAGGCTCCTTGATACCATGACCTATGTCTTAATTATATTTCTGCCTCTAACACAGGCCTCTCATTCATTCATTCATCTACCCATCTCCCCAACTACCATTCCTCAGTGCCAGCTTTGTGCTAGATACTATCTCACACACACACACAGCTGCAAGACGGTGTGACATTTTTGGCAACCATACGACCCAGAACAAAGGGCCTGGAAAGCCTGTACTTTTCAAGACTCAGACATCCTGGGCCTTGGGAAATCTTGTCTCTTAACTCGGTGTCATGGAGGATGATGACACTCTGGGTGAAGCTCCTCCCATCCTGGGTTCAACCTCAAAAGCTCCTTACTCCAAGAAGCAGATCATTCTCCCTCAACCGCACATTGATACGTGGCTTAGACAGCTTTCTCAACTTAAGCTGCCCTTCCCCTCCCTTATCTTGTCCACTGGAGAACTGAAAAGCTCCTACACATCCTTCAAGGCCCCAAAATCTAGCCTCCTTTCAATAGTGCCCAACCCCACTCAGGCATCTGGAGATCCAGAGAAGTAACCAATTCCAGATTTGAAGCCAAACTAGGAATCAAAACCCAGGAGTCCCATCGCCAGTCTGTGCCAAGATACTAGGATCTGCCATGCACCCATTGCCATCTCCTAAGATGATATTCACCAAGCTGTCCCCACTGCCCATGAAGGCGCCAGGAAAAGACCTACCAAGTCTTTGATATGGACATTTCTGGAAGGAAACTGGTCCACAAAATAATTGGCCATCCTACACCCTGGAGTCTAGAAGTACTCAGCTCCTAGGAGGGCTTAGATCTGCGCCTCCTTCTTCCACTTCCCACGGGCTTCATTCCACCCACCTCAGTGGCCATCCCTCCTCTCCCCAACCCCAGGGCAAAAGAGAAGGCCATGGGGTTAATTGATTGGAAGCCTCTCCCTGGCAGCAGGCAGTAGTCTCCAGAGCTGGGTCTTCTCTAGGCTGGCGTTAGGTGGTCCCTGGGGACCTCAGAGCCTGGGAGCTGTCAGTGCCTTCCGCTCACTTACCCTTTGTTAATTGCAGAATATACAGATTGCTGGGTAGCGCTTTCCAGTTCTGTGCCTTTTCCTGGATCCTTTGCCACTTGGCAGCCTGCAGGCAGCTGTGCAAAACAGCAAGGAGCTTTCTTGTTTGGTGTCAGTGTCAGAGAGCTTGGAACTCTGTTTTCATTTTCCCTTTTTTTCTCGTTTCTTCCTCCCCACCCTCAAGTGCTCTGTTTTGCTAACTTCTCCGTCTACTCTCCTTTATCTCCATGACACCTTTCTGTGCCTCACTTTTCAAGTTAGGGACTCTTCTGATGCCTGTCCCCCCATCCCCACCTCCCCAATTCCCCCATCCTCACCCTCCCCAATCCCACCATCCCCACTCCCACCTTTCACCCAGAGATCAAAAAGCAAAACTTCCCACTCTAATGGGGGTTTGTACCCAGGCAGGAGAAGATTGAATCCTCCTGTGCAAATGGGAAGAGGTGGGAAAAGAGATTAAATCATCTCCCTCACTCGAGGATACGTGCGACTGACCCTTTGCTCTGAGGGACCACGAGCCTGCGTATCTGGGGCCTTCACAAACGCCCCGGTGGGTGGGCCGCTGCCTACAGGTAATTGAAGGGGAATGAGGGAACTGGGCCAGCATCCTTGCTGAGACCAGCACTGAGCCATACTCCTTCCCCACACTGCAGACCTCACGCACCAGATCCAGCCAGAGCCTTTACCTAAGGGGTTCCCCAGGTGAGGGAGGAGTGTCGCTGGACCTGCAAGTCTATGAAAGGCCTCAGAAAATGCAGCTCACTGTCCCTGTGGGGACACCCAAAGGATAGAGGTTGTTAAGTAGGGATGGCTCAAGTTGCAAGGGCTGGGCACTGGGCCGGGGCGCCCACGGACTTTGACTATACCCACCATATGCAGAGCATCTCATGGGTCACAAAGATGGGCAGGGTGTAGTCCCCACCCTTGAGGAGCTGAAGCTGCTGTGGTTTCTCTCCTGTCCAGTGGGGCTAAAGATCTCTGCCCTTCCCCTGAATGGGATGTTGTGAGACCAATCAGTTGGATGGTTGCCTGGAGAATAAGGCTGAAAGCCTGTTACAAATGCAAGGTAATAGCAGTGGGGATAGACCCCTGGCTTCCAGCACCGCGCTCTTTACCTGACCCAGATGGGACAAGTCTGGGAAGACAGCCTGCATCACCTTGGACTGAGAATGGGGTTGCTATGACTCTCAGTCGAGCCACAACTTTCCCTGAGTATCTTACTTGCCAGTTCCAGGCTAGCTTGCCAGAGAAGCAGTGGGCTCTGAGGTGGGAGAGAGCTGGAAAGGAAATCTCATGTTCTAGGAACCCAGAAGCACCTCCAAAGTGTTCACAGTGTTGAGCCCCCTTCTCTGCAGTTAGAATAATTTGCACCTAGTCCTGTGCCAAGCAGTCATGCACAAACCCAGTACCGTACACTCACATACATGTGCACATGCATACACACACAGACACACACACACACAACTGGGGCCAGCTTCTAGGAAAAAGGAGTGACTACCATTCTTTTTCTTTTCTTTTCTTTAAATTTTATTTTATTTAAGTTCTGGGGTACATGTGCAGGATGTGCAGGTTTATTACATAGGTGAACGTGTGCCATGGTGGTTTGCTACCCCTATCAACCCATCACCTAGGTATTAAGCCCCGTACGCATTAGCTATTTATCCTGATGTTCTCCCTCCCCCTGCCCCCACCACGGGCCCCAGTGTGTGTTGTTCCCCTCCCTGTGTCCATGTGTTCTCATTGTTCAGCTCCCACTTATAAGTGAGAACATATGATGACTACTATTTTTCTTATACCCTGAGCATTTAAGAGTCCTTCTAAGGAATTCACCTCCTCCTCCCTTCCCTTGCTAGGAGACTCATGGGTATTTTAGACCCCCCATCTCCAGAGGATGCTGATGAGGAAGAATTGCCTTCCCCAGGCCCTCCAGTCCCAGACTTAGAAAGGCCCAGAATGTCCTCCTAGGCATACTACCCAAATACCTCGGTGTTCCTGGCCTTCTCTCCTGAAAAACCCATCCTGGGCTTTTCAGCGTTCTTGAGGATGAGAAACTGAACTACATCTATGTTGTCTATAATTTCTATAATTACAGTTCACCCTTAAACAATGAGGGGGTATAGGTGCCACCCCCAACAAAGTCAAAAATCCAAGTATAACTTTGGATTCTCCCAAAATTTAACTACTAATAGCCTACTGTTGACTGGAAGCCAATAACATAAACAGTCAATTAACATGTTTCATATGTTATATGTATTCTAAATTGTAGTCTTAAAATGAGGTAAGCTAGAGAAAAGAAAATGGTATTTTAAAAATTCTAAGGAAGAGAAAATATATTTCCTATATGTTAAGTGGAAGTGGATCATCATAAAGGTCTCTGTCCTCATCATCTTCACACTGAGTGGGCTGAGGAGGAGGAAGAAGAGGAGGGGTTGGTCTTGCTGTCTTGGGGTGGCTGAGGCTGAAGAGGTGGAAGAGGTAGAGGAGGTGGAATGCGAGGCAGGAGAGGCAGGCACACTCACTGTAACTTTTGTTGAAAAAACATCTGTTTATAGGTGGACACAAATCAAACCCATGTTGTTCAAGGGTCAACTATATTTCTTTTTTTTTAACCTTAGCATTTAAACAAGTTCCTTTTGAAAATGTCAGCCTGTCTTTGCTATAGGAAGGGAAAGGAGATTTGGTCTGTGCTCAGTCCATCTTAAAGAGGCAAGAGCACATCTGGAGTCTGGGCTGGGGGAGGCAGCAGGGTCAAAGTGAGGAGGCCCAAGGTGTGGGGGAGCTCTTAGCAGACCCTGCTGGTTCAGCCATAAACCTTCCCTCCTTGGTCAGTCCTGGAGGAGCTACAGTTTCTACCATAGAATCAATACCTAGTAGGGGCCTTCGGAGACTAGATTCTAAAAGGTGAGAAAGCTCAACTTTCAGCCTCCTTCAGGGTCTCCTTCCAAAGCCTGTCTCTTCTCAGACATGACAGGACTGGTGTCTGTATTCCTCAAAAACGCTGGGCTGGTACTCCCTCCTCCCCGGGCACTTTCCTAGCCCAGCAGCCCTGAGCAGTGCTCAAAACTACAGGTTTCTCCCTCTTACCTCCTGAAACTTCCTTGAATCTCATCCATCCGTAAAGAGTTTCAGCTTTCTAGTGTGATCACAGGCTAGAAGTGACATTCTAATCCATATATTTGTTTTGAGATAGGGTCTTACTCTGTCATCCAGGCTGAAGTGCAGTGGCACCACCTTGGCTCAGGATCAGCTCCCTGGGCTCTGGTGATCCTCCCAGCTTTGTCCCCTAAGTAACTGAGACTACAGGTGTAGACCATCATGCCCAGATAATTTTTGCATTTTTTTGTAGAGATGAGGTTTTGCTATGTTGCCTCAGCTGGTCTCAAAATCCTTGGCTCAAGCAATCCGCCCACCTCAGCCTCCCAAAGTGCTGGGATTACAGGTGTGAGCCATTGCACTTGGCCATCGTGAAGATATTTTAGAAGATCTAAAGTCAGGTGACAGGGTCCCCATTTTCACCACAGCCCCAGCCCTCCTGATAATATCTCCGTATTTTAATCATGGTCTTTGGGAAATGATGCCTCCCATAGAAATGCTGGGATTGTCATGGTGTCACAGAAAGAGCACAGGATGGCACTGAGGTCAAAAGGCATGAGACCTTGAGTCAGCTGATGTTGAAGGGCCTAAGGTCCAAGGTCTCATTCTCCTTGAACATTCTGGGGTTTTCCCTCTCTGGAGCCCAACTCTCTCACCTTTTAGAATTTAGTTTCCTAAGGCCCCTACAGGGTGTTGATTCCATGGTAGAAATTGTAGCCCCTCTAGGACTGACCAATGAGGGAAAGTTTATGGCCAAAGGGAACTTAGGCAATTCTTAAGACAATCCAAGTCAATCACAGCTTCTGACCCCACAGCATGTGGGGGCCCTTCTGCCACCAGGTCCTCCCCCGTTCTTTCTGCCAGTGAGGACCAGCACCTGTCTGTGGGATCAGCTCCGGGGTGGGGGGGACCTGAACAGTCCATTTGCCATCAGTGCCCCAGTCAAGCACAGGGTCTGCTGAGTGACTAGGAAGGGCCAGTGGCTTGCCACAGCAAACCCAACGTAAGGATTTGCAGAGTCTTTGCCTATGCTGGCCCCGGCTGATAAGGAAAGCTCCCCAGAGTGAAAGGATGAAGAAAGGAAGCCTTCCCACCCCATCAAGGCGCCAGATCAGCCTTTCCACCCGCTGCGGCTCTGCACAAACCAGCTCCCTGATCTGACCGGCCCCAGCCCCCACCCTTACCCTCTCCCTGGCCTCACTCTGAGTGGGACCCAAGCCTGGGGGGAATTGAAAAGAAACAGCCAGCTTAGGTTGCTGTTGTTTTGTTTAAACAAACCGCTGGCTGGACTGACTTGGAAAGGAATAAGGGGAGGATGAGGAGCTCAGCCCCAGAACTCTCCATCTTGCTAGGGTGGCAGAAGAGCTCTGCAGGGAGAGTGGCTGCTGGGCATCTGTCAAGGCCTTCCCTCCTCTCCTGGAAGAGATGGGCATCAAGGAGACAGGTTTCCATTCTCCAATCCCTTAACCTTGTGGGCCGCAGCCCTTTGGCCACACCTGGGCCTGGATAATGCCAGCCCTGGATAATAATGCCAGGCCCAAAATGTGGGGAGTTGGGGGACCGCTCTGAAAGGGGAGCAAGACAGAGCTGGAGTGTGCATCACCGTATGGGTGGGACCTGATGTTGAAGGCTGCCCAGATTCTCCTGAGCAGAAAAGAACAGGATCAGGGAGAGTGGAAGGAAGTTAAAGGAAAGAGATCTTGGCTGAGCATGGTGGCTCATGCCTGTAATCCCAGCACTTTGGGAGCCTGAGGCGGGTGGATCACTGGAGGTCAGGAGTTCGAAACCAGCCTGACCGACATAGTGAAACCCCATCTCTACTAAGAATACAAAAATTAGCCAGGCCTGGTGGTGGGCACCTATAATCCCAGCTACTCAGGAAGTTGAGGCAGGAGAATCACTTGAATCCAGGAGGCGGAGGTTGCAGTGAGCCAAGATCGCACCACTGCATTCCAGCCTGGATGACAGAGCGAGACTCCAAAAAAAAGAAAAGAAAAGAAAAGAAGAAGGGAGGAAGGGAGGAAGGGAGGAAGGGAGGAAGGAAGGAAGGAAGGAAGGAAGGAAGGAAGGAAGGAAGGAAGGAAAGGGATCTCACCTGCATCAGGTGAAGAAGACGAAGTACAAGGGGCTCATGGGGGGAGGGTCTATCCTTCCACAGTCTCCTGCTCCTTCTTCCAACCAAATGAGACCTAGGTTATAGGAACCAGCCTTGGAAGAGGGATATCTGACCAAGAGGCCCAAAGTGAGGACAGTAATAGAGAAGCTGCAGTTCAAAGGGGAGGAGATCTGGTGGGTTCTGGACTGGACAAGTAGGACTTCAGTTCTATAAAAGGTAAACCACAAGCTAGAGGATTGAATCTCACCTACCCCTGCCCCCACCTCAAGCAGGGCCTCCCACCTCTCCCCCATCCTCCCAGCATCCCATGAGCCTGTCTTCTAGGCTTGGTGAAAAGGTAGCCAGGGCACAGTTAGGTGTCGGCAGACTCAATTAAGAGTCACGCTAATCACCTTCATTAAGGCTATAAAACCCCACACCTAGGGGCCTCGGGGCTCCCTGGCATGGCCTGGGGCCCCTGAGCCATGGCACAGAACCAGGGGCCCGGCACCAGTCTCTTTCATCTGAGCATCTCCTGGTCCTGCACAAACAGTAATTAGCACCCACCCCCGGGGTCACCTCATTATCCCACAGACACCGAGTGGAGGGGAGGAGGGAGGGAAAGAGAGGAGGGAAACTGAGGCTGTCCCAGTGGCCAAAGAAACTGCCCCAGAGTTGTGGGCTAAGTTAACTGAGGGTGGGGAGAAGCTACCACAGAATCAGGCAGTGTAGCCTCCTCCTGCCTTCCCTTCCCCCACTGGTTGCTCAGAGCCCATTGCTTAATATTCTAAAGGTTCCAAAGGGAGCAGAATCCTCCCTCCAGAGAAGATGGGCTCCTTAGCAAGATCCAGAGAACTGCAGATCTAAGCGCTTCCCTTAGATCTGACCAGACCCCACAGGTGATGTCGAGTGCCCAGTCTCAGGCACCCATGGGGATCATGGAACAGCTCTTTGGGAAGTGTCCTACAGGGCTTCTCTAGAGGGAAGGTGTCCATTTGCCACCCTCAGCAACACCTGTGTCTGTCCTCTCTCCCTGGATCCCCTGAGGTACCCATTCCGAAACCCCACTCACTGCCCTGTCTCCCAAAAGCAGCCATACATCCTCCTCCTCTCCCATCCTCCTCTCCCATCCTCCTTCCTCTCCCATCCTCCTCCTGCAGAGAAAGAAGCAATCGCGCAGAGCCCACGTGGCCTGAAGTGTGCCCAAGGCATAACCTACAGCCCTGCTTGTCTCTTCTTTCAGGGCGCCGACCTGAAGAAAGGGAAGATTCAGGGCCAGGAGTTATCGGGTGAGTAAGACCCTAGGGACCCCTTCCCCAGCCAGGGCATCAGTGACGATCACAGGAATCAAAACCTCATGGTGCTGCTTTGTCGTGTGCTAGCGCCAGCCTGAGAGTTTCCTTGGATGCCCTGATTTCATCTCCACAACTGCCTTTTATGGTCACTGCCATCAGTGTCCCCATTTTAAAGAGGATAACACTGAGGCACAGACCATCCTGTGCCATGTGAACAGCTAGTAAGGAATGCAGCCAGCATCACAGTGCAGGGGGCCATCTGCCAGGAGGCTGCTTGCAACACCTGTCCACCCCCATCCTCCCCCCAGCTCCCCTCTCTCAGATCCCTGCCCCAGGATGGTGCCCCCAACCTACCTTGAAAGGGATGCTCAGGTAGTGGGCTGGCCTCTGGCACAGGACTGGGCACCAAACTTAGCCTTGCAGTTCCGTGAAGCAGCATGGGCTTTGGCACCAATCAGGCCTGAATTCAAATCCCAGCACCACCACTCATTGTTGGCCTGGCTTCACCTCTCAAGCCTCCAGGAAATGGGAAGATGGAGGAGATGTCATAAGTGAAGGCCTACAGCCCAGAGCCTGGCTCGGAGAAGTAGTCTAGCATGTGTGAACCCTTTCCTCTCCTCCTCATGCCTTAATTCTCTGCCTTTGGTGGTTTTGAATGGGGGGATTCTTGAGGACAGCCCTAGTGAGAGGCATTAGTCTCTATCTCCCTTGAGGATAAATTCTCCATTGCGCAGATCCAGTGAGTTCTCACTTCAGACTTGTCCGCACAGAACCGAGGTCACCAGTTTTGGGCAGCGTCGAGTGTGCCCACGGTGGAGTGCACTCCACAGCCCACATACCCACCCACCTCGCCCACACTGACTTGCGCACGAGGAGACTCCCTGGCACCCACCTGTGCTCAGAAGACTTTCTCAGCACTGGTGGTGTTTAGGAAAAATGCTCCTTTACCTGCATTTACACACACACTAACAGGGCCTCCAAAACAGCCTCAGGGTGTTTGCACACTGGCTTTTCGTGTGCACACACCCGCCCCAAGTGGAGACCTCCAACCACACACACTCACATGGCTCCAAGCACATCCAGCTCTGCTCTCACTCTGAGTGCGCACGCGTGCACACACACACACACACACACACACTCACACATCTGATCTGCAATCCAAAAATGCAGGGAAAGATGAATCGTCAGGAATTCCCCGGCTGTTGGCATGCTGGAAGCCACCAGTGGCCGGAAGTACACAGTGAGGGACTCTTCCAATGCTCCAAGCAGCAAGTCGTGCTTTTGTTTAATGATCGGGAGAGAAAAGAAGGGGAGATGGCCATAAAGGACCAATACACCCTCCCACCAATATCCTCATTGCAAATGCTTCTTTCCCACCCACCCAGGAGGATTCTTGGCTCCAGCCTGGCTCTCCTCCATGGAAAGGAAGATGGAGAGAGGGAAGGGGAGTGGGAAGGGCTGAAGTATGCTGGGAAAGAGGCCCACCTTGAAAGACCCAGGCCAGGCCAGCAAGATTTATCTTTCTGCATGTACTTGGGGAAAGAATGAGGGATGTCCGCACCCCACTTTCCCCCCATCAAAAAAAAGCCCAGCCTCCTGGAGGAAGAGGGAAGGAGTGGGAGAGGGGCCTTCTTCCCGGTGCCCCAAGCGCCCAGCTCCTACAGCTCCCATGATCAAACCTTTGAACCCAGTCCCTCCCACCCTTGTAACCACTTCCAGATCCTCCAGACGCAGCCAAGAAATTGGCTTCTTTGGGGATTGAGTTCATAAGCAAATGCCGAAAAAATAAATAAAAATCCTCTGCCAAACACACTCGCAGAGGAAGATGGGCTTCTCTTGAGGCAGGAAATTCATCAGGATAGACTAAAGCAAAAACAGGACAATGCCAACACCCACCGGCCCATAAAGGCCTGGGAGCCACGCCAGCACCCGAGGCCTTCAAGCCAGCTCAGGGTGTTTCCTCTCGGACCACCTCCTCCCCCACTCTCACTCCCACCAAAATATGTACTTCTTAAATGAAGATACTGAAGCTGAGATCCCGCCAAATACAAATCCTAATGGTTTGCATGGGTGAGTCCTGATCTGGGGCCCCAGGGAGGTCAGCAGGACCATGGGAAGACAGAGAGCTCTGCCCTGGGTAATATGGGATGCTGATGCCCACCTCTCTCCTTCTTCTACCTGTAGCCTACCAGGCTCCCTCCCCACCAGCACACAGTGGCTTCCATCGCTACCAGTTCTTTGTCTATCTTCAGGAAGGAAAAGTCATCTCTCTCCTTCCCAAGGAAAACAAAACTCGAGGTAAGACCTTCCCATCCTTCCATCCACCTCCAGGGTGAATTCTGGGGTGGAACCAACGCTTCATGCATTTATGGGGAAATTAGGGCCTTGACCCCCACTCATTAGCCTTGGAGACTGGTGTCAAAGGCTGGTGTTTCTTGGGAGCAAACTGGAAGGAGTTCCTTAAAGATGTTGGCATCAGATGTGGTCTCCCTTGAGAAGTAAGTCCCACAGACTAATGTGGAGGCTCTAGCTGAGTGGGTTGCTATGTAAGGCAGGGTCTCAAAGTGGGTGACTGGAGCCAGGGAGAAGAGTGCCCCGAAACTTTGCATGGCATGTGCAGACAGCTGCCCCTGAAATTTGGCAAGTCACTGTGCTCTGTAATTGAGTCTGATCTGGGCAAGAGGGCACTGGAATGCCACCCTGCCGGTCTATCCTCACGGTTTGCTAATTACTGGGTCGGCTGTGCCATCTTAGTGATGAGGTGAAGATGTCCCCCACCATCCCCCCTCCACCAGCTTCTCTGAGCAGCCCTCCTTGGCTTCTGGAGCAGACCAACTCCGTATAGCCTCCTAATGGTGAACCCTGCCTGCTTGGCCTCGGTCCTCCCGCCACCAGGGCCAGGGAGCAGGAGCGGTGGCCACTTGGCCACTGCAGCATGCCACAAGTGACTCACCTGAGCCAGTGTGAGCCATGCCCCCGACTCCCCCTCCCGCCATCTAAACCTTAGATTTCTCTTCCAGAAAATGGGAAATAAAGCCACCCCTGCACTCTATCACCTCCCCAATTTTAGGGAAGGGAAGACAATAGAGACTGCACAAATGCCATCTGAGAGTGCAAGGAGCACGTCCCCCAGGCTGGCAGGAAGGCAAGTGGGAGGGTGGGTGTCATCAGCCATTGCCTCTCACCCAGTGACCTTGACCAAACATCCACCCACTGGGAAGCCGACACAGGTATTGCTACAGCTGCAATGCCGGAGGCCCCAGAGGAGAGGAACATGGAGCCCAGAAAGGCACAGGTTGAGTGACTGGGCCCTTCAGATGTGCCGAGCAGGGCCTACAAATCACAGAGGGCTCCAGGCCACCCTGGGAGTGGAGCTGGTGCAAACTTTCCACCGGTGAACCTTCCCCAGGTGCCCTCAGCGCCTTGCCAATCTGTGAATCTATTTAAATGGCTTTGCCAAAGACACACTTTTAAGTTTTGATGCAGAGAGAAGGAAACACAATTATGTATCTTGCCCAGACCAAGAAAAACTGTCTCCAGCACCCTGGCTACCAGTCTCACCAAAGATGTCAGGACCTCAGCCTATGACATTCCCCCACCCATAGGGTTCTCATAAAATGAGGCACTGCCTCTGAGCCCCACCATGAAACTCTGGGGTTACCATGCCTATGCCCAGGGCAGGAGCCTCTCGTGGGGTAAGTGCCTTCTGAAGGCAGGATGGAGGCAAGGATAGAGCATCAGGAGATGCCATGAGGAGGGACAGACAAGGGAATAAGAGAGCTGTGTACACCAAAGACACTTCCCTACTCTGTGTGCTGGGGCTCCTGAGGCTCGACGGCAGCCTGTCCTCCAGAAACCGCATTGGCCTGAGGTACCAGCAAAGGCCTGACCCACCCCTCCCAGGATGTTGGTGACCAGGCAAGGAAGCCAAAACACACTGGGCCTGAAACCCATTGTTTGGTCTTGTGTACTTCCCCACCCCACCCCTTGACCCACCTTTCGTCCATGGGGAACTTAGAAACTGGACTTGCATCTGGACAGGGTTTAAAATGGCCCTCCCAGATGAAAGCCCCAGCCAAGGTCCCAGTCTTGCCATATGATGCCTTCCATGTGCCCAGCGCTGTGCTGGGAACTTCAGAGAAGACACAATCAAGGGCACCAGGAAGTTTCCCTGCCCTCAAGTGGCTTACAGTCTGCTTTGAAAATAATTAAATAACAATGCAGAGCAGGTTGTAATTAAACACTTAACTGTGTGATTCTAACTGTAAGGACAATTGGAAGTCTGTGGACTCAGGGATAGATCTCTTCCCTTCCTACTATGCCCTTCCCTCCAGAACACTGTGCCCTCTCCAGCCAGAGAGGGTATAAAGGTGTTTTATTGTAGAGTGAGGCAATCTGGACTCCCCTCTCTCTAGTTAGTGATTTCACTTTGAGGCCAATGAATGAACCTTGCTGGGCCTCGGTTTCCTCATCTAGAAAATGAGGGGTTGGCTCCAGATGATCTACAAATTTCTCTGGCCCTGAGGCCATGGGGAGGAGGTTGGAGCAGGGCTGGGCCCTAGAGAAGGAGGAGAGCTGAATCCTTGAGTGAAGGAAGAGGGAGCTCTGGGTTGGAGAAATCGTGTGTGTGTGTGTGTGTGTGTGTATTTTTTTAAGTGAGAAAATGGAGGGGAAGGGGGAAAACAAGGTTCTCAAAAGTCTGGCAGAGGAGTGGCTTTTGCGGGTCGACTCTGGGAAGCCATTCAAGATTATTTACCGGAGAAGCAACACTCAAAAGTCACTTTTTGGAGATGATGAACCTGGAGGGACAGGCAGAACTGACGAGAATGAGAGGACAGGACACCACCAGAGGGGTCGAGACATGAGACAGTGAGGTGTGGATGAACCCAGGGGTGATTACAAAAGCAGAAACCCCAGGTCCTTGCACAGTGTTGAAACACTCAGGGTGTGGTGCTCTCTGAAGCACCTGGACAGTGCCTGGGGACTTCTGGAGCCCAGGGCTGGACCAGTGCTTGGGAGGCCAGAGCATGGGGCCCTGCCAATGAACACAGGCCCCAGGACTTGCATTGATCTAGATTTCTCTCCATGGGAGAGAATCCGTGGAGGAAGTGGGATGCCAGGGGTTGGGCGGGGCGGCGGTGGGGGCAGTGTGGTGTAACCAGCTGCTTGTGTCCCCCGGGTGAACAGGCAGGAAAAGCTTCTAGAGACTCGAGGGGAAAGGTCAGCCTACAGGAACGAGGTAGAGGGATGTCTATGGCAGATGGGCCCCTGAACCCCATCCTATTCAGGCCTCTTCCCTCCCTGGATCTTATGGGTGAATGACAGGCTTAGGGTGAAGAAGGGAGCTTGAGATGATTCTAGTAGAGCCTGTCATGACTATGTAGAGGGGTGTAGGGATGGCATTGTTCAGACCCAAGGAGGTGAAACCCTTCCCAGAATTCCTTTTTTTTTTACTGTGACTCCAGGACAATGTACATGTGGTCAGCAAATGAGATCTTGACATCCCAACTCTGATTGTTTGACGTTGGCTGGGTGACCTCCCCTCCCTGGGCCTTGATTTTGACCTCATCAAGATAAGGGGTTGGACTAGTTGATCTGCAACTGAATGACCTGAAATTGATTTGCTCCCAGCTTCCTGGGCTGTCCTCACCTCTCTGTTCTGCCGAATAAATGCAGGGACCAGCTGATGAGGCTCGACTCTCCCGGCCAACCCTGACATTTCCTAGTAGAGGTCTTCCATCAGACCCCAGGAGGCCAGGAGCACAGCAAGGGCCCCGGAGGGGCTTAGAGCTACCCTGCTTCTAGCTGATAAAACCCTGACCTGCCACCCCACTCCTCCTACCTTTGCACAGCTCCTTCCTCTCTGGCCACTTTCGAACCACGCTTGGCATAACTCAGTAATGCCTTCTGCATTCGCTCAGCTGATGCCAGACGCCCAGTGTGTGCTTGGCGCTGTTTTGGGTGCTGTAAGAAGTCACCACGTGATGGTGTCCCTGCTCTCATGCATGTGTGGAGTCACCCTGGTGTAGCTCTGTGGATAGGCGGTGCTCACTGAGACAGTTAGGGAAGATATTCAAACAGCGCAAGCATAACTGGTCCCCAGTGCGGGAGGAGCACAGACCTCTGAACTCTAAACAGCCTTAACTGGTGCCTCTGACAAGGGCTGGCTGGCCAGCATCACAGGACGGCTGTGCGACGCATGTCCCAAAGGCCACACTTTAGCTTTCCAGATTTGCAGTCACCATTATCTCAGGCCTGTGACATGCTAGGCTTTCTCCCTCTGATTCTAAGTGAACACCCCTCTGAGGGGGACATCTTCCCTTCCAGGCAGATTTCATTTGCACCTTGTACCATTGCCCTTGTGTGCAGCACACTGCCAGAACATCCCTGAACTACTTCTTTGCTCACATCTGCCAGCCCACCACTGCCCATCTGGGCACCTCATTCTCCCCTTCCCAGACCCACAATGCCTTGCCCACCTTCTAAGCACCAGTCTCCCCTACTGGCCCTCCATCACGCCCTCTGGAACAGCCCCACAGAGCTGATCTGCTCAGCCAGGCTTCCTCCCGCCTGCTGTTGGCATCTCTAGTCTCTATCGTCTTCTCCACTCGCAGAGCATTTGTCGTGCCTCCCCAGACATCTGCTTTGATCTCTTCTGTATTCCTAAATCACTTGCCGCTCGTGGTGGCCCCGCTTCCACCATGAGACTATCAGTTCCTTAAGAGAAGTGCTCACCTCTGCCTTCTTTCCCTTCTCCCACCTGTCCCTGTGCCCAGCCCACTGTGGGCTTTCAGTCAATGAGTGTGTCTGTGTGTGGGACACAGCCATGTATGCACATCCACAAGCCATTCACACACATGGATCTGCACGTTCTCACACCCCCACATTCACAAACACACAGCAGCTTCCCTCAGCACCTGAGAAGGCAGCCACCTCTGTGAGGACCATGCCCACAAGTGACAGTCTCTGCACTGATCCATGTCCTCCCTGTCCCGCCTCTCCACCAGCCTCCCTGCCCCTCCCTGGCCTTCCCCTTGCCAACCACGTCAAGGGGGCAGGACAGTGGCCATCACCCCTACCCTGGGACAAATGAGGAAAGCAAAGCCTGAAACAGTGAGTGGCATGACTTACCAAGAGCATCCACAGTTAAGAGCCATTTGACTTTCTTCTGACTTCCAGGGAAGGGCTGTTTGCACCTGCCACCGTCTTGCCTACATCCCCGTTCTCCTGACCCAGACCACCAGACTTCTGAGCCCCATTGGGGATACAGACAGAGTGCATTTGCATCCTGCTGTCCCGGGCCTCCTTGGCCAGCAGCAGCTGCCCAGAATGGTCCATGCACATGCCCCCTCCCTGGCTGTGGCTGAGCCTCAGACTCCTGGGGAGCTATGGTCTGTGCCACACCACACCTCAGTCACCTCACCCAGAGGTGTCACAAGCCAGTCTCACACTCTTCTTGCAAGCGAGCAGGGGAAATCCCCTCTCTGCCCCACGAGAGGACATGCCACAGCTTGCTCCAGAAGCCACTGCAAGGCCAAGTGTCCAGGATGGTGTCAACGTGCTGGAAACTAACAGGCAAGAGAGGCTCTGGTCACCACCTCCAGAGCAGCCTCAGGGCCTTCAGAGGGGAAACTTGTTCACTGCAAAATGGAAGTCCTGGACCAGGCAGCCATAAACCGCTCCCTAGCACCACAGGCACCCAAATTCAGTAGCTCAGAGGTGGAGCCACCCACCCACAGGGGTCAGAGAGGAGAGACAGGCAGGGACTTGCCACACAGGGGGTTGAAGTCTTGCTTGTGGCATCTGAAGGCATGCAGGCCTCGGTGCGTGAGAAAGAAGGGGAATCTTGGGGCCAAGGGCAGCAGAGCCCCATGCAGCTTCAAGGGTAGGCGGTGTTGCCGCAGAGGGATGAGGCTGGGAGGAAATCCACCAGCCTGGTAGCAGAACACAGCAGCTCATGGTGTCAGGAAGCATGGAGGGAAGAGGTCTGAGAGGAAAGGAGGCCCTGCCTGGAGAGCAGCCCCCGCCCTCAGACTGCCCCTCCCCAGCGCACACACAGACAGACACAAACACACTCAGCCCACCCCGTGACCTCCCATGGTGGTTCACCTGGCCCAGCCCCAGCATCCCCCAGGGCCCAGCCCCTGATCACTGTGTGGGCTTGTGGCAGGAGGCGCTCTTCCTCCAAAGGGCCCCACCCACCTGGCCAAGCGGGTAGAACTGGGGGCCTGGCAGCCGCCCAGCTGGGGCCATCCCGGGCAACACTCAGACAGGCGCCCAGGCTGGGAACCACCTGAAAGCTCCATGAGCCCCAGGTGGACCTCCTCAAGAAGCAAGTCCCAGTCCAGCCAAACATCAGCCGTCCCAAGCAATATTGAACACATCATGAAGAAACCACAGATAAGCCCCCGGATTCTACCCAAAATGCCAGCCAACTGTCACCGCTACCAAATATTGGAATTTATCACTGGGAGCTAAACTGGCAGCTTGGAGTCTCCCATCCTCCTGAAACCTTTCGTGTCCCACCCTCAGCTGCAGAAGGGCGGAGGAGGCCTAGGAGATGCACTGGCTGGATAATTAGAACCAGCTTCTACTCTTCAGCCCTCCTGGGTCCTCTCTCCAAAGGAGATGTGGGTCCCCTCACTACCCCAATACTCCCCTGGCATCCCCACCCTCTCACTCCTGCCAAAGTCACAGTGCCCCCCACTACCCCAAAGCCTCTCGAGCCCGCAGGATCAGCCACTCAGCAAATCTCCTCCAGGAGTAATTGGATGTGATGGAACGAGGGCTTTTCAGGTCCTGAGTACAAGTCTCCGGATGTCATTTAATGGCACAAAAAATAAAAGGCTCAGGCCTCCCGCCTACCACCGCCAGGACATCATTAATCTTGGCAGAAAGGTATCAGCGCTTCTATCAATGTGGCCGGTCTCGTGACGAGCCAGACAAATTACAGACCTGAGCCGGGCTCTCTGTGGGGCGGTTATTAGGCCAGAGTTGAGTTTTTGTTTTTTTCTTCAGGGCCACCATCCCCCAACAAGAAGCAGTGGTACCCTTACCTAACGGGAAAGGCAGTGAGGCCAGGAAAGAGGGTGACCACCTTGGGTAGATACAGATCACCAGCTGAAGGAACAGGGCTATTCAGAGCCACAGCCAGTGGGCCCTGTCCTTACAGAGACTGCCCTGGGACAAGATGCTGCCGCAGCTCCAACCTCAGGGGCTCAGCAACCCACTCCCTATTCTCCAGTCCACCCGAACAGGGGCCCATGGGAGAATGGAGCTGGGGTGAGGAGCTTCCCTACCCCACTTCCCAGGCTGAGGGAAATACATCAGGACGGAAATACTGAGCACCAAGTGACCAGTCAGGTGGGAAACGTCCCTTGGCTACAGCAGGGTCACCCAGGAAATGCTGTCCTCAGCTGTCGGGAAGTCTTAAGAGTGGGCCTGGCTGGGCTCGGTGACTCACACCTGTAATCCCAGCACTTTGGGAGGCCCAGGCAGGAGGATCACTTGGGCCAGGAGTTTGAGATCAGCCTGGGCAACATAAAGAGAGCCTGTCTCTACAAACAATTTTTTTTTTAATTAGCCAGGTGTGGTAGCACACAGCTGTGGTTCCAGCTACTCAGGAGGCTGAGGCAAGAGGATCACCTGAGCCTGGGAGGTCAAGGCTGTAATGACCAGTGATAGTGCCACTGCACCCCAGCCTAGAGAATGGGCCTGCTGACGGGAAGCCAGGGGTGTCACTGGGGGTGGGGAACTTGTCTGCTAGGGACCCAGACTACAAAGTTCTACTGCTGGCCAAGGCCACCCTTTGAAGGACCAGACCGTGATTAGTTTAGTATTACTTGTATTATATTAGAAACTCGCCGAGGGCAGGCGGTGAAACGAGGTAGCTCCGCTGACCCCATGCCTGGCAGAGGATGAGGGTGATGGCTGCCAGTGTTAAAGGGGCTCTGGGGTCTGACCTCATCTAAGAGCTTGCACTTCTGGCAGGGGAGCAGACCCCTCATTCTTCCAAGTCCTGCAAGGGGGCCAGGGTCAGCTGGACTTGGTGGAGCACCTCTCAGTTTCTCGGATGCCTGCTTAGCCCTGACTGGCCCAGTGGAGCTGTCCAGATGCCTGTAACAAACCACTCCCAAATGGTGGAAAGCCAGCCCCACAGATTTGGGAAGCTTGGGGTGGAGAGAGTGACTGTCAAGACCTGCCCCAGGGCCGTTCCCAAACATTCCTGCCATCATCACAGTCCCTGGGACTAAAGCTCCGAGGAGGAGACCCTTCCCCAGCTGCTGAAGACAGGGGACATCTTTCCCCCCTAGAGCCTAATAGGAGGCCAGGCACAGAGTGGTGGCCCAGAAACCCCCCGGTGGCTTTAGATAAGGTTATCAGACTCTCCCCTTGGCCCCCATCTGGAACAACGCTGAAATCTAACGTCTCTCATCACTAACATCTTTCCTATCAGCAGTGACCAGTAAGTGAGAGTTCCAGGGCCGCTGCATCTGGCTATGCAGGATGAGAACGGCACCCCCTACGGTTGTGCAGGGATCAACCTGTACATCATATGCGGCAGCCCTGTCCTGAAACACCCAGGCCTCTGTGTCCCAGTCACAGGGCAGGTGGCTCATGAGACAGGCATCAGACAGCTTCCTCCTCCTTTCTCCCTTTAGCCAAGGCCTCCCACCACAGAGGCCTCTGAAGTGCCCGCACTGCCCCTGCCCTCATCCCAGGAAGAGCCTGGCCTGGGTGCGTCCATGGTACAGTGGAGTGGCCCAAGCACAGACAGCAGCTGCCCTCTTCCTGCCTGGCCGCGGGCTCTGCCTCTCAGGGACAGCAGTGCCATGCAGGAAGGGGCTTTCCTCTGAGCGGTGACCACAGAAGCCGCAGTCTCCTAGCTCTCCAGCTCTCCCCACACACCCCAAGGGCCTGACTCACCCCCTCTGCCTTCTAGAACTTGTCCTCTGTGGCAGGAAACAGGGGGTGTAAGGAGTTGCGGCCGAGCCAGGAAAGGAGGCAGTAAGAGGCTAGCCGGCACGGGGAATGGGTTTCAGGAGCTGGCCGGGGAGCCCGAGAACCACAGGGCCGACTTGGGACTGGAAAGGAACCACGAGGCCCCCAGTGCACTGAAGGCTCAGAGGCTTCCGAATTATCGAAGGGAGCCAGCTCTTGCTCTGGACGCAGGGGATTTCTTCCCCACAGCTTGCCCTGGCCTCGTGATGGGTTTCAATTCCCTTCCTGCCATGCGGGTTCCTTCCTGCCCTACGGTGGGGAAGGCCCCCTCGTCCCTGTTCCTGTCACACACCAATTCACCCATAAGCCCTTATTACCCTGGCATGCACACACACCAGCATACACACATATACACACATGCACCCACACCTACACATGTGTGTGCACACACTCGTTCCCAGGGTCATAATACCATAATTCCTTTCCTTCCAGCCAGCTGGGCTCCTGGGGTGCAGAGGCTCAAGGCACAGCCCCTCTGAAAGAACACTCAGGTAACACTGAGACTCCTAGGAGAACCCGGCTGCAGTCAGTACACCTCCAGCGGGAGAGGCTTTCTCTCCTTGGCCACACTTTCTGCAAAAGAACTCCTGGAACCCCTGGTTTTCCAGCCCCCCTGACCCCATCTGAGCATGCAGTCACTGAGTCGGATAGGCTTTGAGGGAATCTGCAAAGGCCTTTCCCCCATCCCTGCCCCTGTGCCTCAGTCATCCCATCTGTGAACTGGGAATGGGAACGGTCCTCCCTTTTTAGGATTGGTGTGAGGATTAAGCGAATTGTGTGTCAAGCTCTTAGAGTAGTATCAACACATAGGAAGCACAGAAATTGGGGTGTTACTGCTATTATTATTTGCATTATTGTCATTGTTATTTTGGGTTTTGGATTAAAAATTATCCTCTCCTTGAGAACATCTTTGAAATGTCAGCAGCCTCTGGGAGGCAGGAACGCTTCAATAGGCTTGCTATCTTAATTGCTATGAAAAGGGTGGTGGGTGCTGACCAAGGACACAGGTAGGTGAGAGGGTGGGTGGCCCGTGAGCCTCAGGTGAGGCTCTGAGAGCTGCCAGCCCCTTGCCCTCTTCTGTCTGGGTATCAGAGGTGACTGGTCTCCATTAATCCATTGTATATCGGCCACTGCCTAGCTCTGCTCCAGACAGGGTCTTCCCCAGGCACTCTCCACCCTGGGAGGTTGCTGCATTTAGCAAAAAGCAACAACAAAAAAAGTAGGATGCCCCGTAAAATTTGAATTCCAGATAAACAACGAAAAAATAAATTCGTGTTAAGTATGCTCCATGCAGAATGTGGGACACGCTCACACCAACAAACGATTTGCTATTTATCTGAGATTCAAATTGAACTGCTTCCTGCCTTTTCTTGGCAAGCATCTGCCCAGGGTGCCTGACACCCAGGGTTTGGGAAACAAGAACATGGGAACATGCCTCTGCCCACTTCCCTCAGCCTCACTCCATGCCCCGGGCTGTGCCCTCCTGGCCCTGCCATGAGGCCTGTTCACACTCGCCCCAGAAGATGCACCTCCCTGTACACACTTGTGTTTTCCCGCCCTGAGGAGGAACCCCTCCGACCTGGGCACTTTCTGGGCTTCTGCAGGCCCAGCTCCCCCGCCAGGGTCCAGGGGCTGCCCCTCCACCTCTGCCACAGGGAAGGCACCCTGGTGCACGCCCTGTCCTAGGACAGAGAGGAGGAGGTTGGTGGGGTTTAGTGGAGAAGATTGAAAGAAGAGCACTGATACTTCCGCCAATCTCAGCCCCAATCTCAGCCCCAGCAGCAGGGGTGAGCAGGTGTGAAGGAAAGCAGTGGTGAAACCTCCCATCCTAGGGTCAGGGGAGCCTGCAGGGAGAGGGCGTGAGTGGAGGAAGTGGGCAGCCCACATGATTGGGCTTCCTTTCTGCCCGAGAGTGAGAAGGTAGCTTTGCTAAACAGAGGCGCTGGGGAAGGAGACTCAGGCATCCTTGACTTGGGCTGGGCTCTCAGTCCCCATTGCCTTCTGGAGAGCAGACAGCTCTGCTGCTGTTCAGAAGCTCTGCTAACATCTGGGGACTGCCTCTGCGGCAGGAGCCAGAAACTCCTACAGCCACTACGCTCCATGGCCATCACATCACCTGCTGCCTCCGCTCCCCTGAGCCAGCCTCCCTCCCAGGCCCCTGCTAGCTTTCAAGTCCATGGCTCTTTCTCACTGCCTCCCTATGGTCTGTTTGTCCTTCCAGGCTCTTGGAAAATGGACATATTTCTGAACCGCTTCCACCTGGGCGAACCTGAAGCAAGCACCCAGTTCATGACCCAGAACTACCAGGACTCGCCAACCCTCCAGGCTCCCAGAGGAGGGGCCAGCAAGCCCAAACACAAAACCAGGTGGAGATAGCTGCCTGCTAGATGGCAGGCTTCGCCATCCAGGCACGTGGCCACCGACAATGTGGGTATGGAACCCCCTCTGGATACAGAACCCTTTCTTTTCCAAATTAAAAAAAAAAAAAAACCATCCAGGGCTTGGTGCTTTGCTTCCTAACTTGTATTCATTTGAAAAGCAACAAGAGGAAATTGGTCAATATTCAGTACTGGGGACTGAGGCTTTCCTGTAAATGCAAGGGGTTGGGTGGGGAGTGGGGAAAATAGATGGACAGGCAGAATATAGTGATCCCTAGACCCGAACTGTCACTGAGTCGCTGTGGGACCTCAGGGAAACCTCTTACGCTCCCCAAAGTTCTGCTCCCTTGGCTGTGACACGGAGGTAGGAAGAAGCGGGAGAGGGTGGTTGGTTTATTACCATGGGCCTTTCCAGGTCTGACATTTGATAACATTCATTCAGCAACTATTGTTGCATGTGGGATGCACCTGGCCTTCCTCCAGGCACTGGGAATGCATGCCTGCCTCATCCCCATGCATGGGTAGATAGGGCAGACACAGCGTGGTGCTCACCTCATGGAGCTTCCAGTCTAGCAGCAGAAGCAAATATCCCCAACAAATGATAAACTGTGATAAGTATGTTGAGGGTGCAAAGGGGGCCTGATTTCCGATGGAGAGGAAGGGTTGAAGACTCAGACAGAGCCCTGATGTTTAACTCCAGGGCTGAAAAGTGGGCTAGGGGTTACCAGGTGAGTGGAGACAGGAATAGAGAACATTCCAAAGCTCCTCCGAGCCCCTGTGGCTGGCAGGGGCACGCATGGCATCTTCCAGGAAATGAAAGGCCCGTGGTGTGGCTACCACCAAGTATGAAAGGGCAAGAACAGCATGACGGGTGGGCAAAGGCCAGACCATGCCAGGCCTTGTTGCCATGTTAAAGCTCTGGATTGTATCCAAAAAGCAATGGGAAATCATTAAATGATAAGTAGATTGGGCCAGGCATGGTGGCTTGTGCCTATAATCCCAGTGCTTTGGGAGGCCAAGGCCAGAGGATTGCTTGAAGCCAGGAGTTCAAGACCAGCCTGGGCGGCATAGGGAGACTCCCCCCATCCTACCAAAAATAAGAATAAAAAATTAGCCAGGTATGGTGGTGGATGCCTGTAGTCCCAGCTACTCAGGAGGCTGGCATAGGAGAATCACCTGCACCCAGAAGTTTGAGACTGCAGTTATCTGTGAATCTATGATTGCACCACTGCCCTCCAGCCTGGGCAACCGAGCAAGACCTCATCTCTAAAAAATTAATAAAATAAAATAAAAATAGATTGGAGGGGCAGATGGCATAATCAGATGTATGCTTTTAGAAAGCTGTGAATAAGGCCAGGTGCGGTGGCTCACGCCTATAATCTCAACACTTTGGGAGGCCAAGGTGGGCAAATCACCTGAGGTCAGGAGTTTGAGACCAGCCTAACTAATATGGTGAAACTCTGTCTCTACTAAAAATACAAAAAATTAGCCGAGCATAATGGTGAGCGCCTGTAATCCCAGCTACTTGGGAGGCTGAAGCAGGAGAATCACTTGAACCCTGGAGGCAAAGGTTGCAGTGAGCTGAGATCGCACCACTGCACTCCAGGCTGGGTGACAAAGTGAGACTCCATCTCAAAAAAAAAAGAAAGAAAAAGAAAAGAAAGCCCTGAATAAATTCTTTGATATCTGCAAGGAAAGGACTTTTGCCATCTAACTTCCCTGGGCTTTCTCTGCAGGCCTCTTGACTTCCCCATCCAAGGACTCTTGGGGACCCCTCCCTGCTACAGTCTCATTCCCAGCCTAAAGTTTTGGAGGCCCCTCACCTCCCCACCACCACTTCAGTCCTTTCAGCACCCCTAACACCCTCTTCAGTTCGGTTTCCCTCAAAGAGTTCAAAACCACCTCTCCTTGGCTAGCATGCAGCGACATTGGTGACTCATGTGTGCAAAGTGCTTTGAGATCCCCAGATGAAGAGAATAAGCTGCACCTGGGTACATCTTAGAGTCCTGCCCCTCGCTCGCTGGAAGGCAGAGGGCCCTAGATGAACCCTTGGCCCAGCTGAGCACGCTTTTAACTAGTGGAACAATTTTAGTGGTGGGGATCTGAAAAACACAATGGGGCTGGAGGTTGAGTTTATGAATGGGAGAGAATTGAATGATCCCCCCCTTCATTGATAGATTCAGCTCCCTGCCCAGGTAAAGTGCACCAAAATCTGATGCTCCAGAAGGGCATTTTATGCCAGCCCAAGGTAAAAGGAAACCTGGGCAGTAGAAATTGTGGAGCCTCCCCACTTCCTTCTACCCCACTAGGCAAGCCTGCAAGCTGACCTAAAATAAGAAGCAAAAGGAAGTGTCCATTTGCAGTGCCATGGAAGGCAGCCTCACAAGGGACTTTCTGGGTCCCCTATTCCCTGGGACCTTCTCCCCACAGCCCCCACCCCACAAGACTCAGAATGTAATTGGCAGCTCCGGTTGGTGCCCAGGGCCAGGATAAATAGGTCAGCTTCCTAGAGCAGCCCCAAATCGAGACACATCCTCCCCTCTTCTGCTTTTAATTCATTGTGGCTAGCATGTTTATTTTGGGTGAGGAAAAAAAATCGGATGTTTATCCTTCGAGGAAATTATCGGCTTGCTTTCTTTCCTTCCCCCAACCCCCTCCTTCCTTTTGACTTGACGTTTTGGGCTTTGAGTTTAGCTGCTGGAGAGACCCCCACCCTCCTGGCCCCAAAACGTGAAAAAAGAACAAAGCTGGCCTAGGCTCTAGGCTGAAGCCAGCCCTGGCCAGGCGATCCCTGGAAACCACAGAGAAGGAGGTCCCAGTTGTGGAGAGGGGAAACCTGGAGGCCACGGGGACCTTGGGGAAAACCCAGCCTTGATGGCGCTTTCTGTCTGCAGAACACTTTGGTCCTCTCATCCCTTTTCTTTGCACCACCTACTCCAGGAAGAAACAAGATGAACATCTAAATTGCTTTGAGATCTCCAATGAAGCAGCTAAGAAAAATATAAGGGAGCATTAGTGACCCCTTTACCAGGATAAAGAGAACTGACATTATTATTATCATCATTGTAATCAGATGCATTTATTGAGCACTTTCTGCATACCAGGTACTACACAAAATGTCTAATGTATGGTATCTCACTGAACGCATCCCCACGCTACTTCATGGCCTTCTGGGGGCCTTCATACATGTTCTCTCATTTGATTGTCACAACACACTAATAAAGTGGGTGTTATTCTTATTTTAGAGATGAGGAAACTGACATTCCCGTAAGTTAAGGAACCTACTCCCTATTCCCTAACTAGTCATGGTGGAATCTGGTGTTAACTCAAGCCTCCTGAGGTATAGTATTTAGAGGAAAACTGTACTCTAATTTTACTCTCTTGGCTATATAAGATAAAGGCCAGATCAGGATCTGGAGTGGGACAAAGAGAGAGGGCCGGAAGTTCCAGAAGAAACTAAGGGGACTCTTCTCCAAGTGTCTTTCCTTACTCCAGGTTAAGCCGTCCTGGACCATGTGTGATTTGTAGGGATGGCCAGGATTCCTGGATACTCAAGGCAATAGCCTGGCCCAGCCCAAGGCCGTTACCATCCCTCCCCACCTGCCCACAGCCACTACCCCAACAGTTTACCATCCTTAGTCCATGGAATGACCCCTCTCCCTCCCCATCGTTCCTGTGTGATAACTGCTCTTAGGTAAGGAAGAAAGGTAGAAAAGAAGGGAAAGTCACCTAGAAAGGCTCCAGGGTGATGATATTGATGAAGGTGATGATGATGGTAATGGGTGATGATGCTGATGATGGTGATAGTGATGATGAGATGATGGTGATGATGGTAATTATGGTGATGGTGATAATGAAGTGATGGTGATGGTGATGGCAATGGTGATAGTGATGGTGATGGTGGTGGTGATGATGATGATCATGGTGATTGTGATGGTGATGGTGATGATGATCACGGTGATGTGATGGTGATGATAAGGTGATGGTAATGGTGATGATGATAATTATGGTGATGGTGATGATGATCACGGTGATGGTGGTGATGAGGTGATGGTGATGGTGGTGATGATGATCATAGTGATGGGGGATGGTAATGGTGATGATGAAGTGATGGTGATCATGATGATCATTGTGATGGTGATGGTGATGATGATCATGGTGATGGTGATGGTAATGGTGATGATGAGGTGATGGTAATAATGATCATGGTGATGGTGATGGTGATGATCATGGTGATGGTGATGATAATGGTAACAGCAATGGGTCCAGGTGTCAGCACTCAGCAGTCATGGGATAGGAAGAAAGCCTAGTACATGCATTCAGTGATGCCATTTAAAAACACAAGTTTTCTTACTGAGCAGATCTAAATTCACATAGAATTTTTACCATTGATAGCTCCATGACCTTGGCAACTGCTCCAGACCTGTGTTTCAACTGAAAAAAAAGAAAGAAAGAAAAAAAAAAAGCAGTATAATGAAAATAAATGGAAATAAGTGCCTTCCTCCAAAGATGTGTTGCAATGGTTAAATGAGATAACAGGGAAGGCATCTGAGCACAATGCCTGGCGTGCAGGCTGTTCAGTAAATGTGCATGTTCCTCTCTTTCCCTGCCTCCACCTCACCTGTTCTCAGCTTGGCTGGAGCAAGCAGTGAGACTTAGGATATTGAGAAAGAAGCATCTCTCCCAGAAGAGAGTTCTTCCCCAGAGACCCATGAGAGGCTCGGCAGCCCCAGGGAAAGGACCAACTGCCAAGGAAGCCTCAAGCCTCAGCCCAGCATCCCCCTCCCAAGCTAAGCAAAACATTGGGAGGCTTGGATCAGGAAAGACAACCCAGTTCCTTAGCAACTAACAAGAATTTCCCTGTAAAGACAAAGACCCTTCACTCAGAATGCTCCCTCCCCCTAGCCTCCCCAGGTGTCTGATCTGCTTTGCAGGAGTGGGGCTGGGGGCCTATCCAAGTCCCCAGGACATCTAGAGGCCTCTTGCCTCACCCTCCTGGCTGTCCTGATATTACCTGCAATTATCCCAGAACACCTTTCATCCTGGTGCTAATTAATTTTTCCACTTACCCCCAGGAGCTCCTGGGAGACACATGAGATACACACGCACACACACGCGCGCGCGCGCGCACACACACACACACAAATGCCCATATTTTCCTTCTGAGACTCTCCATTTGAAAGATCAGAAAAGTATGGTTAGTGAAAGGAGCCCATTTTTTGAGGGGTTCTGTCTGCTGCCTCCCTGGTGTTTGGAAAGAGAAATGAGAATTGAAAACGATGGTTCAGGGGGAAGGGAGGACAGGGTCCCAAGGTATCTTAGGGGATGAAAGACAACAAAGGGCTTTTACAAGGACCAAGGAAACCCATACTGGGACAGTGGTCTCAGTGCCAAGGGCCACCTTAGAGCCTCCAAGCACAAATTGTCCTGCTTAACACAGAACATTTTAAAGAAAAAAAAAGGAAATGTTTTAATAGTAAAGGAAAGTTTGAGCAAGAGTGGGAAACAGAAGGAAATAGAAAAGAAAAACATGGCTGTCTAGCCTGAAAAGAACCACTGACCATGAGTCAAGATCTGATTCCAGTACCACCTTCACCATTCACTGTTGTGTGAGCCCGGGTTAGTCAGCCACCTTCTCTGGGTCTCAGTTTCCTCACTGATAAAATAATTTGGGACAGGTATTCTCTGACACCTCCTCTAGCTGAATGTTCTGCGATTCTATATGGGGAGTGGCAGACAAAGCTATGACCACTCGCTGGGGCAGAGAGTGAGTGGAAGCCACTAGAACAGATAAAATGACCTTTTCCAGATTCCAGAATGAAAGAGAGCCAAGTGCATTTGGCTACAGGAGCCAGAAAGACCTCCCTAGTGGGAGGCCCAGGTTAAAAGAAGTTTGCAGATGTGGGAGCTGAAGACCCTGGGAGTTCCCAGAAGCAGCAGACGGGCCAGTCTCCCCCAAACCCAGGCCAGAGAAAACCCGTTCAGAGACTCTCAGCACCTCTTGGAGGGAGGATGGAGGAGTGCATAGGCATGGGTCTGCACGCAGAGATGGAGAGCAGGATGCAGGAGCACACCCTGTATTCCTCATGAGCTGGGCTCCACATCATTGGTGTAAGTCAGCTGGGCAGAGAGGCGTGGGTAAAAGGGAAGAGGCTGACTGTGTCATGAAGGAGGAGCAGCAAGGCCACTGAGTCCTAACCTTGCTTTCCAGTCCCATGATGGAAGTAGGAGAGCAGCGAAGTGTGCTTCCCTTAGGGACTTGGCCATAGGGGCCTGGGAAGCACCCTGGAAATTCAAACACCCTTCCCCTACCCCCACGACCCCCCACACCTTCAAATCACTGTAAAGAAACCAATACGTCGCACACATGCTGTGGCTGTGAAGCCAGTGCACAGTCAGCCCTTCTGCAGGACTTAGGGAGGCTCAGCTATGAGCCAAGAATTGAATGCACCACAAAAAAAACTTAGGTCTCTGCCTTCTTGGCCAAGTGCAGTGACTCACACCTGCAATCCCAGCACTTTGGGAGGCCAAGATGGGTGGATCACTTGAAATTCAGAGTTTGAGACTGGCCTGGCCAACATAGTGAAACCCTGCCTCTACTAAAAACATAAAAATCAGCCTGGCATAGTGGCAGGCACCTGTAATCCCAGCTACTTGAGAGGCTAAGGCAGGAGAATCTCTTGAACCCGAGAGATGGAGTTCGCAGAGATCACACCATTGCACTCTAGCCTGGGCGATACAGCGAGACTCCGTCTCAAAAAAAAAGAAAGAAAAGAAAGAAACTAGGTCTCTGCCTTCTGGAAGCTTTTCTGCTCTTCCAGTGTGGCAGGAGAGAAGATGGACAGACCCAGAGGTGGTCAAGAGTTGTGTTGACGGTGACGCCTGTGCAAGAGGTAAGTGCCAAAAGAGAGGGATAGGAAGGCTGGCTAACAAGGGAGGAGGGAGCATTGCAAGGTGGGAGGGGACGGGAGGGGATGTAGCGGCCTATTGAGGGGGAAGGGAGCTTGAAGAGAGAGGCCTAAAATAAAGGACAAAACAGTTGCTGGCCCCAGGCTCATAGCTGCAGTTCACTAACCTGCCCTCAAGCCCTGATCTGCTGAGGGCACCTACAGCCCAGTATTTGCTCACATGGGGCCCAGTCACCATTGTCCAGAGCCCACCTGTGTTCCTTCATCACCCCCTGAGAGGCAAGCCTTGCCTGTCCACACATAGACAAGTGTGCGTGCACACATTGACACACACCTCTACTCTATGAAACTTGCACATGCTTACTGTAAATACAACAGCCCACACAAAATCACATGGTGTATGCACCCGCTAGACACTCCAGGATATCGACTCTGCCAAGCACTCTCTAGACATCCATGCAGGCTGTGTACACATGCATTGCTCAGCATCCACAAATGCTGACATGGAATTTGCATGCACATGTGATCTCCATATATGCACACCCACTTCATTCACAACCTGTACACACCCCAGCCCACCACTGATACAGAGACACACCTCTGTGTGGATTAGACTGAGGACTAGGCAAGGCCTAACCACAACCCTCACTTTACATCTTCTGATGCAGCCAGTGGATTTTTGACAGCGGCAGTGGAGGTGTCATGGAGGAGGGGGGACTGGGAGGAGTTTGGTGGGGGTAAAGGGGAGGTTCTGGCAGGAGAAGGGAACAAGGCCTTCCCTGAAGTCCACCAGGAAGGCACCCAGACACATGCCCTTCTCCACAGCAGCCCTACCTCTGGCCCCTTGCCTGCTGCCAGGCTAGGGAAAGGAGAAGCTAAACATGGCCAGTCTGAGTTGCTAAATTGGACCTTGGCAGAGAAGGGGAAACGCGTCAGTTCCCTGGGGAAGTGGCCGAGCCCAGGGCGGCCACAGGCCCCTGGGCTTCTACTCCAATGGAACAAAAGTTGCTCAAATAGATCTGACGCTTTGTTTTCGAACCCAAAATACCCTGTGGTGGCCGCCGGAAGTGTGACCGCGGGAGGGAAGTGGGGCAAGAGGGGAAGATTAGTTCGAGTTTCCATTGCGGCGTACTTTTTCTTTCGTTTGGGGTCTAGAAGCAGCTTTCCTACCGCTTGGAGAGAGTGTTTGTGTGAGAGGGGAGTGCCGCTCTGAGATTTGGGGCTGGGGGAACCCACAGCGAGGCAGTCACCCTTCTTCCGCTGCCATCTCTCCCCAACAGGTGGCCTTTGAAAACAACCCTGTCCTCACGCACTGTCAGAATTTCATCTCGGGCCACCTGGTGGCAGGGTGAAAAAGCCCACCCAGGGGAAGAGGGGCTGATGCCAGGGGGAAAGGGACATGTCGCAGGTGACTTTGCCTTCGGAGACCAGACTTTCCCTTGTGAACTCTGATGCTTTTTTTTTTTTTTTAATTATCTTTTCATAGAATTTTTCAAAGAGCACCCAGTAAATGAGGCCATAGCTGGACCAAAACACAGACCCACATATTCAGACTCAGTCATTTAATGACTATCAATGCTAGCTCCAAAATGCAAGGTTTGCAGAAGAATTACAGGATCTCAGCTTGTACTCCCCGTCACCCTCTGTGCCCTCATCCCGATTTATTTATCTTCACACCACTTATCAGCCCTCACATATGTATGTTTGTCTGTGTCCACCCTGAACACACATTAGACCTGGATTTTCCCCACTGGAAGGACTTGGACTTGGCTTTCATCAGTGCCATATCCCCAGTGGCTGACCACACAGTAGGTGCACAATAAACAATTCTCAAATGTTAGGAAAAAATGGGAGAAAGAGAGGTCATCAGAAAGTTTTCTTGTCTCATGTGACTTGTAAATTCAAAACTGCTTCAGCGGCTCTACCCTAGCCTCTGGTGCCATTATCAGGGTGCAATGGGGCTCCAGAGGGGAGAGTTGGGGGGTAGGGGTATGATGGGCAATTCAATACAAAATCAGGCGCTCTGGCCCTTGTGGAACAAACTTTTGGGGGAGGAGGGTGAGACAGACATTTATCAAAGGATACACAAATAAATATCGAAAGGTAACTAGGGAGGATTTTGGGCAACCTAGGAGAGATATTTGGGGTAACACCTGGAAGAGGGTACACCGGGAAGGCTTTTCCGTGTGCGGAGATTGAGGGATGCTTGGGGTTTGACTCTGTGAAGGCCCCAGCCCCTACCTGGCACCGCGTGGTGCCGGGTGCGGCGGGGAGTGCCTCCCCCTGGCACCCGGACACAGGGGATTCGAACTAGTCGCCGGGGAGGCCGAGCGGCGCCGCCCGCGGCCGGGGGCCTGTGAACCCGGGCTGCAGTTCAGACGCGGCCGCGCGGCCTCGTCCCTGGGTGCTATTTACCGGCTTTTAATGACGGCAGGGTAATCACCCTAATGAAAAACGCCCTCGGGGCTCAGGGCAGCCAGACTGTGATGAGGAAACCGGGAGGCATCTCGGAGCCGCCGGTGAGTCACAGTGAGTGTGCAGCGCGCCGGCCTGCGCAGGGCGCGAAGGACGCCCGGGTGCCCTCCCAACTGCGCGCCACTCCTGCGCCGCCGCTGGAACGCGGAGAGCGCGGCTGCGTGCTGCAGGGCCGCGGGGTCTACGCCCCGGGCACCCCCGACCCACCCTGGGAAGCCCGGCGCACACCAGCCAAGCCTCCTGCAGACCCCAGTTCTCCGTTGCAACTTTTAACCAGGCCTGCAAGGGGTTCCAGCACTACCTTCCTCCCTACTCATGGCCTGGGCTCCCCAGGCGCCTGGATTTGGGAGGGGACTCTCTCTGGTGTGTTCAAGACACCCCTGAAGATTCCAAGCTCTGCTGGGCTTCACATCCGCTCTCCTAAGGACCATCTTTCTGCCAGTGCCTCAGTTTCCCCAACTGAGTACCAGTAGCATAAGATTCTCCACACCACCCTCCGCATCCTGCCCCTGGGTGGCAAGAGTATTCATCACAGTTTGCTCCTGGCTTTGAAGATGAAAAATACCAAGGATCATTACCACTCAATTAATGGAGCTGTTACCACTGGAGTTTAGGTCTGATTAATCTGCCCCCTGCCCCCTGCCATGGATCCGTTTTGCCCCCTGATGCCCCTTCCTTGGACTCCTGCAGGCTCCTTCTTTCTCCTGGATTTCATACATAGAGTTAGCCCCTTTCCTGTTCCTGCCAGTACTCTCCGGTGCTGGAAGAGTGTCTGCCACATTCAGTCTTCAACAAGTATTGTTGAGCTCCCGGCAAAGCCAGAGGCTAGATGCTGGGACAGGGCAGTGAAGGTCACAGACCCAAGCCCTTGCCTTCCTGGAGCTCACCTTCTGGTAGGTGCCCAAATGTCTAAGTGGGATCTGGTGTATGTCAAGGGCTTCCTTCTGCCTTCCACCTCTCCCCCCAGGGTTCCTCATTCAGACAAACGATGGGCAGGCCTAGGCCAAGCACCACAGTCCTGGGTGGACAATGCTAATGGGTTCTAGTTTCAGAGATGAAAACAACAAAGTTAACATAAAGAGGAGGGGAAATGATCACAGTGCCTTACATGAACAACCCCCACCCTTCCTCTCCTCTCCCCTTCTAATGGCCTCAGCCCCTCCTCAAGGTCTTGGTCACGAGCCCCCTCTTCTATAGGGCTTTCCCCTTGCCCTGAACATCCCTCTCCTCCAAGCCTGCAGTGGCCCTTACCAACTAGAATTTCCTGCTTGTACCTCCTCTGGACACATATCATGTCTCATATGTGATATTTCCACTGAGCCTCATTCCACACTTCTCATTAAACTGCCTGCTCCCTGGCAGCAGATTCCAAGTCTCAAGTTTGTTTCCTTCCACCAAGAATGCACAGGAGTTCTCTGTAGATGTTGCCCTCATTGAAATGAGAGCGCTAAGGCCCAGACCCGGGAACCCCACACCCACCCCAAAATGGAATTCTAGTGGTCAAGAGGCCCCCCACCCTGTGCTGTGAGGGTCAGGAGAGTCAGGGGATGTGGGGATAGAAGTAAAAGGACCAGGTTCAACCATCCTTCAGAATCATCAACTAGGACAATTGAATTGGATCCACAAGTTCTTACTGAGTACTGATTGGGGCCGGGCACGGTGCCAGGCACTGGGGAGACAAAGATGAGTGAGATTCAGTCCCTGCCATCAGGGAGCTTGGATACGTCTCTTGTCTTCAGTAACTTTCTGGGTGACCATAGGCCAAGTAATTCTGAGCAACCCAAATAATTCTCAGCGTCTGAGAGAGATCATACCCCTCTTCCTTCGCCTATGCACCATGAGCCCTGGCAGGGAAGCCCACGCCATCAGTCAGAGCTTCCTAGCCAACGTGCAGCCCTCCAGTGGGTTCCAGTTGGGCCAATATTGGCCTCAGGGGCCAGAGGCAGCCTTGGTTTTTTACTGCAGTGGCTGTAAAAAGAGTTTCATTTTCTATGAGAACTGCAGCATGACAAAGGTCGGGAAGCCCTGCCTAAGCCACCTGGTGAAAGAGGTTGCAAATGCCACAAAGGAGCTCCAATTCTGGGTCCCAAAGAGTCATTAACTGCTGTTCCCTGGATCCCAGAGTTTTGACTGCACAGAACAGCAAAGAAGAAACCAAAAGTCAGCCTCCATCCAATTCCTCACCTGGGTGGATGAGGCCAACACCTGATTGTTTTTAGGCTGAGGAGGCTCCTAAGGCTGAGAGCTGATAAGAGACAATGATCTAGGGTTTACAACTCTCTCTGGTTTCCTGAAGCTTTTTCTCACAGGGCAGGGAGAAGAGGAATCTGCCAGCCTTTGGACTCAGCACCTGTCCCATGGGCAAAGCCTTCATCCAGCAAGAAGCCAGCTATGTGGTAAACAATGGAGGTGAGAACGTGCTCTCATCTCTTTCCTCTCTAACCCTCCCTCTTCTCTCTCACTCCCTCTTTGCTTCCCCTGACTGCCTCCCGCACCGTCCCCCTACACTCACGCCTTTTCTGGTTCATTTCAAATCACAAAGTTCCTCTTTCCAAAAAGCCCCATCCCCAGAGAGTCCTTTCTGTGAAGACACCCGTCCCTGCTGGCTGAGGAGGGGCTGTCCCAGTGGCCCCCAGGGGGAATGATCAGGCCCTTCGGAGCACATGACCCCACTTACCCTCCCTGAACCCCTGAGCTAAGACAGTGAAGTTCCCACTACAAGCACTCATCTCTCCTCCTTCTCCCTGAAGACCCCAGCCCAAGCCCTACAGAGCCCCTAAATTTGATTAGGAACTCTAACAGACATCTCCTCTCAACCCTTCTGCAATAGAACCAGAAACTCATGGATTAACAAAGCTGGGAGGAACTTAGAGGAAGTTTATCCCAGTCCAACCCCTAACTAAAGACCAGGAATAAGAAGGCCTTGGCCTAAAATCGTAGCTAATTCATAGCAGAACCCAGAACTCCTGATTTGCAGGCCAGGGCTAACACCTGACATTTACCCACACACCACACTTTGCACAAGTCTCACCTTCTAAGATCTTCCTTCCCTCCCTACCCTAGCCCAGCCAGCCCCAAACTCTCATCTCTGGACCTCTGGACTACCCCAGGCAGCAACTGACTTGTATCTTGGAAGAGGTCTCCAGGACAACCCACTTTGGGCACCTGTAAATGGTACTCAGTAAAATGGTACTTTTTCTGGCCAGACGCGGTGGCTCACGCCTGTAATACCAGCACTTTGGGAGGCCAAGGGAGGCAGATCACCTGAGGTCACGAGTTCAAGACCAGCCTGGCCAACATGGTGAAATACTATCTCTACTAAAAATACAAAAAAAATGGCGAGGCGCAGTGGCTCACACCTGTAATCCCAGCACTTTGGGAGGCCAAGAGAGGCAGATCACTTGAGGTCACGAGTTCAAGACCAGCCTGGCCAACATGGTGAAACACTGTCTCTACTAAAAATACAAAAAAAAATTGGCGAGGCACGGTGGCTCACATCTGTAATCCCAGCACTTTGGGAGGCCAAGGTGGGCAGATCACGAGATCAGGAGTTCGAGATCAGCCTGGCCAATGTGGTGGACACCCTGTCTCTACTAAAAATACAAAAATTAGCCGGGCGTGGTGGCGGGCACCTGTAGTCCCAGCTACTCAGGATGCTGAGGCAGGAGAATTGCTTGAACCTGGGAGGCGGAGGTTGCAGTGAGCCAAGATCATGCCACTGCACTCCAGCCTGGGTGACAGAATGAGACTCTGTTTCAGAAAAAAAAAAAAAATAGCTGGGCATGGTGGCGGGCGCCTGTAATCCCAGCTACTTGGGAGGCTGAGACAGGAGAACCACTTGAACCCAGAAGGCAAAAGGTTGCAGTGAGCTGAGATCACGCCATCACACTACAGTCTGGAGGACAAGAGTGAGACGTCATCTAAAAAAAAATTACTTTTTCTTGTTTTTCTTTTCTTTTCTTTTCTTTTCTTTTTTTAAGACAAGGTCTTGCTCTGTTGCCAAGGCTGTAGTACAATGGCACAATTTCGACTCACTGCAGCCTCTGCCTCCCAGATTTAAGTGATTCTCCTGCCTCAGCCTCCCAAGCAGCTGTGACTACAGTAGTGAGCCACCATGCCCAGCTAATTTTTGTATTTTTAGTAGAGATGGGGTTTCACCATGTTGGCCAGGCTGGTCTCAAACTCCTGACCTCAAGTGATCCTCCCACCTTGGCCTCCCAAGGTGCTGGGATTACAGGCATGAGCCACCTCATCCCTCCAGTAAATGTTACTGTGTAACAAGACATTTTCTCTTTGGTCACTGGACTCTACCTGAAATTGCTTAAAGTGTAATCAAAAACACTCTTGTTTCAACATCATTATTATGCGTTAGTTTGAATTTAGGCACAAACAGTTGTTTAGAAGAGAAGTATGTAATTGGCTTGGAGAGGATCCCGTGGCCCCTGAGACAGCCTAGGAAAGGGGTAGCCAGGTGTAGAGTGGCACAGTGGCCATTGCACCTGCTGAGAGGCCCTGGCGGAAACAGTTCCTCCCTGATTCCCATGGGAATGGTGAGTACCCTTACTCTCCCCTGGGCTATGGCTCCTCCCCTGCCTCCATGCTGGGTCCAAGGGAGTGCTGGGGTAACACCATTCAAGCTTGCCTTTCTCCCACACATTGATTTCTCTACAGGCTTCATCCTGATTCCTCCTCTTACCCACGTCTACTACCCTGTTTCTTTCCCTTGACAGTCACAATGGGGACAAAGGACGGAGTTAAGAGCATTCATTTTAAAGTCACACAGATGAATTCAAATGTCAGACCAGCCACGTAGCCTCCAGTAAGCTACTTGAACTCTTAAGACTTGAAAGGACAACCCTAAAGGCTTCCTCTCACAGGATTGTTGTAAAGAATGAAGAAAATTATGGCCTGGAATGGTGGCTCATGCCTATAATCCCAGCACTTTGGGAGGCTGAAGCAGGAGTATCACTTGAGGCCAGGAGTTGGAGACCAGCCTGGGCAACATATCAAGACCCCATCTCTACTAAAAAAAAAAAAAAAAAAAAAAAGGTGTTTTTAACTAGCTGGGCATAGTGATACCCACCTGTAGTCCCAGCTACTCAGGAGGCTAAGGCAGGAGGATTGCTTGTGTCAAGGAGATTAAGGCTGCAGTGAGCCATGATCATGCCATTGTGCTCCAGCCTGGACAACAGAACAAGACCCTATTTTAAAAAGAAAGAAAGAAAACTGTAGAAAATGAAATGTGTCCACAAGGCCTGGCCAAGGCAGGCATCAGATATCAGTCGCCCCATCTTCCATGGCTACAGCCCGGAAGCTCCTGCAGCTCCCGGGACTGGGCTCAGCTCCGACTCCACCAGAAGCAGCAGCCTCAAGGTCTTCAGGAAGCCTGTGGGAATCTGTAGGGCTGCCAACAACATTCCCTTCCTAAAACTTGTAGGCAAAACCAGCCTAGCCTCTGAGTTGGCTGTCATTATCCAAGAAATGACAATGACCTCTAGAACGCCAGGCAGGACTGGCCAGGAGGATTCCACTGTGACTTGTCTGTCACCTATGAAGCCCTGTGGCACACCCCAAAATGGAAAACAACTGAGGACCCTCAAGATAACTGCCATTCAGGAGCAGTCCTACCAGGGTGGGTTCCGTACCCAGGTGCTTGGTGTGACTAGAGGAACCCAGACGCTCTCTGCACCCCAAGTCTCTCACTCCTTGACTCTGATATGCCACAACCAGATGCCATTTCACCAGGATTCATGAGCACCTACCACTTTCCAGGCACCATACTGAGTATTGGGCTTGATTCCTCTGGATTATATGTTACCACCCCTAAGTGTTTTCTTTTAAAATGCAAACACCCTCTGAGAAGGGCAATGCAGTAATTAGATTGCTCACACCGCAGATTGAATTAATTCAGGGTATGGGGAGTTCTTTATTGTAAGATAGCAGAGAAGGACTAGGTATCTTTAGCAAACAGAGCAGCTAAAGTTCAGAGGGCAGAGGTGACTATAGAAAAAGGACCAAGACAGCTGTAACTTTGCATTTTTCTTCAGTGGATTTCAGGGACCACATCTCCTCCCTCCTTTGTCCTTAATCAAGACAAACACGCCCATGCCCACAACAAGTAGCAGCAGTCCTCCTAAGTGCAGCTGATGAGTTGGACTCTGTAGGAGAGAGCGGCCAGGGGCAGGCGGCCCTGGCTATGCTGCAGAGGAGCCGGCCTGCTTTCACCATCTCCAGGACGAGGGTGCCCTGAACCAGTGCCTGCTCGCTTCCCAGCAAGTTCAGGGCTTAGAGTTCAGGTAATTAGGCCCTTGGCAGTCTCACCTGAGCCCGCCAATTAAACAGACAAACACCTTCAGCTCCTGTTCAGGAGGGAGAGAGGAAACCAACAGGGAGGAAGGGAAGGAGGAAAACTTTTTTCTATTCTAAGACTTGGCAACCAGAAGGGAGAATTCATTTACAAAGCAGCCACTCCAACACCCCACTCCTGCCCCACACCCAGGGTTGTCCCCTCCTGCCACAGAACCCTGGACTCCATCTGCCACCATCATCGAGGATGACAGGGGACATCTGTACAGGCTGCAACCTGAGCAGGCACTGGGCACTGAGGGCCTAACCTTGTAGGGCAAGACTTCACCAGCATGGTTCCTTCCAGCAGAGGAGAGAAGGCTCTCTCCCACCCCAGGAGCCACACCACCCCCCGAAAAATGTCCGAAAGGCTGCTCCAGAGTGTTAGAGAGCAACTGAGTGACTTCTTTGAACCCTGCCTTGTGTCACCATCAGATGTTGAGGGCTCAGCTCAGTTGGTGTCTGGGCTCCTTCAGACCGGGGGCCATTCCTTAACCATCCCTAGACTGGGGCAGTACCCAGGAGATACTAGGCACACAGATAGGAATTTTCTTTTCCCCCTAAATAATCAACACTATTAATACTTCTTGCATATGATCACGCTGGTCTGTGATGGAGTTCCCTACCTGGCCTTTTTTTACCACCTATATCATCTCAATTTACTCCTGCCACACACAAGAGGGAAGGGCATATCTGTCACATGGCAGGGTGGGGAAGAATAGTTTAACAGCAATTGCAGTTGATTGGGTGCTTGCTTAAGGGATTGGCAAGTACTCTATGAGGATTATCTAATTTAATTCTTCCTAAGGGGTAGATACTGGTATTATCCCAATTTACAGACAAGGAAACTGAGGCTAAGAAAAAAAAATACAGACATTTGCCCAAGGTCACAGTGAAGCTTTAATGAAGATTTTAATTAAAGGCTCCCGTTTTATGCAAAGAACTAGTAGAAAGGAGCAGGAAGGAATCGTGTCCCCAGACTCCTATCCAATCTTGCTGACGGGTAAGCAAGTCCTGGTGCAGGTCGGCAAATCTTGCCCCATGTTCTTCTACTTGGGAGCAACAAGTCCAGCGAGCCGAAAAGTGTCGGGAGAGCAGCCGTCTCCTCCAGTTGGGAGTGGCTGCACTCCACCGCCTCTGGGGCCCTGGAAGCTTAGGATCCCAAATGCTTCCACTTCCTCTGCCTTTCTCAACGCAGGCCCCAATCGAACAGGATGAGGGCTTCTAGCTCCTCACTCTGCAGCCCCTCCTGGGGCGAGATCCTGACAGGTGGAAAGTGGGTGCATCACGGTGGGGTCCTCCGGAGTTGAACTGGGCGGCCCGGAGGCCTCTCACTTCCTTCCCACCACCCCCGCAGGCTGAGCTCTGCCTCGCGCGGGGAGACATGGGCACTGCAGGCTTCGGGCCTGCAGCTCGCCCAGGACCGCGGACCCCACAGCGTCTCCCGGCCCCAGGCAGGAACCCGTGGAGACCCTCCGCAACCTCCGGGTGCACGCGCAGCAGGAAGCACCCTAGAGGGGCCAGGTCTGGGACTGGCGCGCCCGAAGCTCGCTGGTCGCCGCCCCTCCCCGGCCCTCTCCTACTGCCTGGCTCTACGGCCAGAGGCCAGAGCCGCTGGCTAATTTTTCACGCCCCCCCCACCCCCACCGCCTCGCTGGGTGACGCTACAGCCTGTGCGGTTCCTTTAAAGGCTGCGGGTTCCGTTCTTCTTTCCTTTTCCACTGGATGCCAAAATATGCAAATCTTGGGACCGGAATCTGCAGCCAAATCGAGAAGGAGAAGGGGCGCGGCCGGCGCGTCACCGGATCCGCTCCTTGTATGGCTCTTCCCGGCTTGGCCCGCCGCCCCGCGACCCTCCCTGCAGTCGCCCGGGCCCCTCCCGCACCTAGCCCGGCTCACACCGCCGCCCACGCCCCCCGACCGGCCTCGCGCCCCCCCTCCGGGAGGGAACCGGGGGCGGGAGGCGCAGCCTGCCCTGATTCTGACCGGAGCGCGGGACCGCTGCAGCGCGCTCCCTCCCCGAGCCGCGCGGGCGGAGGAGAGCCCGGGGGCGCTGTGGCTCCCTAGTATAGGAGTGGGGAGCCTGGCGGGAGAGGCGGCGGGGGTGGAGAGAGGGGGCTCGCGGGAGGCGGGAATCCCTCCTTTTCTAAAAACTAGAGAAGATGGGGGGTGGCCGGGCCCTCCTGTCCCCAGCCCTACACGGAGTAGAGGGGAGGGGAGGGGAGTGAGGTTGTCATCCACCTCCACCACAACGTGCAGCTCGGGAGTTCCTCCCACACGTCCCCGGCCCGCGTGGCCCTCCCACGGCGTGCGGCCCGGGGATCCTCTCTTCCTCCTTGTCAACACTCCCACTCCCCCCGAGCAATGCACGTTCCCCCAACCCCGACTCCCCTGCAGGGGACGAGGGGATTCACCGCGCCCACGCGGCCACCGAGGAGGGAATCCTCCCCCGCCAAGCCGATGTGATTTGGGGTCGCACCCCCATGCTCCCGCCCTCTCCTCCCCCTCGCCCGCGGGCCGGCTGCGCGCGCCTTGGGAGCAGGCCCCAGGGAGCACAGCAGCCGCCCCCGGGATCTGCTGCCGCTCCGGGAGGTGACAGCGCTCCGGGTCGGCACACAGGCCGCCCCTGACTGCGGAGCGCCGGCAGGCAGCAATGGGGACAGCCCTGTGGAAGGCGAGGAGGAGGGCAGAGACTAGGGGAGACCGCCAGTGGCTCAGAGACTGTGGGTTCGGCGTCCTCCTGCTGGCACTCAGTGGCGGGCCCTTCGCAGGCAGCAGTAGACAGCGACTGCGCCCGGGCCTGCTGGGCCCTCCTGCCATCCTGTGGCCACAGAGGCTGCTTGGAACCGTTAGGGAATTTACTGGGGATTCAGTGCACGTGTTTATCCCTTCAACTTCATTATTTCCTCTTCACCACCAAAACCGCACATCCTCGACCCCAGATGGATGGGGCTCTTTGGCGCAACTGCTGGGGTGCTCCGAATCTCCTCGCCACTGCGCTCAGCCTGGAGTCAGCGCCGGGTCAGGGGCCCAGGGAGGGGCAGAGGCGGCGAATCAGAGTGAAGTTGGCACAAAAGTTCTTGGGATATTGGACCAAGGAATTCTGACACGTTGGAACACCACCCCCCCCCAACCCTGCGTGCAGCCTTCCTTGCCCCCACAAAGGGAAGCACTCCCTTTCTCTTAATCTCGGATAGGATCCCGAACGCTGGAGCCGCTGCGGTAGCAGGGGCGCAACGCACGCCTTCCGGGTTCCCCAGCAGTTCCCGGGCTGCAAAGGGACTTTGCCAGGTGTTTTCAACTCTCTTTCTAACTGCTAGGGTGTTGGAGACCACTTGCAAACAACCCCACCCCATCGCCCCCCCCCCCCCCCCCCCCAATGCGCTCTCCTAATGCAAACCTCAAATAAACACACACAATTAGTTACTGGCGTTTCGACTCCACGCTACGCGCTTTGCGCTTTGCATGCAGCTGTAACCTTCTTTCCTCTCTCTCGCATTCTTCTTCTTTCTTCTCCCTTTCTCTCTCTTTTTTTCAAGAGCCGCGAGCGGTGCGGGCGCCGCACGTTGGCTGCGGCCCGCTTCCTGCTTTCTAATGTTCCATTGTGAGGAGCTTCCATTGTGACGTCGCGCCCCTTCGGCTGGGCTTTGTCTGTCCATATATGGGCAGCTACGTCACGGAGCTTTCCCGGGGCTCAGATAAATAGGCTGGTGGAGTTCCCTGGCTGGGAGCTTTTGGGCAGCAGTGAGCTTGCTAGGAAGCGGCGGGGCTGGTGGTGGTGGTAGCGGCGGCGGCAGCGGCGGCAGAGGCGGCGGCGGCGGCGGCGGCGGCGGTGGCGGTGGCGGTGGCAGATCGGGGGGCGGGGGGGCGGCGGGCGCGTGTCTGTTTGCGAGATCAATACTGAGGCCGCGTCCGACCCCCTTGAGCCGAGATCCCCTCAGCCCAGCCCCCACCCCACCCCTCGCACACGCCCCACCCCCCCCCCACGACCCAGCCTCTTACCGCACCAGCTGAGGCACCCAAGAGGATTACCCCCTGGGGCCCCCTCCCGCCCCCCAAAAAAGAGAAGATCCCCTCTCCTGGCCCATCCCTTCCCTTCTTCCCTCCCCCCTCCCCCCGAACTTTCCCTCTCGCATGCTTTTCCCCTGCACCACGGATCGCCTCTCGGATGCCGCTTGCCTGGAAGCTGCGTTAGGAGCGAGCGGCGGCGGTGGCGGCGGTGGCGGCGGCGGCGGCAGCTCGGGAGTGCTATGACCGGCAAACTCGCCGAGAAGCTGCCGGTGACCATGAGCAGTTTGCTAAACCAACTGCCTGACAATCTGTACCCCGAGGAGATCCCCAGCGCGCTCAACCTCTTCTCCGGCAGCAGCGACTCGGTAGTCCATTACAATCAGATGGCTACAGGTAAGGGCGGCGGGGAGGCGGCGAGGCAGCGAGGAAGGAAGGGGAGAGGAAGAGGAGGAGGGGACGACCTGGTGATGGATGGATGGATGGATGGATGGATGGATAAATGGATGGAGAGATGGGGGCGCGCTGAGAATTTTGCGGGGGGCGAGTTGCTTTTCCCACCCACTCCTCCCGCCCTCCTCGATCGAGAAGGCTAGGTTGGCGACGCCACGGTAGAGGCTTCGGTTCTCCCGGGTGGGGGCAGCCGCCGACCGGAGGGAGGTAGGTGCGAGCGGCTCTGGGGTTCTCCCTCACCACGCAGGGGGCCCGATCGCCGGGCTACGCGCAAGGCGTGGTGCTGTCGCCCCCTTCCCGGGAGGAGCTCGGCGTCTTTTTCACCCGCGCTCTCCCCCCTTACTCCCTCAGCCTCCCACCCGGGATGGAGCCATGTGCGGCGTGGAGTCCCCGCGGTGGGAGAGGTACTGCGACGCTGCCTTTCCGGGGCGTTCAGCAAAGCCGTGGGGGTGTGGGGACGGCGGGGAGAAGGAGGGGGCTCACCCGCGGGGCGAGGGCCTGCCACGGGGAACGATCTCGGGGGCCGGGGAGCTGGGGAAGGGCGGCCGCTCCCGCCATGGAGACACCGGCCGGTTTTCCGCCGCTCTCCACCCTCCCTAGCTGGGGCTAGGCTTTTCCCCTTCAGCAAGAGCCTAAAGCTCCTTCATGCCGAGGAGGCTGGGGCTGGGGTAGGTGAAGGGAGAGCTCCCTTTGAGGGCGGCACCCTTCTACGCTCCGAGGACAAAGCGTCGGAGCGCTCTGGGTCGGCGACCCGGGAGCAGCGCGCGTGGGGGGCATCGCCGGGGAGGGAAAGGCGCGGCGTCCTGGAGCGGACAGGGCCAAGGGAAGAGGCCGAGTTGTGTGCGGTGGAGAGCGAGAGCCCAGCGCGCTCCGGGTCTGAAACTACCTGTAGCTGCAGCTACCTGCCCGCCCCACCTCGGGAAGAACAACAATGCTTCTCGCGCGCGCGCGCGTGTGTGTGTGGTACGTGAGTGTGTGCGCGGCTTGTGCGGTGTGTGTGCAGCAGCCACTCCACACCCCGATCCGTAGTATTTTGCTATATCCAGGTTGCGCCCGGGAGCGCGGCACCGCCCGCTTTGCGCCGGGCTCAGCGTTCCTCTTACCCCATGAGCTACGCACTCCACCCGGCCGCACCCTCCGCACCTGGGCAAGGACCTGGGCCCCGTGGCCCGGAGCCGGCTCGGCTTCACTCACCCCTCCCCTCTCTCCCCCGCTCTCCGCAGAGAATGTAATGGACATCGGTCTGACCAACGAGAAGCCCAACCCGGAACTCTCTTACTCCGGCTCCTTCCAGCCAGCCCCCGGCAACAAGACCGTGACCTACTTGGGAAAGTTCGCCTTCGACTCCCCTTCCAACTGGTGCCAGGACAACATCATTAGCCTCATGAGCGCCGGCATCTTGGGGGTGCCCCCGGCTTCAGGGGCGCTCAGCACGCAGACGTCCACTGCCAGCATGGTGCAGCCACCGCAGGGTGACGTGGAGGCCATGTATCCGGCGCTACCCCCCTACTCCAACTGCGGCGACCTCTACTCAGAGCCTGTGTCTTTCCACGATCCGCAGGGCAACCCCGGGCTCGCCTATTCCCCCCAGGATTACCAATCGGCCAAGCCGGCGTTGGACAGCAATCTCTTCCCCATGATTCCTGACTACAACCTGTACCACCACCCCAACGACATGGGCTCTATTCCGGAGCACAAGCCCTTCCAGGGCATGGACCCCATCCGGGTCAACCCGCCCCCTATTACCCCTCTGGAGACCATCAAGGCATTCAAAGACAAGCAGATCCACCCGGGCTTTGGCAGCCTGCCCCAGCCGCCGCTCACCCTCAAGCCCATCCGGCCCCGCAAGTACCCCAACCGGCCTAGCAAGACCCCGCTCCACGAACGGCCCCACGCGTGCCCGGCCGAGGGCTGCGACCGCCGTTTCAGCCGTTCGGACGAGCTGACCCGGCACCTGCGCATCCACACGGGCCACAAGCCTTTCCAGTGCCGGATCTGCATGCGGAGCTTCAGCCGCAGCGACCACCTCACCACTCACATCCGCACTCATACGGGCGAGAAGCCCTTTGCCTGCGAGTTCTGCGGTCGCAAGTTTGCGCGCAGCGACGAGCGCAAGCGCCACGCCAAGATCCACCTCAAGCAAAAGGAGAAGAAGGCGGAGAAGGGCGGTGCACCCTCTGCATCCTCGGCGCCCCCGGTGTCGCTGGCCCCAGTGGTCACCACCTGCGCCTGAGGATCGGGCCTCCAGATCCCCACTTTTCCCCTCCAGTGCCTCCCGCTGCTAGCCTGAAAGCAGCGGGAAAGCCAGCCACGGAGGCGCAGGGGCCGCGCCCTGGCCTCTCCATGGACGTGCGGCCCCTTGCTCCCCTTCGATGCCCCCGGTTCCCAACCTTTCACGCCGGCCAGCGGTCAGGGGCCAGGGCTGGACGCGCCTTCCCCTCGCGGTCCCCCACTGAGCCAAGGCGTGGGGGCGGAAAGGTGGCGTCTAGCCCGCTTTGTTCAGTTCGGATCGCCTTGATCCAGGGGCCGCCGGGCCGCGCCAAGGACCTGCAAGGGACTGAAGGCGGAGCCCATCCAACCCTCGCCCGACCCAAACACCTCATTGTTTCCCCCACGTCTCCCTCTGTACCCCCTCGAAGACTCGAGAGGGGGAGGGGGTAAGGAGCGCACCAAAGCGCAGAGCTTGCTGCCCGCCGCACGCACGCGCGCCTGCGTGCGGGGTTGCGCGCGGGTGTGTGCGTGCTCGCGTGTGTGTGTATGTGTGTGTGTGAGTGTGTGTGTGCGCGCGCAAGCGTGTGTGTGTAAGACTCTTGAGCTGAACTGGGCTGTGTTTACCCCAAACTCTTCCCCACCTCGGGTCCCCAAGCAGCTGGGAGATGTCCCAGGCTGGGGGTCCGCACGTGGCTGGAAGAGGTGGTCTTCCATCCGCTCTGAAATCATGTTTCTTAGAGAAATGCCTCGGATGCCGCCGACGCGGTGCTGCTGCCGCTGCTTCGGGTTTGGCCCCTCAGAACCCCTCCTTTTCTGAGCACTTCCCTCTTAGGCCTCAGGGCAGTTTGATCTGTGGAGAGAAAGAGCAGCCATCGCTGAATCTGCCTTTTAAAATATATGTGTATTTCCCTAGCCCCACTCTAAGAAATCCGCGTTCCTGAGTTTGCCCTCTGCCCTCCCCCTTCTTCCCCTTCTCCCCTCTAAACCTTCTCCCATCTCTTTCAAAATCTTTTCCCAGAAAGGCAGGCTTCAACCAGCCACTCCAGCTTTGTGTCTTCTCTCAATTACATAGCAATTTCTCCTTCCCACCATCATGGGGAAGCTGGCTCTGCTTTTGCCCTTTGTCATCACCAACACAACAGATAGAATTTAAATATATGTATATGGTGTGTGTGTGTATGTGTGTGTGTGTATATGCATGCATGTGTATAAAAATGCACATGCATACATATACATAACATACACACAATATGTATTCCTAGCAAAATAAAATCTCTAAGGTACTTGGTTATCCAGTGCAGTGCACCGGAATAAAGAGAATTTGTAGGCGTATACAGCTTTAAATGATTTATTTTTTATGAAAATGTTAACTGATGAGATTATATCTACATACGTGTGTTATGTGTGTGGATATAGATACACACATATCCGTACATATACATGAGTGTACATGTGTAGACATATACACATATATGTACGGATATGTGTGTATACACATATACGCATCTCTGTCCAAAATTTCCTCAAAGATATGAGGATTTTTTCATGAACTCATGTTGATGAATGAGGTGTCTCCTTTCCATACCCAGTCTCACCTTCTCCCCACCCTACCTCACCTCTTCTCAGGCACCCCTCTTTCCCAGCTGTCCTGCCAACCCTTCTCGCACAGGGTGGCTCCTTAGAAGTGGAGTAGTAGGGAAGGTTGCTCTCTGCCACAGCTTCCAGCGCGGTCTTGACTGAATGTACTGTTCCTGTTAGCGTTATTTCTCCTGTGGTCAGTAAGCTGCCCAGAGAGAAGGAACAAAGGTCTGGAGTTTACAGAATGTCTGTTTTTAAAGTCACTTTATGCGTTTTCCACTTTTTTTTTTTTTTTTAAGGAAAAGAAGTACCATTTTTGTTTTGTTTTGTTTTGTTTTGATTTTTGGTGGTGGATAAATAATACTAAAAGGACTCTAGTGAAAAGGGGGGAAATCGAAGAGCAGGGGGTTGTGAATATCCAGGTACTTGGACTTTTTGTAGAAGGAGAGAGAAGATGATGAAGTTTGCCAGGAGGGCCCATATTTTTTCAGCTGAAGGGTAAAATCTTTCTTTGCAGAGACAGTATTTTGCTGAATACTTTTTATAATGTGATGATTATTAAAAAAGCAAAAATTTTGGTCACTTCCAAGCTAGAAGGAGGAATCAGATACCCTTTAATATTTTTTCCTCGCTCCTTCTGGTATATGCATGTCACTGCATGATAATTGAGTTTTCCTTTGTTTTAATAAAACTGTTCTCAGACATTAAGCTAAACTAAGAGAAAAATAACTTTGTTGCCAAAAGGTTGTGCTATCCAGATTTTTTATATGTCTGCATGTTTTAAAGAAAAAAAAAGCAACAAAAGAAAATGCACTCTAACTTATGTGAACTGAGAGAAAAAAAATCAGGTTTTAAACAGGAAAACCTATGGGGAATGATATTTTTTGAAAGACTTTTGTATAAAGTTGAGTACTTAGAAAAAAGACAAACCAGATGTAATATATTTTGTGGATGTTTTTATTTCTTGGATTTATAGTACCTTATACTAAGGTTAAAAAAAATATGCTTGATATTGTGAAAAGGTGAAATTCTTCACCAACATTTCATTTGCTCCTTTGTCATATTGTAATGCCAATATAATATAGTTAATGAAAACAGCATTTTTAAAAACCGAAATATTGAAATGGTGTAATGTTGTACCATTTGCACTGTGAGCAAATGCTAATACAGTAAATATATTGTGTTTGCTGACAATCAGCCGGCCTATAAATCTCCTTATTTTATTTCTTGTTTTTATAGCATAAAGCTTTAGTTTGGTCTGTTTTTTGTCTTGGTTTGTTTTTGGCTGGTGATTTGTTTGATAGGTTGTTATGCCTGGTTGTGCCATTCTTCCTCTGAAAACTCTCAAAGTGGAAATGTGGAACTTGGTGTTATTGGAAGTAGGTCAGAATTTTGTGCAAGGTTCTGGTGTTTCGAATAGTGTTTAGTGTTTACTGTGGTACCAGGAAAATAGGCTTTCCCTCCACCCTTCTGTAAGCCTCACACTGCCAGAGGGGTTAGGCGGACGGGTTAGGTAAATTCATGGGAGTCAGGGCTGGTGACTGGGAATCTTCTAGAACCTTCTTTCCAGTTTCCAATGGATATTTGGGGGTAGAAGGGAGGAGATCTCCTGGTTTATTAACAGTTGCTCTAGAGACAGTCCTAGGGAACGCCAGAACAGGACACTGGAGGGCCTGTCAGCCACACTGGGTAGTTCTCTTGCCAAAGCTTTCGAAGCCTGAAAAACAGGTGGAGACTTGACCAAGGTTCTTCAGGGTTGGCAAGATGACCAGAGAGATTGGCAGCTCTTCTGTGGTCAGATCACTGGAAAAAATAAGGTTTTAAACTTCTACAACTTTAATCCCGGTTGGACGGGATTCCTCTAGGCCTCACTATTTGGAGCTGCCTGGTAAAGGTGAACCTCGCTGAAAACCAGCTCCTATGAATGACCCAGGGATCCAATGCCTTGAAAGGAAGAAAGAATATTTGGGATTTGGAGAACACACGGGGAATGTTTGCATAGCCTCAAACTGCCATACCTTATGATTTCTACCTCCCATAAAAGCAATGCTTCCCCTATCCTCCAAGCTGTCTTTCCTAGAATATTCCTCCTCCTTAACTTAGTTTATTTGCCAGCCCTAGAGCTGTCTCCATTTCTCTTGAGGAAAATGTATCCTCCACTTCCTTCTTGTGTCTGCGTCTCTATTTTGCACCCCTCACCTTGTTCCCCATAGTCCTTAGAAGACTTTATCCCTTGAGGCTTATTCTAGAGCTGTCTTTGGACAAGTCAATCCTTGCTGCCTCCCCTTCTTCCTGCCTGCCCTCTAAAACAAAACTCACCTGGGTTCCTCTGCAGTTCATTTCACATATGATCTGCCTCATCCAGGTTTAGGGGCCTGCTGTATAATGCTGCGCTATGTAAATGCCCCACCAGATTGTGACTGGGGTCTGTGTCTCAGACCCTGAGGTGCAAACCAGGTCAGCCACAAAGCAACAGAAATGCCGTGTCCCTGCTCAGAAACTGCTCTTCGGCACCCCCAAGGCAGGCCCACCACAGAGAAAAATATGGGTGGTATTTCTGGTTGGCTATAGTTACCAAGAAGTTGAGGCCAGACCTGGGTGGAGGAGGTAGGCTGTGGCCTTAGAAAAGAATGTTTTTGAAGTGAGAGATGAAGAAGGAGAATGCAATATGGAATCTTAAATTTTCCCACCCACACAATTTTAGGTCACCGGCTGCCATCATGAATTCCCTTCTCTTACTTCATGAAACTTAAAATTTCAGACTGAGGCTTCAATAGCCTCATAGAAGTATCCTTCCTTTTTAACAGAGGGAATCCAAGATGGCAGAAAGGTCCTGACAATTGAGCATATAGTCCATCTCTTTGCTAAACTAGATGTTTCCTTCCAGATTTCTATGTGTTTCTCAAGTGAGTAGTATGGGAGGAAGATACTGTCCCTGAGTGTCTTCATAGTCAGCATCCAGCCCCACCTGCACCTTCTCCAATCAAACCAGGCCTTCCGTGTTACACTTTCATCAACAGTGTACTATGCTGCATGATTAACAAACTCACTATCCATTGGTGGATATTACTCAACCCAACCTGGTTCAACCACTGGGTTACTTGGCAATATGGCAGTCCGCCTGGCTGGCACCAACCCTGTGTGGTGTAATCACTGATTCACACTTTGTACTAGATAAGACTGTCCCAGATAGCATCACACCAGCTACCCAACCCGCCTGGGTTTTGTAAATATGGGGAGAGGAGACTCAACCCTGAAACTCAGGGATGAAGTAGGGAGAAGGTGGAGGGAAGGCCTAGATGGGGCTATCATGGGAGGGAATTAGTAGAGGCTTTGCAATGAACAGGCCCTGGGACCTGGGGCAAAATCAGGCATCAAAGTATGGAAGGGTTAGAGGCATAGCTCCTTCCAAGAACCCCTGGGGTGTTTGGGGATGAATGAAAGGATGCCCCACACACGCGTGCACGTGCACACACACACACACACCTTGGGAGTGGTGTACTGAAAGCGATGACTCTTTGCAAAACTGTACTTGGTGAACTGGGGTTGAGTGTAAGTGAATTACTTGGAGAGAACATGGGGCAAGGCATGGTATATGTTTTTGTGTGGTGTGTGGTGGAAGTGGTAGTGGCGAGTGTGCAAGTGTGTCTGTATTTACAAGCATATCAAAAAGAATAACAAGGTGGATTCTGGTGAATGAAAGTAATAGCTCATGGTCAGTTGTTATTGATCTGCTTTTGCTAATCCATAATTTGCTTGTCATAGATGAGGGGGTTGTGAGCTGCCTTTTTCTGCCCCTGATTGGCTTACCTGGTGTTCTGGAACAATAAGCTTGGGGAAAGCAGGAGGCTTCTGTGTGTCCCAAGAGCTTGAAATCATACTGGCAAAATCTTAAGGACAAAGGGGAAATAGCTGACTATCTAAAAGGTGCCATGGAGTTTTAAAAATAGGTCATAGTCTCAGATCTATCCCAAGGGGTTCTTTCCAGAATAACCATTCTTTGTGTGGAGAGGAGAGGGTTCTCCAGAGCAAAGGGAAGAAGGCCCTTGATCAGAGCGATCCCTGGTTCAGCCCCCTGGACCACACAGTCTCACTCACTGGTCAGACATCCGCAGAGGCCAGGAGAGCCCCTGGCCCTGGAGCCTTCTCCCAGCATGTCAGCTCTGGAGTGTCACTATTCTTTTGGCTTGAATGTTTCCATCAACTCCATCTCTAATATTTTTTAAAATTGATCATTTTCACAGCCCCATGTGAGCAGGAGTAGGCCAGGGTGGGAGATAGTGTCATGAAGCTTTCCCCAATTTGCAGTAAAACCTCTGACGTGTCCATGCCCGGGCAGGATAGGACCAGGCCCTGACTATTCCTGCTCCAGAAGAGTCCCCATCCCCGTCACAGCTGGTTCCTCTCTAGCCTGGAATTGGGGCAGTTCCTGCCACCACCTCTCCTGGCTTCCACCAGCCTCTGACCCCAGGCTGGGAACACTATTTCTTCCCCTCTAGCAAACACACAGATGCCTAGAAGGATGTTTTCTGAGCAATTTTACCAGGGAGCTAATGCAAACAGAACATGGCTACAGAGCTGCAAACAAGAAGAATGTCAACAAAAATGTTCTAACTTCTAGGCTGGGTGGGTGCCAGACTGTGATTCCATACAGCTTCTTTCATACTGCCTACCTGCTTCTGGGTCTTGCCTCCTCCAGGGAGGCCCCCAGTGCATTCTCTCAGGACATGTGTGGCTTCTCTGGTTTACTGAGACCCAGGGTCCCTGGATGAGGAAGGCCCTTCCTCTGAGCCTCAGAAGTGCTTTCTCAGGCCCCCAGGCACCCCGTGCTACTCCTATCAACCCCTCCTTCATCCCATTCCAGGGGAACTCTGGGGTTCCACACCCTCCAATCCTATCCTTGCTCTGATGGTGCCCCTGAGCTGAGCCCTGCTCATGCTGCTTGGAACATGATGGCTGTCCTTTGGGTTGGCCCTTCCCACCAGACCTGCCCACGGCCTGCGGCCTTCTCTGCTTGGGTCTTTTGTTGTGGCATCATGACCCAACCAGAAACAGACTGCTCAATGATAGATTTGTTGCTTGGGATTCCCTTTTGGGTCACCCACTGAGTTCCTGGCTAGAGTCTCAGGAATGCCTCCAGCTCTCAGCTCCCTGGAGGAATAGAGATGTCTGTCACCCTTGAGTCTGGGGACATCCCAAGCCCTCTTCAGTGGAAGTTACCCTTGTCTGTGGGCCTGTATTCCTTGAAATGGCTCACCCCAGGGGTGGCCATTTACTCACCTAGAATCTGTCAGTACCCTGTTCTCACCAAAGAGAGAGAGAGGTTAGTGGCCAGAACAGAATTGAGGCTTTGGGCCCTTTGGTATCTTTTCCACAACAGGCTGCAAGAGCTCTCATACTTTTTTCCTTAGCGTCACCCTTCCACGTTGTCCAGATGCCTGACAGTCTTCCATTCCTCCCCATTCCTTTCTCTGCACTGCTTAGGAAGGTCAGGTTGGTCCAGCAGGAAGGACAGAAGAAAACTTCCAGTACCCATGGAACCCCAGGGTGCTAGTGAAAGCCTTCTTTTGGGTACTTGTTACTTAGTTAGGTTTCAGTCCTAAAAATAAAGGGGTAGTTTGATAACCCAGCAGCTACTCTAGTTTTTCTCCTGGGGCCCTTAACCCACTTTGGGACCATCACCTCCCTCCTACATCTGAATCTCAACTCTGCCACTTTCTGGCAGTGTGACTCTCAGCAAGTTCTTAGTCTATCTGACCCATTATTTCCTCTTGTCTTATCATCGCTGTTGCGGAGTTTAAATGAGATACTGTGTATGGTGCCTGGTTCATGGTGGGTGCTCCATCAATGTCATTTATCTTCCAGGTCCCTTACCCCTGTCCCCATCCTCCAAACACAGTGGCAAGAAAACAGGCTCTGTCTCCACTGGGGATCAGTACATCAATTCAAGCAGCCAGGGGACCTCGCAGTCCCTGCCACCACTCCCAGCCCCTACCATCCACTGCATATCTGTGTTCTGAAAATAGATCCTCTCCACCCTACCCGCTAATCCACTCGAGAGAACATGAGTCCTTTCCCCTCTTGGCCACAGCCAAAGTTCATTGTTGTCATTTCCTGGCCTAATTCCTGACCCCTCCTCAGGTCCTTTTGTCCCATCTCTCTCGCTGAGATGGGTGGATGGGACACCTTCCTGATCCAGTATCATCTGCAAAGTTAATTAATGTGTCATCAGGCTGTTGCCTGCTTCCTGATCCTTATCAGGGATTTAAATAAAACGCAGCAGCCCCAGTTCTGCCCCGTCCATCTCTTTCCCTTCATCTTAGTCATCAGTCCTTGATCTCAGTCTTCTGGCTAGTTCTTAGATCCAGCTGCAGGGCTGGTGACCCTGCTTCTGCCCAGGCCTGGTCTGGGGGCAGAGTTGACATGCAGGGCTTTAATGGGATGCAGGGCTTTAATTCTGTATGAGAATCATGGACATCAGGGCCCTTACCTCAAGGTCCCACTTCCTTGGGTGATTCCCCCTAAATTTTAGTCATAAGAGACCTTAAGATGCCATTTAGTCCAACACTCTCCCTTTCGGATAAGGAAACAGAGGCCTAAAGAGGTTCGTGACTTGTCCAAGCTCATACCTCGAGGAAGGGCAGAGCTGAGAATTCAGATCCCGCCGATCAGTGGAAGGTCCTGCAGAAAGGTTAATTGCTTCGTTTATTTATTTAAATATGTGTCAAGGGCCTGCCATGTGCAACATGTTCTAGGCACCGGGGTTATAGCAGTGAACAAAAAGTCCTGCATTGTCACAGCTTACCTTCTCCAGGGTAGAAACAGATGAAAAACAAAGAAGCAAACATGTGTTGTGTCCCATTGTGATACGGAGAAAAATACAGAAGAGGAAGGAGAATGGCTAGCATTGGGAGAAGGGGATTACAATCACCTACGGGTGATCTGGGACGGCTTCACAGGGAGGAGTCTTTCAGCACAGGCCCAGGAAGTGATAGGATGGACCACGTGGCTATCTGAGGAAGAGCTGTCCAGGTGCAAAGGTCCTCAGGGGATGATGGTGTTCTTGGAAGTTCGAGGAGTAACATGGAGGCAGAGTGGCCGGAAAGGAAGGGAGTTGATAATAGGAGATGAAGTCGGAGAGACAGTATGGGACCAGGTCACAGGAACGCTTTAAAGGAAATGAATGTGTCCAAAAGAAGCAAACAAACGCTGAAGGCTAATGGTGAGGGAAAAGCCCCACGACCCCTGAGCAGAGCCCCAACCTGTACTAACTGAACTGCCAGGCCAGCCCTGGGCTGCGGGCACCCTGTCCTTTCAACCCTCAATGCCCCCATTCCTCTGCTTGGCTCTGTCATCCCCTGACTGCCAGCCCCTTAGCCTTTCTTTCACATCTGAGATGTCAAAGACCACCAATGATTCCTAAACTCCAGCCTGGCCAAGGAGAGACAGAAGTGCCTCCTTTGAGAACTGTAACCGAGAGCCTTCTCTCTTCCTGTTGACATGTGCCTTGGTACCAAGTCCCTAATGAGATGAATGACTCTTCCTGCTGCCCAGCCTAGGAGTGGGAATCTCCCTTGGCCTCATCTCTCAGAAATCGCTCCTGCAAAGCCAGCTCCCTCTTTTGTCTGTAACTAGATTGACCATGTTCCCTCCCTTGGCAGAAAGCTGGTGGATGGTCAGGTTCTTCCAATACAGTCACATTCTCACCCATAGGCCCTGAGCAGGCAAGATGGTACCCCACAAATCACTTGATCCACAATGCCACTTGCCACATCCTCTCTTTTTCCCTGGATTCTGGCAAATCTCCATCTAGTAGCATCATTTCTGTAACCTAGTCTAGGCAGTTTCATGCCTGAGAAAAAAACATTTCTTCCTCCCTCTCCCCACCTTTTTTGGTCTTCCATTTCATGCCTCCCAAAAGTTCCCCTCAGTTCTTGGCTTTCCCTTGCAACTTGGCATCATCCAGAGCTTCTTCACATCTCATTCATTCATCCATGAATTTAGCAAAACTATTAAGCCAGGTAATGTTCAGCATGGGGGTGGGGTGGTCACAGTCCAAAGATGAACAACACACAGTCCTTGAAGATCTTACACTCTGTCAGGGAAGCAGACACATAAAGAGATTATTTCAATACACTGGGACTGGTGTCATGATAATGGTTCATTCTGATAGGAAGGCACCTAAATCAGAGTTTGGGGATAAGTGGGAAGGATAGGGTGGGGTAGGGAAGCTTCCTGGAGGATCTCAGTCTTCTTTCAAGTCCCACATCAATAACAAAACCACTAAGCTGCTGAGGACTTCCTACGCACCAAGTGCTGCGCTAAAGGTTGGACATGTATTATCCCATTGGACTCTAGGTAGAGTAGAACTACCCTAGGGTGCTCATCAGGTAACCTGTGGGGCTGTTCACTCTGTCCTTTTCCTGGAGGAGGAAGAGAAAATCCCAGTGGCCCACAGGCCCCAGGAAACAACAGAGCAGCTTGGCATCTCTGGAGTATGCCCAGCTGGCTTAGTGGAAGTTGTCCAACCCAGATGACATGTCCCTGTGTTACATTCTGGCTCCTTCTCCTTGCTACAGAGCAGAGTTTTCTGGAGTTTGGGGAGGGATAAGCCTCCATCTTTGGATTCTTTGGATACAGGTACAACATCCCTCCAGGTGACCTCCACCTACCATGGCTCTGTAGGCGCTAGCTCCTCAGCCCAGGACCTGAGGTGGTGAGCTGGGAGGAAACGCACCAGACATGCTTTTCTTCCCGGGGTGCTTAGAGTCAGGTTCCACAGTTCCAAGCATGGCCAACCATGCTTCCTCCCTCTCAGCCCATCCACCTGCTTCTCCTGTGCTGTTGGTTGAAGAGATCAGATGAAAGACCAAGCTGTGGCTCCAGTTCCAGCACTACCTCTCTCTGTGCATCAGACCCTGAGTCAATTTCTTAACTTGGCTGAGCCTCTATTTTCCCATCTGACAGTGGAGATAATACCCTTCTCCACAGAGTTGTTGAGAGGATCCACTGAAATGTAAATTATGAAAAAGAGCTGTCCTTTCCAAAAAGCCAAAAGAAGACTGTTGGAGGAGGAGGTGGGCGATGCTCTTCTCCTTCGACAGGTGAATATACTATGGGGAGACATTTCTAGGTGAAGCTAGAAGCCCGGTCTGAACTCAGTCACTATTCTTACTAGATCAAGTGAGAAGACCACACAGAATTCAGATGGCTCAGAGGTGACAAGCTCAGGAATAATCCCTGCTTCGCTGTTAGAAACTGTATTTTCTGGATCTTAAGACATGGAAATCTCCATCCAATGAGGATGTAGATCATTGAACAGATGTACACCCTCTGCACTGCACTGCATCAGGCATCAGGAGACCTGGCTTCTAGTCCTGGCTCTAACATGAGAGCAAAGCTCTATGACATCTGCAAAGTCACAGCCCTTCTCTGGGCCTTGAAGTCCCTGTTAGAAAATCAAGTGGTCCCACTAGAGAATCCATATGATACCTTCAGTCCTAAAGGGCAGAAGTCCCAAGACTGTCACTCTGTGCAAGACCCACCCCCATGTCACAGCTGGGGACTGAGCCATGGCTCAGCAATGCTAGCATGAGACTCAAATGCAAAGATCCTGCTTCCCATTGCCTCAAAGCACCATCTCTCTCTCTCTCTCTCTCTCTCTCTCCCCCCCCCCCCCCCCCCCCCAAGAGCCTCCAAGGTGCTATTGGCTTCCTGGGGCTCTGAGTCTGCCAGCCTCTTCCCCTGACTGCAGTTTCTTCTGGCCTGAGCCAATGGGGCAATGTTCTGTGACTGCATTTGTATCTTGGATTGTGTTTTTAAACCCATTTTCTCTCATATTTGCCTGAAAAATATTTAGAAACTGATATACAACGCAACCCTCTGGTTTGGGATCCCATTCAACCCAATGCCAGAAATGCTTCGCAGTGGTTTGCGGTACTCGGATCACTTCCTCTCTGAGGACTGGAAAGCTCCGTGGACTGGTAGGCTCCTGAATGCAGCTTCTGCTCTAGTGAGGGAGCAGCAGGGGCCCCAGAAGGCTCAGAATCTCTGTCTTTGGGCCCTCCTGAGAATTCCTGCTGCTGGGAGTCTCCCGTTTTGGGATTCCAGCCTTAAATCTACCATCTGAGCCACTGCCCTACCTGCTGGGTTTTTCCTCCCAGATCACCATCACAGGTCCCTTCTTCATCTCAGGAAAGGACCCAGTGGTCCTAGAAGCTCATCCCTCTTTTCATCCACAAAGCCCAAGTGTGCTCCACCCCATCCTCCTCCCAAACTCTGCCCGGAACCAGCAGCCCCTCCCTGCCAGCACGCCCTCTTGCCCTTATCTCCAGCATCACCCATTTATTCCAATCCTCACCCCACTTGAGCGTCTGTTGAGTTACCCAACCTCCCCTAGGTCAAGCCTGTGTTGGATGAGTTGAGTCATTACCTCCATCTCCTCCCAACCCTCCCAGGTCTCAGGAATTGGGCTGGTTTAGCAGGCTGGGAGGGAAGCCTCCATCTCTTCCATGGAGGCAGCCTCCTGGGACCAGGATTTTCCTGGTATTGAGCCTAACTTTGTCTTTCCCGGAACACCCTCTGTCACCAATTAGACCACCCAATCACCCACCTGAGTTTGCTCACTGCCCGTCTCCCCACACCAGCTCCTTCTGTGACCAGTCATGGAAACTTGGACACAGCAATGAAGCTCTCTGGGCCTCAGATGACACATCTGTGAAATGGGGGATAATGATACCTCTCCCGCCCCAGGGGAGGACGCGGAGCTGCTACTATCCCATGGTCCTCCTCCAGCTCCCCTAGGCTGCTCATCTCAGCTCCCTCCCTCTCCCTTACTCTTAGAACACCTCATCTGCAAGCACTTAGGATTCTTAGGTCACTATGCAGCCTAGTCTCTGTGCCACTGGCTCTGTCCTTGGCTCCTACCTCTCTCCTATCCACATCCCCCCACGCTTGGGGTCTTGGTTTGGTGACAGCCACCAAACAGGAACTGCAGACAAAGCCCCCAGAAGTTCAGGCCACGTCTTCCTTCCTTGCTCCAGCCCACACTGTCCAGGGAAACCCAGAGGTTAGACAGCAAGGTCCAGACTCCCTCTGGGGACAAGAAGCCAGGCTCTGTGCTTGGTTCGCACAGCATTCTGGAGCTGGCAGGGCCCAGGATGATCCTTTGTATACAACCCGGGCTCTGTGGCTCCCATCTTTGTGCACGCCCTGCACACACATGCAGGCAGCAGCCCTACTCAATTCTCCCACGAGCACACGCTCTCCTGCTCTCCCTCCCCCTTCTCTATTTCTCTCTCTGAGCTGTGCTCCCAGAACACACCCTCCCAGCCCACCAATCCTACACACGCCACTGCGCTTTACAAGCATCAGCTCAAGAATCTCCCAGTTCCCTGCTTGCTCCCTCCACTCCATCTCTCAAACTCCTCCACCCGCAAAGGGTGGGCCCTGTCTGCCCACAAGACTAAGATGCCTCAGCTTCTCCAGGCCTGCCTTTGTGGGAAGAGTCTTTGCTGGCTTCTTGCAGCCCCTCACCTCCCTTTCTCTACAGGCAAAAGCAGCCCAAGGCCCCCACAGCCCGGGCAGGCCCTCCCCGGCATCTGGTGAGAGGACAAGAAGAAGGAAGAACTGTGGGTTCTTTTCCCTGAGACTCCTAGATTTTGTACCAAAATGCAGGGTGTGCTCCTGTTTGCATTTTTTTTTTTTTTTTTTTGTTTCCTTTCTGAAAATAACCATGAAACTATCATTTCCTCCCACTGCCTTTTCCCTATCTTATTTGGATTAGCAGAGTTGCTGCAAGAGGTGGTTTGGAGCCACTGACAGCCTCCTTCCCTGACCTGGCTCCAGGGAACTCACAGGTGGCTTTGGAGTGGACACTGCCAGATGGGTGCTGCGTCCTCTGGGGTGGCAAGAAGGAGTGCAGGCACTGGGCACCCTGGGGTCACCATGACCTCCTCAATCAGAGACCCCTGGGAAACCAGGTGTGAGCCTGCCTGGTGCCCACATTGGTAAATATCAGGAACAACAACCTCAGGCCTGGCTTTCTCTCCGTAACTTTTCTGGAATGGGGGAGCAGCAGCTCAGCCCCCTCCCTTGGCTGACAGGTGGAGAAGATGCAAAGGATACAGGCTCTCTATGTGGGAAGGGGACCAATACAGAAGAACTGGTGCTTATACAGGAAGAAAAATGGGGTGCATGGTGAGAAGGGGTGCCTCTCTTCTCCCTTTGTATCCAATGCCTCCTCCCACGCAGCTGTTCCAGGCCTTCACGCTGCTCGCTGAGAAGCAACCTCAAAAAGATCCAGCTTCAGGGTTGGGGACAGTCAGAGAGACCCCCAAAGGAGCCTGCCTCTTATGCCACCCAAGGGCCTACAGGGCACAGCCCACCGAACTCCACCACTTGCTTGAGAAACTGAGCTTCCCTGTAATCCCAACACTTTGCGAGGCCGAGGGGGGAGGATCGCTGAGGCCAGGAGGTCGAGGCTGCAGTAAGCTATGATCACGCCACTGCACTATAGCCTGGGTAAAGAGCAACACTCTGTCTCAAAAAAGAAGGCTGGGCGCAGTGGCTCAAGCCTGTAATCCCAGCACTTTGGGAGGCCGAGACGGGCGGATCACGAGGTCAGGAGATCAAGACCATCCCGGCTAATGCAGTGAAACCCCGTCTCTACTAAAAAATACAAAAAACTAGCCAGGCGAGGTGGCGGGCGCCTGTAGTCCCAGCTACTTGGGAGGCTGAGGCAGGAGAATGGCATAAACCCGGGAGGCGGAGCTTGCAGTGAGCTGAGATCCGGTCACTGCACCCTAGCCTGGGCGACAGAGCAAGACTCCGTCTCAAAAAAAAAAAAAAAAAGATAACAAAGAAAAACGAAAGAAAGAAATGAAGGGGGCAGCAACGCAGGCCTCCCTGCCCTGAGGATGGTTCTTTCACGAGGCCCCTTGCCACAGGCCTTCAACCTGTGAAGCCCACCACTGCCTGACTTGTTTCTGGTTGAAGAGGACCCCGGGGGAGGGCCCCTCTGCTGGTGCTGCCATCCCTGGGGCCTGGCCATTTGCAGTTCCATGAAAAGAAAAGGATGGCTGAGGCTGGAAAAGGGGACCACGGACTAAAGTTGCTTGTCCTGACCTTCCTGGCAGAGGGCGTTGGTGCCCACGGGAGCCTTCCTGCACTTGTTTAGCCTCTCTTCCCTCCTGCTGTGTGCCTTCTTTGGGAATTCCTTCCTGATTAGTCCAGAGGTACAGCAGGCCAGGGCTGGAGGGTGGCAGCTGGCCTGGCCTCAGTGGCACCACTGTCTCCTCCTATTCATCAGTGAGGCCTTCTCCGTATGCCCCTCATGCTAGTTACCACTTTTTCACTGTGACCAGATTTGGCATGTGCCCCATCTAATTCTCTAGGCCAGGCTGCTGCAGTGGGACCTCATCCCTTTCTTTGAGGGTCCTGGCTTGCCCCAAAGGTGCAGGCCTTGGTATGAAATCCTCCCCCAGCCCCGTAGTCCTTCCTGACACATACACACTGTGCATCCCTTGGTTCTGCCTCTTCCTCCCCAGCGGGACCCTTCTCCTCCCCCAGGCTGAGCTCCTGGGCTATTTGGGGCACTGCCGGCCTTGTGGTGTAATCAGTGCCCATGGATAATTACCACCTGCCCTGCCGGTGTCTGGGGGCTGTCTCCACCACAGCAGCAGGGGGTGGACGCTGGGCAGCCAGGCCTGCAGCAAGGTCAGGCTGGGGCAGTCCTGCCCTCTCCCCAAGCCTGCTGCTCACGCATGGGACTTGCAAGGATTCCCTAGGAAAGCCAAGCGCTCCTACAAGCTATGCTCACCTGGGACGCTCTGTGGCTTCAACTGGGGGTGGATGGCTATCCCAGCCAGGGGACAAAAGTCCTGAGGCTACTCTATGCACCCACAGTCAGCCCAAACCCTGTTCTCCCATACTGCCTTCCGAGGTCAGGGGATATCCCCTGGCTGCTGACCTCTGGACAGAGCAACAGCCAAATCAAGAGGGACTTGGATTTGACCTTCAGTTCACCAGGCCTCATCATCTTCCCTCAGAGAGGCGGCAATGGCTAATGAGATGACTGTGAAAGTGAGTCTACTATAAATGCTAGCTTCCTCCCTTTTTGCTACATTATTTTCTGCTCCAAGGCAGCCTGGGTTTAAATGCCTGTCCTTTTCACTTAGCCAACTCTGTGACCTTGGGCAATTAGTTCAGCCTCGGTTTCCTCATCCGTAAAAAGAAGATGATCAGAGGAGCTGCCTCACCAAGTTACTGCAGAATACATGATCTAATACATGTAAAATGCTTCGCCCAGTGCCAACGAGACTGTACAATGGTGGGTATTATTATTGGGAACTGCAAAGAGCAGAGAATGGGGGTTGGGAGCATCCATACGCCAGCTCTAGGATGCCCAGGAAAGCAAAGCGGGGCTGAGGGAACAAACCACAGGCAGCCCCAGGGCTGGACATTCTCTATTGCAGCTAAGATCCTGGAGGCTGTGGTGGGGCATCTCACGGACCTTCTCCATCTAGGAGCACCCACTCCCACTCTTTTGACCTCATTTCCTGTAACATGGTGCCATATAAGCTTTTTGAGGCCAGAGCACACCAAATACCTGTGAATACTTTATTCTGCAAAGAGAAAGTCAGCAGCAGCTACATCCAGATGAAATACTCGGATCTTGAGAGATGCAGAAATGGAATTATGTTTCTGTCTCTTCCTTTCCTGTTATAGTAAAAAGGTTACTTGTCCTAATGCTTAAAGTTCTTTACACATATTCATGGCCCTGTCACTTGAAAGGCCACTCAGATAAATAAATGTCTGCTTTCCAGAGTGAAGCATTTGGGGGTGGGTGGTGAATGGGCTGAGGGGCTGGGCCAAAAGACTAGGACTGACAAGGTCAGCCTGCCCCCAAAACAACCAAGCAACCCAGCACCATTTTCTCCCTACTTCAGCGCCTTCCCCAGCAGGGCCCAGAGCTCCCACTTCTGACACCTTGCACCAGCAGGCTAGACCAGAACCTTAGCTCTCCAGCCTCACCAGTGCCAAGGTGGGAGCAAAGAGGGCTGCATTGGGTAGGAACATCAGTCAAAAGTACTACATACTGCCCCATGGAGATGGAGAAGAAGGGAGAAGGCCAAAGGGTGGGGAGTGGGGCGTGAGCACCAACCTCACCTCCCAGGAATGTCTCAACCCCAGCTAGAGCCATGAGGGCCCCAGCTCAAGGCAGCAGCCTTAGCCACACCACAGCCTGGCATGAGCCCCACATCACAGCCATCCTGAGCCCCACCTCAGGAGCCATGTCTTCAGTGATTTCCTCTGACTTCCCCTTCTGGGTGCACCCTGGAGCTACCTGGAGGAACAGGCCATCCAGACCCAACTCAGAATCTCAGGAGCCTTGGACTCAGTGGTCCTCCTGCCAGTTCTCTCCAGTGGGCACCTCCTATTGTGGGTCTGGGGGCATCTTAGAGCCTATCTGTCAGGGGGCTGCCCAGCCTGGACAACCCTTGGCCTGATGCCCAGGGAACATATCATCCTGGGGGGATTGTTTTCCCTGCTGGTGCACTCTCCCTCACTCGAGTCTCCTCTTGGGTTCTGTGAGCTAATCAGAGAGAAGGAGGGGGAGGAGGGGGTGCTGCTTGCCTTCCCCGTTATCTGCAGCAATCCACGGTGACTAATGCTCCCAGTTGGTAAAAAGGCAGTGTAATCAAAACACTTTTTTTTTTTAGTCCTTAAAGTTAGTCATTCTCCCAGAGTGGAGGAAAAAAAAAAAAAAAAAAAAAGCCCACAGCAGGCACCACGAGATGCAAGCTGAGAGGCCTGCACTGCTGGGTGGAACCAAAGCATTGGCTGTGGCAGCTCCTGCGGGTCAGAGGCCAGGGCTCCTCCTCCTCTGGGCCCTTGGGTATCCTTCCTCCACACCCGCATTTGTTCTTGCTTTCCCCAACATCTGGGCCTTCTGATCCCTGAAGGACATCCATGCCATGTCAGGGGCTGCCCTTTCCTCTCACCCTGCCCGGTGCTGCCACCTGCTGGCCTGGCGCTCTCCGTGCTGGAGGAAGCATATAAAAGCTCCCAGGATGAGGCCCAGCTTGGCACCCTGGTCGTAGGGTGGTACTCCCTCCACCCACAACCTGGCTATTTAGTAGCGGTGTTTCTCCTGGTTCCATCTGCCTGCTGGCTTCTGACCTGACTGTGCCTTGACAGAACCATAGGTTGTTGCAGGTCAAATGGCAAACTATAGTGGCAAAAGCATACGGATCAAAGCTAGGGTACTCAGGTCAGAAACCCCATTTCAGTGCTTCATGAAGCTATACTATAGCTTCATGGCTATACTTCAGCTCCATCATCTGTGAAATGGTAATAATGGTAGTATCCACCTCACAGGGTTGTGGCAAGGATTAAATGTGAACTGCAGAGAATAGTGCCTGTCATGTCATGAGTGCTCAATTATTATTGACTTATAATAAAAATAATAACAATTAAGTGGAATATACACCATCTCATCGCCCTTTCTTGTCCAAGGCAGACATGACTAATCAATCACAGAACTTCCCCACTGATGGCAGATTCCCCAGAATCCTCAACACTGCATTCCAGGCAGACAATCAGAGCAGGCATATGGGATGATATCCATTCACCATCCCAGATCTAACCTGGATCTTTCCCATTGCAGTTAAGGAAAATGAGGTCCAGAGGAGGGACAAGACTCCCTCAAGCCACTTGGAGGCAGAGCCACAGGTCAGACAGGCGTTCCTGGTTCTGCCCGCTTCTTGCTGGCCTGGCTTCTGATGTGTCACTTCACCCTGACCTTTGAGCAGTCTGTGTGGCCTTCCTGCCACTGGAAATCTCACCTGATTTCTTCCATCTTCTCCCACCCTTGCTCCTCCTATGTCCTTGTCCCCCAAAGGCCCTGGGAAAGCTATTGTTCTGAGACATCCTACTGAGCAGGTGCAGAGCGGGGAGAAGTGGGGCAGTGAGGCCATACAGAAACCTGAGGCCTGTGTCTGAATATCTGCAGGAGCCTCCCTGAGGAATCAAGACCTTTAGGGCTCCAAGAGAGCTGAGCCCACCAATTTGGCCCTGTCACATTCAGTTTTTCAGCCTTAGCCCGGTGCTCTAATGAAGCCCCTGACAGCCCAGGTCCAGGTTCTGGGAATGTTCACTCTTTACTAATGAGAGCTGGCATGGTGAAAGACTCAGGGGCCAGCCCTAGACTTCTGTGTGGGAAAGGCTGGGAGAGGACAGGACATGACAATCCCAGAGATGAGGGTCAGGGAGGGGGAAGTACCTGCTTACCAACTTCTGAGTAAAAAACTCCAAGGCAAAGTTGGGGGCTGATGGCGGAGCAGGTTCTGCTGCTGCTTTTCCTCTCATAAACAGCTTTGCCCAGGAGCAGACTTCTACCACCTGAACACTCTTTTAAACTTCAGGCTCAGACTTCTGGGGAAGAATCAGTATTTACAAGGCTTGAAACCAGGAGCATCCACCTCTACTCAAAGCGCCTCCACTCTCAGCTTCTACTTAGAAACCCAATTTTCTCTTTTCCATTCCTTCCCTGCAGGGGCAGGATCAATCTGTATCATGCTGTCCCTTTGGTTATAAATAAGAAAGACATAGCTCCCGACCCTGTAGGCTGAGTTTTTCACAACACTGGGAAGTGTTTGTGTGTCTCCGTGTTCAGCTCCCCAGGGATCAATGTCTCATTGCACAGCAGGCTCAGGACAGCAGGATGCCTGACTGTCCCTCCTCAGCCCAGTGCCCCTCTAGCTGAGTGAATGAGCCACAGGTAAGGAGACCAAGCAGGCACATTCCAGACAGACTCCTGGGAAGACACCATTCTTTTTAGTAACCTCAAAGATCCTGCCGGTGGCATTAAAGATTTGAGGCGACCTGTCAACTGCACAGCCCCAGAAAAATTCATATTTAGTTAGCTTTATCCAAGATATCGCCAGTTCCTCAGACCTGCCCAATTCTCTGGGCTTGCCCCTCTGTTCACCTGCCTTTCCCATTCTCCTATTTCCCCAGGGTCTCTAGAGTCAACAGGACAGCTGACTTGGAACCTTGCAATGCTGGAGACTTTGGGGATGTGATCTACCCACTCCATCTTATAGATGAGGGGACCAAGGCCACAAAGGGGATGTGACTTATCTGAGGTCAGTTACAGTGTCAAAGGTGGAACTGGAAATAGAGCCTCAGACTCCTCCAGACTTGTAGTCCAGAACTTATCCATTCTAGACCTCTAAGATGTGTCTGCTGTCCTCCAGCCCTGAAGCAGACTTCTCCTAGGATATGGCAGTTACCTAGGCTAAAATTTGGAAATAATTATCCCTGTGGGGCATAACTGAGGGAGGCAGAACATGGGGAAGGGAGGAAGCAAGTGGGAAAACTATTCACAGGTGCTAAATGCCAGGAGTCTCCTAAACCCATAACAGCCCTTCCATCCATCACGCTCTCTGGAAAGCAGCAAGGACTCTCTCTCTCCCTTCACCCACACTCTCTGACCAGGCTGCCCTTTGGTGACTTCTCCTCATCCTCCTTACTCTTCAAGGCTGCTCTTTTTCTCATTTTGGCCTGTTTCCTAAGGAACAACATGGTAATGAAGCTGATCTGCATGATGTGCTTGGGGACCCAACCTCCACTGGAAACTTAAGAGTCGAACTATGGGCTCTCAAGAATGGAAACAGAAAACACAAATGAGAGACTGCATCCTGTGGCCCACCCTCCTACCCCTCCTGCTCAAGCCCTCTACTCCACCCTAGGAGGTCAGAACAAATCATACACTACTTTTGCTCTAGGTCATTGGTCATATCTTTCACGCTAGGTCATTGATTAGCAACTCCCTAAGCAGTCCCTGAAGCACTCCTGGTCCATTTTAGGAAGGAGAATTCCTAGAGAGAAGGTCACTGGGGGCCCAGCAGCACCTGCATGGGCCTCACCGCCTTCTTGTCTCTCTTCTAAGGCAGGGAGGTACTTAGGGGTGAGGAAACCAAGTCAGCCCAGAATCCCAGGCAACTTGTGAGCCACAAGGCCCTGAATTCTGACTTTAGGAGACCCAAGGCAAGTCAGCTGCTTGTTGGACCTGTCTGTGTCTTAGCCATGGTAAGTTCCCTCTGCCTGGAGCCTCCTCACCCCTCATCTCAGATTCACCTGGCTAGCCCTGATTCTGCCTTCAGGGCTTGGCTTACACACTGGATCCTCCTGGAAGTCTTCCCTAAAACTCCATGTGCTGCCTCAGGGTCCCTTTCCAGGCTGCCACCACACCTCATTCTATCCCATCATATAGCATGACTGTAATTGCCTGCTCGTCTCTCCCTCCAGGAAAGTAGCTCTGGGAAGGAACAAGGGCAGGGCAGATACTTCCCTGAGATGGTTATATCCTAAGATTGGCTCAGTACCTAATATTAGTACAACTAATATTAGTTAAATGAAGGAATAGAAAGAATGGGGCAATTTACATCATTTGAGTCCTGTAGAGGAGACCAAAGGGAAGGGCTGAATGGCAGGGAGCAACCCATACTCTGCATCTTCTCGTGTTGAATAAATCTACAGAACATTCCAACCTGAAAAGGATCTATGTATTGACATTCAGAGCCCTGTGCCACCTTGGAGGGGAAACGTCCATTTGTTTGCAACAGGTAATGCGTGTGTGGTGTACAAACTGTAAAAGACAGGAAACAGCATTCAGAAAATATAAGTTTTCCACCTTCTCCATCCCCAATGGCTTCTTCTCCCATAGACAATTGCTGCCACTGTATCTGGATTAGAAACCACTTGACAGAGAGAATAGGCCGGCTAAGGGCCCCGCGTGGTCCGGTGAAGAGATCTTTAGGAGTCAGTGTTGAAGGCAGAAAACGGCCCCAGAGGTCCCCCTCATCCCCCGTTGCAGCCTGAGTCTCTAAGTTCTAGGCCAGAGCCAGAGGGTCGCCGGCAAGCGAAACTCCGCAGCCAGCACGCTGCAGCAGAAGGGTTAACGCGCCGGGCTCCGCCTCCCAACCGCCTCTTCCGGGCAGAGGGGCGGGCTCACGTCACTTCCTGGAGACTGGCTGAATCCGGAAGTGATCCCAGAGGAACGAGTTGTGGCCGAGGACCCCGGCGGCAGGCCCAGGTTCGGGACCATGAGCTGGTGAGTGAGGCCCGGGCGGCGGGAGCTGCTGGACCCGCGGACCCGCGGACCCGCGAGGCCCCTGGCCCTGCTTCATTGCCGCGTTCCGGCTCTCCCCGGTCCCGCGCGACCCCTCCACCCCAGAGCAAGGCCCGATAGCCCCTGCCCTAGGGTCGTTCCCTCGGTGTTTTCCCGGAGTCGCCATCTCTCAGCAGGACTCCCTGGGAGAGTGGCGGAGGATCCTCTTAGCCTGGAACTCCGCGTCTGACCCCTGTTTTGCCGGACTCGTGTCCTCCTAGCTCCTTGGGACTTCCTTGTTCCCTCCTTTTTTAAACACCCATTGAGGTGGAGTCAGTGTCGTCTCTCTCCCCTGTGGGCATCTCTGCCCCGCACCAATCCCTCCAGAGCTGTGGCCCTCTCTGTGGCAGCCTGGACCCAGTTCACTAATCAAAACCCACTCCCTTTGGGGTAACTACCCGTTGCACGACTTAACAGTCTTCAAAAGACAAGGAAAACTTGCTTCTCTTCTTAGAGGGGCCAGAATTACACCCCGCACACACCCTCCCACTGTGGGATTGGACTGGTTTTAATCATTCCAGGGCTATTACTCACTGCCTGGCCTCTAAATAGGCATGGTTAAGTTTAAACTTATGGGAACTATCATGCCATAAGAAAAGAAGCCAGGGAGTCTTAGAGTAATAGAGTCACAATTGCAGTTGCTGCAGAATGATGTGATACTTGGGTCATAGTAGACACTTCTAATGGTTTATTTATTTTGTAAGACTCAGTTTGCCCAAAAGGAAATCCCCATTTGTTGCTCTCGATTATTTATGTTCACAAGAGAGAATTGTGACTTGCCTGCCTTCCTGGGGCTTTCTTAGAGGATACTCATATGCAGGACCTTACCTTACCGTCAGGCCCAAGGACCTGTGTAGCCACAACCCTGGAACTCAGGGGATTCAACTGTAATGTGTGAATAAATTGACCCCCAGAGATGTACAAGATTAATCAGCCCATGGGCATAGAGAACATATTTGCCACTCTGTCCTCAGAGTCTAGTGTGCTTGTTTATGCGAAGTGCATGATAACCAGTTACGAATGAATGAAAATGGTAGAATATCCTTCATGAAGACTTTTGCAGTTTAACTTTTGGCCATCAGTGGAGACCGCAAGCAGCTGATGTCAGTCAGTGTCAGGGATAGCGCTCTAAAGTAAAATGCGAACCATCTGTCCCCTCCCCCACCTGTGTCTTAGACCAAGATTGATGGACAAATGTGAGACAATCACTGCTAGCACGTGAGGGAAGCCCGAAGCAATGCCCTAATAAGCCCCCACAGGAGCTGCTGCTTCTACCTCCACCATTTGCTCCAGGAGGCCAATAGGGGGCTGGAGCCTTAAAAAGCTACCTTTCCTGTCTTGTGATAACCTAGTTAGTGGTGGGCAAAGCGGCAGTTCTTCAGTTCCCTTTCCTGGAGGAATTACGTCCTTTCAGTGTCATTCTGGGCCCCCAGTCTTGGGATATAGATGTCCTCTTGGCTGCTGTGTCTTGAATCTTTAGAGTGTTCTTGCCTAATTTTTCAAAGTGAAAAGCAGGCAGTACAGGTGCTTTATATTGCCTAGATTGATATTTACTGTCTTTGCTTCACAAGTTGGGAGAAGAGCAGAGCAAAAACTAATAAAGGTAAATGATTCTCTGGGTGATCTGAAACAGGTTGTTTTCACCTGTCTCACAGAACGTTTCTCTTCTGAAAAAAACAGTAGCCCATTCCTTAAAGGTTAGCCTGTCAGGTTGGAGAGAATTGAAATTGACAACTGTCTAACAAGAGCTGAGATTTTCATCTAGTAGCTTTAATTTACCAGTACATGCACATCTTGGTACCTCCTCAGACTGAGAGTCACAACCAGAAAGGTGGCTTTGTCCCTCAAAGCTGAGATTCCTTTCTCTTCCCCCTTAAAGGGCTTCTACGTCATCTCTTGCGTGGACCCTGACCCTCTCAAAGAGAGGAACAGCACCGGCGCCTGGGCACACAATCACACTCAGTTCCTAGCTCAATGGCTGGCAAGGAGACCAGGGCTGGGTCCTTCTGATTCACTCCCTGAGCGGTTTTCCTGCCCCCAGAATGAATCCATCCATTCATGTGAGACTGGAATTCTCATTAGGGGAAGAGACCAGAGTGACGTAGAGCCATCATGGGAGGCTGATGCCCAAGGTCAAGTTCACCAAGTACATGGGCTGTGCCAAGCCATCATTAAATAAGGCCCAGGAGCACATGGCCCATGGTCCCCAGAGGGTAACCATTGTTCTGGGCTAGGCTGAGCTTTCAAAATGTCACAGTGAGAAATGTCCAATATTGATGCCCTTTGCACACTGTGGACTTTGCATGAAGAGTGAGAGGCCTTTGTTCCCTGCTTGCTCTGTGCAGGCAACCCGCCCACCCTCTGTTTGTTTAGTGGGTACCTGCTGTCTTCCTGCACCATCTACCCATCCACTCAGCCACCACCCATACACCCATCTGCCTTTCAGCAGAGTGACCCAGTGGTCTGTCCTACTAGGAAGAAGGCATTTGATATTCACATCTCACGTCACAGATTCACTTCTTGGCCTCAAGCCAAATGCTTCGCTCTCGCTCTCCCCACCTCCTTCCCACATTTGCCCCCCTCCCCACTTTCTCTCTCTCTCCTCTCCACTCATCCCCTCCCTCCCTACTTCTGTCTCCCTCTTGTCTCCCTTTCTCCCTTCCTGTCTCTCTCTTCCCTGTTTTCCAGCGTATACTCAGGTGGCTTTATTATGGTATGGAGGGAGAATTAAGTAGAATTAAGAATAGGGATCTTAATCTAAGCTGGCTCCAGGAATTTTAGCCTCCCGTTGAACCATACACCTTGATGATTTTAGGCTTAAACGATGAGGAAAAGGGAGTACTGGAAGAAATCTCCCTATACCTAGGGGTCCAGTAGTTTGACGAGAAGGAAGGAAATTAGAGGCAGAGCAGATAAGTGTGAGTAGGAGTTAGAGTGCTGTGTTCAGGTTCTGGCTCAGCCACTCACAGTGCAGCTTGGTCAAGCATTGAACCATTCTCTGTCTTGGTTTCTCCATCTGTGGCATGGAGCGTCCATTCCCGCTAACAGTTTGCCACCTGAGCCTGCTGTGAAATGAGTGGAGTGATGATATTTTTCTGACTCTTCTAGGGTCTTCTGCCACTGTCTGCCCTTTGCACTTTGGTGTTCCTCATGCTTGATCCTTTTTGTTTCTTTCCTGTTCTCACCCTGTATTCCCTTGCCATCATCTTCAGGATAGAGGCCCAACTCTGGGCCAGGGCTTCTGAGGCTCTCTGGGCCTGGCTGCCTGTCTTCACTCTGTGTGTGCCATCCTCCAAGCTTGTCCTGCTCTCTCATGCCCTTGTGCCTCTGGATAACTGTGCCTTCTGCCTGAAATGCTTCTCCTTCACTCGCACCCTGTCCACCAGGCCAGCATCCACTCATCCTTCAAGCATCAGGCCACGCTTTACCTCCTCTGAGGGTCTTCCCTGCATGGCCCCCCACACCCTGCCATGCTGCACTGGGTGCTGCCTCTCTGACCTTCTCTTCTGACCCTCATCAGCATCTGTACTCCGCTGGCTGGTTTACTTGTCTGTGAGTTCTTGAGCATGGGGACTGTCTTGTGGTCATCGCTATTCACTAGCACTGTTCCTGGCAGTCAGGAAGTGTTCATTAAATGTATGAATGGGGCCTTTTTTCCCTTTTCCTGACTTGCCTCAGCTCAGGAAAAATGTTAAGATAAAAACGTGCAGAACCTACCAACCACTTCCTAAAATGAAGAGCCTCTGAAAGTACTATTGTTAAATTGACTGACACAAGTGGCTTCCAGGTCAGGCTGCCTGTGATTTCTCCTCCCCACTCCTCTCTGATCCTCCACTCCAAACTGCTTTACTGGGTTTCTTCTGTACTTCCATAGTGCTTCTACTATAGCGTTTCTGCGTCCTTCTAGGTGTCAGAGACACGCACCTCCCTTCCACACCAACCCCATGAGAACAGGAGCGACATACAGCTTCTTCATCTTTATGTACACATAGTGGGTATCATGCACATAGAGGATATCTAACAGGTAATTGTTAAATTAATGGAATGTAAAGAAGGGTAAACTTCTGGGTCAAACAGAACCATTATTCAAGTCCTTTATGATTACCATTGCTATCTCACATGTGTAGAGTGCTTCTAACTTTTCAGATGGCTTTCCCATCCTTTGTCTGACTTCATGCTTACGTCTGGGCAAGCAGTGCAGTCTTATTATCCCCCTTGGCAACTTACTAGAATTCATTCAGCCAGTACCTGGCAGAACTGGAACTAAAACCTGTATCTCCTGAGTATTCTGTCCCCGTGATCAGGAATATTAGAAGAGTGGCAGACCATTCCCAAGCTGACTGGATCATGGAATTTCGCTTTGCTGGGGTGTGTTGACACTAGCAGGTTGGTAATGAATCGGTAATGAATCACAGGGAGTTGTCAGTCTTCACACACAAGTGATAGAGGAAGTCCTTGTGCCATGCAGACCTCTAGGTGTCCTGTAACTGGCTTAGCTTCTTCTACCTATGGGGCCCCTGCCTGGGGCAGCCTCACCAGTCATGTCCTCTGTGACTTTGGACACACCAAGCTTTTCTTCTTCTCTGGAGAGCATAGTAATGCCTTGAAGACAGGGGCCCTATAAAATGTCTGTGAGATTCTGTATGTGAGCTTGCTCTTATTTCAGATGTTTAATGAGAGGAGAAGGATGTCTCCCAGATCTTGGAGCAGTCAGAAAGAGTCAAGTGTCTTGAGTCCCATAGCTACTTAGTCAGAGGTGTTATATGTATTATACTCTTTAAGAAAATCTGCTGGGGTAGTCTTTAGAGTCAGCTGTTAACCTATTAGAGTTGTTTTCCCAAACTCATGATTTTGGTGGCTAATCCATCAAATAGGGCCCAGTATAGTGCGATGCACATACATGGTACTCAACAAATATTTGTTGATTTAATGCTTGTTCAACATTTATAATGTGCAAAAGTCTGTGCTAAATGTTGAGGAACATTTAAAAGACTTGCATGAGTCAGTCTCTGTCTTCAACTAGAGTATGGAAAGTGCTAGGGATTCAAAAGGACAACCGATCACTAAATGTCAGCGTGGCATCATCAAGAAAGACTTGAAGCAGGAGATGTAATTTTAACTGAACCTTGACTTAGCAAATACGTGCTGTTTCAGTGGGAGTGAGAGAAGGATCCAGGTTAGAAGCATGGTGTGAAAAAGGTGTGTGGAGTCAGAATGTGTCAGGAGTGTTTGTGTGGACTGTCAGGAGGCCAGCTTGGAGGTGGTAAATAGTGGTTTGGGTAGAGGCTGCGTTGGGGAGAATTGGCACTCCACCTCAGAGCCACGTTATACAGTGCTTTCAGTGCCATGCTGAGGACTTGAAATTGAGCCTAGGCTTTTGAAAATTGAAGGCTTTTGAGCAGGGAAGTGGCATGGCCAAAGCAATGATTTAGTCAGATTATTTTGGCAGTGGCCTGCAGGATAACTCAGAAGAGAAAGAATGGAGCTAAGGACGCTAACTTGGACAATAGTTCAATAGTTTCCTTCTTTTTTTTTTTTTTTTTTTTTTCCAATGGGGGATCTCACTGTTGCCCAGACTGGAGTGCAGTGGTGCAATTACAGCTCACCACAGTCTCAAACTCCTGGGCCCAAGCGATCCTCCTGCCTTAGCCTCCTGAGTGCCTGGGACTATACGTGTTAGCCACCACACCTGGACTAGTTTCCACAGTTTTTTGAACACAACTCACAGTTAGAAATATCTTTGATATCACAACTCACACACACACTCTTATACTTGAAATAAAAGTTTCACACAGTATGTGTGCAATGCACTCTGATATTTTCTATTATGTTCTTGTTCGTGGTTTTTGTTTGTTTTTTGAGACAGGCTCTCGCCCTATTGCCCAGGCTGGAGTGCAGTGGCACCATCTCAGCTCACTGCAACCTCTACTTCCCGGGTTGAAGCGGTTCTCATGCCTCAGCCTCCCAGGTAGCTGGGATTACAAGCATGCACCACCATTTGTTAGTAGAGACTGGGTTTCGCTAGGTTGACCAGGCTGATTTCAAACTTCTGGATTCGAGTAATCTACCCACCTCAGTGCTAGGATTACAAGCATGAGCCACTGCGGCCAACCTTGTTTGTTTTTTTAAAGAATGACCCACCTCAGTTGACTTTTTTTTTTCCTTCTTCCTGAGGTGAGTGCATATGATTTTTTTAATTTCATAACTGATTTTGATCTATGTGTACAACGGAAGACTGTGTAGCAGTTTAAATGATCTTTGAGTGATAGATGTTCTACAAAGACCTCAAGTTTGAAAACCACCTATCTAAGAATATCATTACAAATAGACTATAAGCTAACATCTTTAACTCCAGCAACTGAAGATAGGGTTGCTTGTATATTTGGTTGTTTCACTGGGTTAATAAGAAATACAGAAGGGGCAGCTGTAAAGAACACTGGCTGAGTTATTTCTAAGAACTTATTCCATAGATTTGAAAACTGTCAATTGCTTTCCAGAAAAGAAAACCCAAGTGAACAAAAGCTCATACGAAGATGTTTGGTCCTATTAGTAATCAGGAAAAACAGATTAAACCAACAATGAGATGCCGTTTCACAGCCATCAGACTGGCAGAAATTTTAAAGCCTGACAATGCCAAGTATCTGAGGGTGAGGAACAGTAGGAACTCACATACACTGCAGGAGGGGGTGTAAATTGGAGATTTTGCAGTTGGAACAGTAGCTGTCCCCTACCCCGGAGAAACTCCCGTGCCTCCATACAGCAGGGAACACACGCGGGAGTGTGAGGGGCATCGTCATGTCCAGATGCCCAGCCTCTGGAGAATGGGGAAATAAATTGTGATGTCTTTACATGATGAAATATTACGGGCACCAAAAAAAATGTAGTCGTTAAAATGGGTAAAATAGAGCTTTGTGTACCATTGCGGGCAAATCTCAAGAGTCTAATGCTGAATGTAAAAAGCTAGCTTCAGAATGATACATTCAAATAAATAAGAATGATACACTCAACATTGCAGGCCGGTCACGGTGGCTGATGCCTGTAATCCCAACACTTTGGGAGGCCAAGGCAGGCAAATCACTTGAGGTCAGGAGTTCGAGACCAGCCTGACCAACATGGTGAAACCCCATCTCTACTAAAAATACAAAGATTAGCCAGGCATGGTGGTGCACGCCTGTAATCCCCAGCTACTAGGGAGGCTGAGGCAGGAGAATCACTTGAGCCCAGGAGGCGGAGGTTTCAGTGAGCCAAGATCACACTGCTGCGCTCCAGCCTGGGTGATAGAGCGAGACTCCATCTCAAAAAAAAAAAAGAATGATACATTCAACATTGCACTATTTATATAAACATTAGACCTATAAAGCAATACTATATTTTGCATATGGACTTACACAGTAAACGTATGGGAATAGTATTAAATTCAGAATCGTGGTTACTCTAGGATAACAAGGAAGGAGAGAAGGAAATGGAATCTCAGGGGCCAGCCGAGGTGGCTCACACCTATAATCCCAGCACTTTGAGAGACCAAGGCAGGAGGATTGCTTGAGTCCAGCAGTTGGAGACTAACCTGGGCAGTGTAGTGAGACTCTCTACAAAAAAAATTAAAAATTAGCCAGAGGTGGTGGTGCAAGCCCGTAATCCCAGCCCCTTGGCAGGCTGAGGCAGGTGGACTGCTAGAGCCCGGGAATTCAAGGTTGCAGCAAGCTGTGATCACACCACCGCACCTCAGCCTGGGTACAGAGACCCTGTCTCAAAAAAACTAAGTAAAAAAAAGAAAGAAATAACAATCTCAGGGTGTGATACTCAGGGAGCTTCAACAGTATCTGTACTGTTTTGTTGCTTAAATAATAATATCTAAAGGAAGCATGGCTTCGTTAGAATTTGACAAAGCCAGGTGGTGGACACATAAGTATTTATTCTATATTCCCTGTATTTTTGTGTGTATTTACAATATTTCATATTTTTTTAATTTTTAAATCATTGCTGGGGCAGACCTCACTTTCTATAGCAAGAGAATGTTTGCCTGCGCTCCCCCAACCCCCAACCCCAGGGTGGGGACGATCTAGGGAGGGAGCCTAGAAGTCAATTTCCATCCAGCCGTCTTCCTTCTACCTCTTGCTTTTTAGGGGCCAAACTTTCAGCAGAGAAGAGGAAAAATGTAGTGTGAGAGCTCTTTATAATTGCTGATTGGTAGGAGACAGGAGCGAAATGAGATTAAAGATGGTACCTCAGAAGCTAAACAGACGGTGTGGTGCTGTCAGAGTCTAAGCCACTGTCAGCCCATCGGAATGGAGATTAGACCAGTGGAGGTTCTCTCAGCTTGTGGAGTCCGCAGGACAAGCCTTTCACCTCCAAATGCAAACCCATATTCTACCCCTTCTTATGTTACAGATTAGAATGAGAATAGGTGATTACTTGTCTGTCAGATATTAGGATCTTCTTAAGGGGCTGCAAATAAAAATCCAAACTGCCTCCTTGAGTTGCCTGCCTTCCTCTCTTAGGTGCTCCATCAGCCTCCACACTTTTGTCAAAATCCTTTCACTATTTAGGGGGAAGTCGCCACTCAAATTTAGGCAAACTTATCACTTGGGCCTGGTGGTGGTGCATCATGGTATGGGTCAGCTGCTTGCCCCCAAAACAAACAAATAATGTCAGGTTTCCTAACCATTCTTGGCGGGGGTGAATATACTTATCTCTGTAACTTCTTACAAGTCACCCCTTCTGGACCTGGCTGGTCGTCATCTTCAAAATATCACCACCACCTTCTCTGCAATAAAACAGACTGCTTACTGTGTGTCAAGATCTGTTGTAAGCAATAAACTCATGTAACCTTCATAGCGACCCTAGAGGATGAGTAAATTATTGTCTATCCTATTTTATAGATAAAGAGACGGAGACACAGGGAGGTGAGGTCACTTGCCCAGAGTCTCACAACTGGTAATAGGCAGAGTGAGGATTTGAACCCCAGCTGTCTGGCTCCAGGGTCCATCCCCTGATCTCATGCGCTGTCTCTCCCATGAAGTGCAGGAGTGGACACTTCAAATAAACTGATGTATCAGCAGTGCCTCTGCAGAGTCCGGCAATAGTAGATGCTCAATAAATGGTTGCTTTGTTGAGATGATCTCCCAGCTCTCGTGCGACTTAATGTTGGGTGCTTCATCCTGTCTTTACTTTTCAGAGGTCAGCCTGTGGAGCAGTGGGGAAGAAGGGATCACAGCTGAGCTGGAAGACTGTTCTAGTCCAAGTCACAAACCACCAAGTCACAGTCATTCCTTTTATTTTTAAACACACACATACCTACTCGGACTGATGGCGGGTTGGGGTCAAGTTCTGTGTGTTCTGGTTTTGGATCAAGCTAATTTAGAGAAAGGATTGAAGTAGGGCTGGAGGCTGTGGTCATAAGCACTGGGGAAAGGACTGATTTCCAGCTCAGTTCATGTCCCTCTCTGCTGGGGTCTCCGCCTTGCTCGGGCTGAACTTTACTTGGCCTTTGGCATTGTGGCCAGCTGGCCCATCAGACAGAGAGGATGGCATCCAACCAGCAGCTGTTCTGCCGGACCTAGATGGCTCTCGATAAGCCCTGCCCCGGCTCTGGCCCTCTGTTGTTTCTCTCCCACCATTAAGGTGGTGGTGGCCTTGTGGGGCCTCAGGCCAGAGCAGGCAGCAACCCAAGGATAGAGTAACAGAAGGCCCGGGGGGGAGGGGCTTGTCCTTCCAGCCTGCTGGAGCTGCTGCCTCTCGCCCACCTTCCTGCTCTTGCCGAGACAGTGACTCAGGCCCAGACCACTCCCCGGGGAGCCAGGATTTCAGCCACTATCAACCACCACCGCCTACTCTTTGCTCAGCCCTCCCTCCATTTTCACCTCCCTTACCTCCCTCGCCCCCAAAACTGTGGGTCTCTTGCCCAGCTAGAGATAGCAGAAAGATACGGGGTGGGGCAGACTGAATCACTCCAGAGTTCTTTCCACCCCCAAGCCAGACCGAGGCTTATTCACATTTAGTAGGATTCTGGAGGCCAAGCAAAGACCCAGGAAGCAGGTTTAGGGTTCAGCCTCTTTCCACTCTTTGTCATGAAAATGGGACTCTCCAAAGAAAGCAGGGACAAGAGCTCTGCTGGGGTGACCAGGGGATCCCCACCCAACTGCCATCTGGGCCTGCCTTTTATCTCTGCCTCTGCAGAGCGGGTGAGGAAACAAAAGATGGAGAAACCTAGCAAATTGAAAATGCAAAAGAGCTGTTTTTGTAAATAGACATTACACAAGAGCAGGGGCTTTTTTGGAAAGGTTTTACTGAGACAGACAGAATTAGCCAACTGGCATCATGCTGCTAATAGAGATATTTACTGTTTGAAAAAGTATATTTGTAGCTTTGGAGAACATCCTGTTGACTTTTTCTTTATTATGAAAGAAAATAGAATCTTTCCCCCCTTTGCCCTCCGTACACACAGAACTTTTTTTCTTTTTGAGGTGGGGCAGTTGGGGGTTGGAGAAGAGGAGGGTTGAAAGAAATGTTTTCTCCATTTTGTTGCTGAGACTAAAATATCTCTTCTCCTGCCCTCTGGTGCTCATATTTATGGAATGGGAAGCAGAATCAAGCTAGGACTCCTACTCCAGAGGCAGAGAGCTCAGAACCCTCTTAATTTCTTCCAGAACTCAGAGACGCCCGGGGGAGCAAGCCCTGTCTTCACTCTGGCTCTCTGCTCACATCCCTGATTCCAAGGGGAGCACTGAGGCAAGTGTGAGGAGGAGGGAGGAGAGTCCCGAAGCCCAGTTGGGCCTCCTGCCCTGGAGCAGTGCCAACCCCGGGCTGCTATGACCTGGCAGTACCAAGGCCGCTGCTCTCAGGCTGTGGCACTATCGCTCTTGCCCCATGCCCTCCAAAGCAGCTGCTTCTCCTAAGGAAATCCCCTGTGCCTGCAGTAGGAGAGCCACGGGGATGAAATGGGAACTCAAGGGGAGAAGAGGCACAAGAGTCTGCTGAGTGCAGTTGTGTTGCCTTTCCTTTCTCCCTTCCTTGCCACCTTTCACTCCTTTCTGCAGGAATGCTCCGTTTCAGTGCAGGGAGAATCTGATCCTTCCATCAGGGCACCTGCCCAGTTTTTTGCCCACTTCTCTGGCAGAGTGGGCTCACATCTGCCATTTGGCAGCCTCGGAATAAACCCAGGAGGCTCTTCTCCTTTCATATATCCTCTCAGGCTCTGTAAAGTATTTTCCCTTAACGCATCGTACTCCAATAACTTCATCAGGCTTTGTTCTCAAGGCCAAGGGCCCAGTCCATTTTCTTGGTCTCCACTGAATGTACTGTTGCTGGACTCCAGCACTGGTGGGTATTCTTTTTAGTTTTTGGGTTTGGGGATTTTTTGTTCGTGTTTCGTTTTGTTTTTTAGTTACGTAAGGATTGGGCGCCCAAAGACAATGATACTACCTTTCTTTGTTCTTTATGTAGCATTACCTAAGCATAGCTTTCTTCAGAAACCTTAAATCAGAGCGTGTTATTTTCCAGGCCCCTTGGGCAATGCGCTTATTTTAGTCATTCATTTAATTATTCATCCAGTGCTTACTATGTGCTCAGAACTAGACTATAAGCTGCATGAGATCTTAGAAGGAATCTGCCTCGTTCATCCTAATATCCCTAGAACCTAGCATAGTATTTGGAACAAAGGTGGCCCTTAACAAATGTTTCCTCATTCAATGAAAAGTTGAAAATAGCACTGTGCCTAGTACGGTACTTAACAGGGGTTGCCAAGAAGCATGACATACAGTCCTTGCCCTTGAGGTGCTATGTGTCATAATCCGAAAGCAGGACATTCACACATCAGAGTTAATTAGCCTGTACCCTTTACCATGCAGAGTTTACTTAAGTAATGAAAGGATGGCTCAATATTAGGAAATATGTTTACACAGTTCAACACAATAATAGGTCATAGGAGAACAAACTGGTCATCTAAATGCATGGTGAAAGGCATTGGTGGAATTCAAAAACCTAATCTTTGTAACTTTTAGTAAACTAGGAACAGAAAGATATTTTCTTACAATTAGGAACCTTCCTGGCTGAAATCAAGAAGAGCTGCCTTCATATTTGATAGTGAGGAATCAGATGTAAAGCATTTTTACCAAAGTCGAAAACATTTTTCTATAACTTCAAGCTAATATCATAACATAAGGCAAGAAACGGGTATAAATATTGGGGAAAAAGATGAATTTTATCATATTTTCATACTCTAAGACTGTCTACCTGGAAAACCTAATTAGTTATTTTTCTTCTTTTCCAATTGAATTTCTTAGGCTATATAAATTAAGTATGTAGGTATGGTGACTGGTTACAGAGTAAATGTGCCAGGAAGATAAATTGAAAAAGAGAATCCCATTTACAGTGTAACCAAAAATATAAAATTCCATGGAATGAACCTAAGACATGTATAGAGCTAAAATTTCACATGTGTTACTTTGGGATCTTAATATTTAACAAAGTATATGTAGAGGATGGATATGAAAAAAAACCTTAAGACCAAGAGAGATAAAAAGGCTTGGATGAATGAAAAGAAATATGGCTCTGAATGAGCAAACCAAAAATAGGATCTTCAAAAGTTAATCTATAAATATATTGCACTTCTGGTAATATCCTTATCAGGGGTGTTTAGGTGTGGGGGTGAGAGCATACAGCTAGTGAAATTTATCTTGAATAATTAAAACAGCCAAGAAATTACCTGAAAAAAAATTTAATGATAAGGGATTTGCTTTGCTAAGTATCAGGAACTTTGATACATCTTAATAAATCTGTTATTGGCAAAAGAGTAGATTACTCTGTGATATGGAATAGTAGATGCATTTGATGTTGATAAAATAATTTTTCAAAGATGGAATTTTTTAAAACTATGTTAAAACACCTAACTAGTCATACACTCAAACTCTAAATACAGCAAAGATTTAAATATAAAAAATAAACCACTAAAATTCACGTGGAAATGCAAGGGACACAGAATAGTCAAAATGATCTTGACAAAGAACAAAGCTGGAGAACTCACACTCCCCAGTCTTCATACTACAAAGCTACCGTAATGAAGGTTGTGTGGTGCTGTCATCGAGATAGACATGTAGATGAATGGAATAGAACTGAGAGTCTAGAAATAAACCCTTACATATATGGACAATTGATTTGTAACAAGGATACCAGGACAGTTCAGTGGAAAAAGAATAATCTTCAACAAACAGTGCTGGGACAAATGAATAGCCTCTTGGCAAGGAATGAAGTTGGACCCCTACCTCACACCATATTTAAAAATTAACTCAAAATGGATCAAAGACCTAAATGTAAGAGCTAAACTATAAAAGTCTTAGAAGAAAAGACAGGAGTAAATCTTCATGACCTTGGATTTGTCAAAGGATTCTTATATATGACACCAAAAGCATGAGCGACAAAAGAAACAGGTAAATTGGACTTCATCAAAATGTAAAACTTTGTGCTTCAAAGGACACCATTAAGAAAGTGGAAACCCAACCCATGGATGAGAGAAAATATTTCTGATTACGGGCTAATACCCAGAATATACAAAGAACTCTTAGAACAATAATGATAAAACAGTTTTAGAATGAGCAAAGGATTTGAATAGATGTTACTCCAAAGATATACAAATGAACACTTGAAAATATGCTCAACGTCATTAGTCATTAGAGAAATGCACATCAAAAACACTACCTGATACCCACTAGGATGACTGAAATGAAAAAGACAGTAAATGTTGGCCAGGATGTGGAGAAATTGGAACCCTTATATACCACTGGTGGGAATGTAAAATGATACAATTACTTTGGAAAACAGTCTGGCACATCCTCAAAAGGTTAAACATAGAGTGACCATATGACCCAGTAGTTTTGCTCCTAGATATATGCCCAAGAGAAATAAAAACATATCCACACAAAATCTTGAACATAAATGTTTGTCACAGCATTCATTAATACCCAAAAATGGAAACAACCCAACTGTCCATCATATAAGTGGATAAACAAAATGTAAATCCATACCCTGACCTAGTATTCAGTGATTAAAAAAATAAAAGGATGGAGTACTGATATATGCTACAACATGGATGACCTTCAAAAACATTTTGCTAAGTGAAGGAGGCTGACACAAAAGGCCACATACAAATATAATTCTGTTTCTGTGCATTGTCCAGAAAAGGCAAATCCATAGAGACAAAGCAGAGTAATGGTTGCCAGAGCTGGGGGAGGGGAGTTGCTTGCTAATAGGTGTGGGGTTTCTTTTTGGTGTGATGAAAATGTTCTGAAATTAGATAGCAGTGATTTTTGCATGATTCTGGGAATATACTAAAAACCCCAAATTGTACACTTTAAAAGGGTGAATGTTATGATATGTTATTTAAAAATAAACCAGATTCTGAGTAAAGACGACAGATTGAATACATACATCTAATTTATCTCCCTCACAAATCCTACAAAAAGCACAGTAAAGCAATTTTGTTAAGGCATAAATCCATAGTTCAGGGAGAATAGAAGAGACATTAACAACGAAATTCGGGAATTAGAGTGCAGTTACATGAGGTAACTGACTTAGTTCCAAGAAAGTCAAATCCCAAACTGGCATTTGAGAAAACCAAGAGTTATCCCACCTTACAGAATTCTCAAAGGTTTGGGAGTTGGTACTAAGTACCTCTAGAAGTTGGGTGAAGCCAAGGGCTGAGATCAGGGTGATTGGTTGAAAACTATGAATAGTTTAGAGCCCTAACATCTCCCTAACTCCTTATCACTGGGAGATTGTTCCCACCCCACCCTAGCAGAAGAATGAAGAGTCCTCCACCCCAACCCCCACCTCCAAAGAATTCTGTACCAGGGGACACAAAGGTGGATTTAAGGTGTAAAACTTGTAAAGGTTAAGCCTCAGGGCCCCAATTTAAATGGACTTTTTCCAAGACCCTAGAAGGAACCCTAGGCGTACCTATGTTGTGGTAAACTGAAACATAAAGTATTTATATTGCAATGAGTTTGGCAAACCTCTGTCTTCATTCCTGCTTTTACTTCTTCATACCACCCCTCATGTCAGGCAGTCCTGGAGTAGCCTAGGCTTTTTTGGTGGATGGAACTAGGGAAGGGTGAATTGGGAGTATACTGTTTTAACTGTACTTTGTAAAGACATCTTTGGAAATTGTTAATAAAACAAGAAATCACAGACTCCTGAGTTGGAAATGTGTAAAGGTTACCTTTTGTGGTCAATTTTAAATTTACTTAACTAAAGAGAAAATTGGATTTAAAAATAATGGAAAACAAAAATGATAAGGTGAGTGCTTAAATATATAGAAATCATTCTGAAATCAAAGCATAATAAAACATTTTCCAATTGTACCAAAAGTGAGTAATCCATTAAGAGAACGAGATCCATTTTAAATAGGAGTGATGATTGTTAGATAACTCGGTTAACGAAGAGGAGGAGCAAATCAGAGGAACACATTGATAAAACATTTAAACTTCTAGCAGATTTAACATGAAAGACATAATGAAGATAACAAAATTCAGAATATGCTCTCCTACAAAGACATTAATGACAAACTGGTCACTCACTAATTCAAAGAACATTTAAGATTAGTCACTATTCAAGAAACCTTGAAATGAGCCCTGACATCTTAGTTTATTTGCAGAGGAAACATGAGATTTTTCTAAATTTTACAACAATCCTAAAATTTAGATATTACCAGTAAGCTGAAAAAGGCTTTTCTAAACCATCAGTAGTAGAAAACAAATTTCAAACATCCATACCAGAGGAAAGAGGGAATTATCTTTTTTACTCTTAAGAAAGTGATGCTACCAACTCTGTGTCACGTGAAGAGGCAACCAAACACTAAGCAGCCCAGAAATGTAGGGAGACAAAGACAGAGGTGTGTTAGGTAGATGATTCATAAAAATACTACATTCTTTTCTGATGTTTGTGTCATTTATTAGCTTTTAAAACTTGGCATTTGTGATGCTCTTTTCTCTGCCTAAATATTCACTTTCATGCCTATTTGTATATTTGTAATTTTCTTTAAATGGGGCATACAAAATTGTATAAACTTCAAACCCGCCTCTGAGAGGGCAGCCAGCACAGCTGAGGGTGGGACTGCCCTAGTGAAGTCAGGAGGATGAAGTGAATGCATGCCCTCAGAGTGCCAAGGCACACCCCTTCCCCTCCCCACCACACAGACACACATGTGCACACATACATGCACACACAAGCTCTTCCATTGCCGAGTTCCCAGAACGGCAGGAGATTGGAAGAATCTTCTCCAAGGAATTTTACCCGCCCAAGAGAAAAGACTAGAAAGATAGTGACATCAGGGAGTTCCCCACAAAACTGTGCAGCCAGGTTGCAGATTGCCCTACCCAGTAGTTAAACATGGTTCTTGGGCTCGGAGCTTCTTGTCAACTCTTTTTGTCTCCCAGTCATATATGAGAGTAGGCAACCAAGAATTACCACACATCCAAGCAAAGCACTTAGTATGAAACATAAAGACTCAACAAAAAGGAAAAAAGCAACTTGGAGGAAAACTGAAACTATAAAGGGAAGAAGCAACTTTTTAATTAAAGCTGTTAAGATCCTCAGAGAGATAAGGCATCCATGAAATAAAAACAAGATACCATTTTAAAAGCACATCCGGAAAATTTAAAAGAGCTCTTAGAAATTAAAACTCTGATCACAGAAATGAAAAAAACAAAAACAAAAAAAACCTTCCTAGAAGCATTAGAAGATAAAATTGAGAAACAGAAATTAGAGGACCAGTCAAGGAGGGTCAGCATCGAAATTGTAAGTTTCAGAAGTAGGAAACAGAAGACAGAAGAAATCAACAACAAAATTTTTAAATCCCAGAACTGAAGATTATAAATTGCCAAATTGAAACAGTCCTATGAGTACCTAGCACAGTGGATAGAAATAGACCCACATCGTTGTAAAATTATACAACACCGTGGCCAACACAATATTTTCTTATTGTGTAAGAAATTAAAAAGCGGGTTATCTACAGAGGATGGGACTCAGAATGGCTTCAGACTTTCCCACAGCAGCAGTACTGGGAAGTTAGAAGATGGGAGCAGTGCCTTTGAAATTCTGTCAGAAATTATGTCCAGCCTTCAATTCTATGCCCAAACTAGCCTGCAGGTAGAAGGAAAAGGTTTTAGGATGTGCAAAGTCTCAAAAATGACCTCCCACACATAGTTTGTTCCCACCAAAATAAGGGGTAAACCAAGAAAGAGGAGGACCAGGGAAAACTCATGAGAGAGAAGTCAAAGGAGTCCCAGAAAGATTGGTGACGGGAGAACTGGGGCTGAGAGCCTCACGGCTGGGGAGCAGGCAGCCAGTCCAGGCTGGAGCCAGGCAGCAGTTGCAGAGTAGACGCTCCAGAAGATACAAGGTAGAGAGCACCTGATATGATGTATTGAAACCAGAGTTAGACCACAGATTGGATTGGGGATAAGTACGTAGACAATTAACCAAATGAAAGAAAAGTGACAATTACCAATTTTAGGGAAAGTAAAAAAAAAAAAGTATGCATGTTATTATGTATTACTGCTGCATGACACATTATCCCACAACTTAGTGGCTGGAAACAACAATAAATAGTTTCTGTTGGTCAGGAATTTGGGAGTGGCATAGCTCGAGCTTTGACTTGGAAACTCTCATGAGTTTGTGACTCAGTACATTGACTGCAACTGCAGTGCCCTAAAGCTTTGACTGAGGCTAAACAATCTGCTGGCTCCCAAGGGCAGGATGGAAGAAGAATCACAATATCCTCCTAATAGTTGACTTAATATTGAGATAACCAAGTTATACTGTAACTATATTGAGAAGAAGAGTTGCAAGTGTGGCTTCATGAAGTGGGGATGGGTACCCAAAAATATTTTAATTAAATCCTCATCTTCCAAAGTAAAAAGTCAATAGCTAAAGTAGCTTTTTAGCGCCTAAAATCCTAACAATCTAGAGGTAGCAATATAAGCATTTATCTTTAGATGTGCAAAGGTAAATACTAGAAATTCAGTTGAGTTGAAAGTGGTTGTTTCTGGCAAATGAGATTAGGGAGTCCTGGGAGCTAAGGTTTTCCTTGAGAAATCTTGTTGCCTTATTAGACTATGTACAGTATAACTTTGATACTAATAAATAGTTGAGATTAACAAAAGGAAGCCATAAAAGTAAGTAAACATAGGTGAATAGTTGCAAGTTGATGGAGTGGAGGAAGCAGGTCATCCTCATTTTGATACCACAAGAAGAAATCACAAAAGAAAAGGCAGATTTAATAGATTTGATTTCATACTCATCAAAAACTTACGTACATTAAACACAAACATGTACAGAAGTGAAAGGCAAACACTGATCCGGGGGGAAAAAGTCCTGCTATACAAACCAAAGGGTGGTTAGTAAAATGTAAATTGTTTCAATCTTTTCAAAAATATTAAATGTTTCAATCTGTCTCTAGGGCAGTTTGTCAAATACAGAATTGATCCTGTATGACTCTTGGTGCACACCAAGATTTAGCTATTAGAGTTTTTGTTCATAATAGAAGAAAAATGTGAAACAGTTGAAATGACCAGCAGTAAGTGATGAGGTTACAGAAATAAAACGAGTGGTACACTTCCATTGTATACCTGAACCACTCGTTTTACTTCTGTAGCTCTTAAAAATCAGGAGAGTGAAAATAATATATTCTCATAAAACCATTCGTGATATATATTTCTTTCACTTTTTAATTTAAAACTTACATAAATATTTACATATACACATGCACACATATGTACACACTGTGTGATTCAGGGTATTACTGTTAATGTTTTCCTTTGGGGTTGTGTATGTGTGAGTGTGTGCGTGCATTTTTTCCTTTGCGTTTTTCTATGTCTTCCAAGTTTTTAACACTGATCAGGTGCTATTTTTGTAGTCAAGAAAAAAAACAGGGTTTTTTTGGTTTATTTGAAAAAAAATGTGGAAAGTGCAAAGAAGAAAACAGTAATCATATTCTCACCACCCAGAATTAGCCACTACCAACATTTGGCATGTTTGCTTCAGTTTTTCTTTCTGTAAATTTTAAAAATATAAATAACAACACTAAAACATTAACCTTGGCCATATTTTAGATCTGAAATCATGGCTGGGTTTTTCTCCTTCTTCTTTTCCTCCCTTATCTCCCCCACCCACCCCATCCCCTTTTATTTCTCAAGTTTTCTGCAATGAGCATGTTTTTCTATGTAATTGTTTTAAAGTTACTGTTTCTCATGTGAATACTTTTTGAGGAGATGAACTGTAATTAACTGTGAAGGGTAGAATTTTTTAAATGCCAAATAAGTCTTAGACATTTAGAAGAAGGTGGCCGGGCGCGGTGGGTCAGGCCTGTAATCCCAGCACTTTGGAAGGCCGAGACGGGCAGATCACGAGGTCAGGAGATCGAAACCATCCTGGCTAACATGGTGAAACCCCGTCTCTACTAAAAATACAAAAAAATTAGCCGGGCGAGGTGGCGGGTGCCTGTAGTCCCAGCTACTGTAGTCCCAGCTACTCGGGAGGCTGAGGCAGGAGAATGGCGTGAACCCTGGAGGCGGAGCTTGCAGTGAGCTGAGATCGCGCAGGAGAATGGCGTGAACCCTGGAGGCGGAGCTTGCAGTGAGCTGAGATCGCGCCACTGCACTCCAGCCTGGGGGCAGAGCGAGACTCTGTCTCAAAAAAAAAAAAAAAAAAAGAAGAAGAAGGTAAGAAGTTTTCCTGGGAGCAGAGAAAGCATTCCATATAGGTGGGGTAGCCATTTGTCCTGGTTGCCCTGGGCATTCCAAGTTGTTCTGATGACATGTACTCCAAAATGTCCTGGTTTGAGGCGGGAAATTATAAGGAGTCTAGATTTGGGGGATTAATGAACAGCCACTTGGCTGAATCATGGCAGTTGTACTGAGTGAATAGGAAAGAAATTAAAAGTAAGATTGAGACCATATTACAGAAGCCTGTTGAATACTAATGTAAGTTCCTCCACTGATTCTAGGGCTGAGGCAGGAAATGTACAAGATGCGCTTGGTACATGTTGTAGTGCCAGAAAGTAAGGAAATACTAAACACACACACATACGTACATACATACATACATACCTATGTTGATGTGGATATGTCAGAGGGACACAGGCCAACTGAAAGAGCTGCCAGTGGTGAAAGCTGGAACAGTTTGAGCATCAAAATAATGTATTGGATTATAACCCAAAATATAAGCTAAATATCTATGAGTCCATACTGATATTGAATGGTTGAATAAATAAGAAATAGGACTCTGCATGATGCTTTCCTCCCAAGGAGTGTAGTAGGGAAAGGGAGAAGGGGGAGTAACTTCACAGTAGGAAGCTGGGAAAGACGACCCTGATCAGCCTGGTGATCAAGGTTCGCATCAGCAGGGTAAGGCATGTTGACATCGTGGACCCTGGGCATGTTGTAGTGAGGATGACTCTTCTGCTCTGTGATCTACCCCGAAAGCCGTAACTCCAGTCTAGTCAGGAGAAAAGCATCAGACAAATCCAAGTTGGCATTCTATAAATGCCTGACCAGCACTTCTTAAAACTGACATGGTCATCAAAAGCAGGGAGAGATTTAGAAACTGTCACAGCCAAGCAGAGCCTCGGGGCACATACCGACTGAAGGTGACGTGGTGACCTGGGTGGGATGCTGGAACTGAGAAACGACATGGAGAAAACTGAGGAGGTCTAAAGAAAGGATAGTCTTGACGCTGTCTCTGTTGGTTCACTGATTGTGACCAATGTACCACACCAACATTGGATGTTAATAAAAAGGGAAACTGAGGGTGGGCTACACAGGAATTACGTACTTCCTTCACACTTTTTCTTTAAATCTAAAACTTTTTCAATGTGAAGGATTTTTTTAAAGTGTTCTCATAGGGCTTTTGAGCAGGTGAGTTGAAAAATAATTAGAACAGTATGATAGGTCTCTGTGATCGTCAGTAACTGTGGTGAAAATACAAGGAGAGACCTGTTCTGTCTGTGTGGTGTACATCACCCCTTATTGTGCCAGAGCACCCAGTTCAGCACAAACTTCCTCCCATTCATTTCCAGACCCTTAAGAACAATGAGCCCCTTGGAATTCCACAGGACTTTAAGACTAGGTATTTTCATTACATACTTATAACAAATTCATATGAAAAGAGTATTGAACTGTGGGTAGCAGAGAGAAAACTGGGCTGGACACCAGGGGTCCTGGTTACTTTTTCCTGGTTCTCTTGTGAGCCAGCAGAGTGACCCTGGGCTTGTCACTGAACCTCTCTGGATCTGCTTCCTCATCTACAAAAGGAGAGGGTTGAACTGGGGAAAAAATTTCTATGGTAACTTACAGTTCTAAAAATACCATGATACTAAATTAAGGTTTAGAGGGAGGCTGTAGCACCACAAATAATGGAATCTACGTTTCTGATTTCTTGGTCCCTTGTCTACAGTACTAAACTCCAAGAATCGTTTCGAAGACCACTCTGAGACTTCTTTAGAATTCTCATCCTACTCCCCATATTCTTGGAGTGGAGATTCAGTTTAGAATTCCAGTTTTAGATAAGCTGAAGGGATTCCAACTCCTTTGTTTCATAGTTTAAGAAACTGGGCTCCAGAGAGATTGAAATTTGTTCAAATCACAAAATGAGTCGGAGGCAGAGGCCAGGTTTTCTTATATCAGGTCTAGAGCGCTTTCACCTGCAGCATGCTTCCCACAGAATACAGGCTGTCTTTTTACAATGCCACCAGGACCTCATTTGCACTGTCTCCAGAGTGGTCCTTGAGGGCAATTGCTCGCTGTCCAAAAACCATCATGTCTGTCAGCTCTAATCCCCGAGAATGGGAAAAGTAACCAGGGTGTGGGGAAGGGACCCATCTCCCTGTGAACCTTTCCTCTTTCGGTCTGAGAAAGGAAACAATTTCATTTTTTCTTTCCCTTTCATTTCCAGACCTTACCTTTCCTCCCTGGTTATTATGTAGCCAAAAATTATTTGTTTACAGAAGATGCGAATCAGCCAGCCCCTAAAGGGTTAACACTCCCAAATTATGGGGCTGGGTTAACAATAAACAGGATGTCCTCCAGAAATTAAATTTAAACTGCTGTGACTCAGGCTGGCCCATCCCCTCCACTGGATCGCTGCTTGGGGTCATTATCGGTGGTTAATTACACCCTTGGGTTTAGCAACAGTGTGTTGGTCAGTTTGGGCCAAAGGAAAGCAGGCTCAGGGAGAAGGGGTTGTGGAGGGAAGGGTGGGACCTGGGCCTGGTGGAGTGGGTCTGGTGCATTGTGGAAGCGGGAGGTTTGAATGGAAGAGCCAAAAGGAGGGGGATGAGCATGGCTGGCTGAGAGCCCTCTGCCGGAGCTGATCCCAGGGATTCTTGACTCACTTCCTACCTGGGGTCGAGAGCCTACCCTTTCCATAGCCACTGGGATGCACTTTCTAGCCTGGCCGCTTTTCTTCCTGGAATCAGAGAATCATAGAATGCTCAGTGCCCCAAGGAAGCTCCTAAATTACCTACTTTAATCTATTCATTTTATGGAGCAGGAAATGGAGTCCCAGTGCCCAGTGCAGCCGTCACCTGCCGAAGGGCAGCCTGCTCATTGGAAGCAGAGGCCAGGCTAATGCTCAGGTTGAGACTCCTAGACACATGATCCTCCTTCTGCTGTGCCATGCTGTAAAGTAGGGAATCTGAGGTGCAGCTCTTCATAGCAAGTCCAAGGCAGACTTGGGCTGGATTTCAGATTCTTTTCCAAGCTAGCAGCTTTTTGATTTTGTGAGTTTTCCCAGGGAAATAATCCAGCCTGGCCAATCATTAATGCCTCTGTTATTTATTACCTCTCCCCAGTCTCCCAAGAAGATTTACAGATCCACAGTTTGCCCCTCTATAGAGAAGCAGCGAAGGACCTAATATAGACCATATTGGTTCGTGATTTCAAGGATAGCTATTACAGTGAGTCTGCAGTGAGTCTGTAATTTCTGAGTTTGCAACTCCTCAAGACACAAGGTCTTACTGTTATTCACAGGGTGTCTCCCCTTTCCTGCCCTTCTCACCTTTCCTTTCCTCCCCCTCCCCTTCTCCTCCTCTTTCTTCCGTTCTGTTCCCTTCCTTTATCTCTTTAAGAGACAGGGTCTCCTTCTGTTGCCCAGGCTAGGGTGCAGTGATGTGATCATAATTCACTCTAGCCTCGAACTCCTGGGCTTAAGTGATCCTACTGTTTCAGCCTTTCAAGTGACTGGGACTACAGGCATGTGCCACCACACCCGGATGATTTTTGGTGGTGGTGGTGGTGGTTGTTTTGAGATAGGATCTTGCTATATTGCCCAGTCTAGTCTTGAACTCTCTGGTTCAAGCAGTCCTCTACCTGGGCCTCCCAAAGTGCTGGGATTACAGGTATGAGCTGCCATACCAAACTGATTTTGTTTTTTTTTTTTTTTTTTTTGAGATAGGGTCTTGCTCTGTTGCTTAGGCTAGAGTACAGTGGTGCAATTATAGCTCATACAGCCTCAGACTCCTTGCCCTCACCTTTTCATTGTCTTTAAATGACAGACTATCAGTAGCAAAGATGTTCTGGGGCAGAACAATCTGTGTCTGACACTGTAGGTGGGAGGACCTCTCTCTAACCAAGCCCAGATGCCAGTGGTTGTATGCCCACCAGGGCACGTGGTCCAAGTACCAAGTAGCAAGCCATGGCCACGCTTCCTCACCCTCCTGGAGGAAAGTGGCCTGTACTGTACTGATACTTTCAGCTGCATCCTTCCCCACTTCTCACAATATCCCTCTTTGTCTCTTTCTCTTATAGGATTCCTTTTAAGATTGGGCAGCCCAAGAAACAGATTGTGCCCAAAACAGTGAGTAACTCGATTGTTGTGCTGTGAGATTCAGTTCTGTATCACATGGCCTTTGCATAGAACCAAAGCTTTGAATCAACACATCTTGGGGCTGGGAAGACGGCAGCCTGGGCCTTGTTCCCGCTTATGCGGATCTAGAACCTCACACAGACTGGGGCTTAGAGGGGCCTCCTGTCCTGGGACATTTCCCCTAGGAAAGGTTAGCCTGGGCTCTTTATCGTCCTTGGGCAGGTGGAAGAGGTGGATTACAAAAATGTAGAGAAAGATACTGCTTTAGAACAGTCCACCTCTAGGGACTGGCTTGCAGTCTACACTTTTCCTAAGAGTGTTCCTGAAACAGAGGCCCCCACCAAAGATATTGCCCAGGCGTTTATTTCTGTTACCTCAGCTGCAGAAAAGTCCAGGAAGCTTTTCCCAGTGGCCTCAGCCTGTTTGTCCCAACTTCCAAATGCATTCTTGGCCATGACCCAGAGTCACTCAGCAGGAAGGGAAGGTTGAATCCCACCCCCCTTTAAGCCCTCAGTTTTTATCCCTAGAATGTTCTTATCTCCAGAATGGGAAAGGAAGAGAATCATAGATTCTTGGGAAGTTAGAGCTGGAAGCTCGTAGAGATCATCTAGTCCAACCTCCTGATTTTTCTTGATGAAGAAAATGAGGCCCATGGAAAGTTGCAGCAACTTTCTCAAGTTATAAAAACCCCACACTGGCAAAGCTGGAGTTAGAACTCAGGCGTGAGCCCCTGGCCGATACTCTTTCCATTGCCTGATGCTTCTCTGGACTGTGAAGCCCTCCCATTGTTTTGGAATCCCAGTGCAAAATGGCCTTTTCAACCTCCTGACCCACAAATCTGAGTGGGTCTCTTGGTTTTAATGTGGGAAACCACAACTGTAGAGCCTCTCTGATGTGACAGCTACAGAAAGTCCAGTGCTGTGCTGGTGGCAGAGGCCCTCGTCTGTCATCCCAGGCCCTGACAGTTCTTGTCTTACTAGCTTCTCCCCTCCTTGGCAGAGCTCTCAAAAGCATAGGAAAGAGATTGCTTCAGTCTGGTGAGAAGTTTGGCACACATCTGACCAATGGCTCCATCTCTAGCGACTCCAAAGTAAGATCACTTGAGAGGACACAGGCCCAAGTTAAAAGCACCCTCACAGGGTACAGTGGCTTATGCCTGTAATCCCAACACTTTGGAAGGCCGAGGTGGGGGGATCATTTCAAGCAAGAATTTTGAGACCAGCCTGGGCAACAAAGAGAGACCCCAACTCTACAAAAAAAAATGCATGCCTGTAGTCCCAGCTACTTGGGAGGCTAAAGCAGGAGGATTGCTTGAGCGCAGGAGTTCAAGGCCACAGTGAACTCTGATTGCACCACTGCACTCCACCCTAGGTAATAGACTGAGACCCTATCTGTTAAAAAAAGAAAAAAAAGCTGGGGAGGGGGGCCTCTCTCTGCTTCATGCAGAGGCAGATTGCTGACCAACTCAGCGATGACCTCTCATGCAGAGGCTGACCATCTGTAGAGGCTCTCAGCTGAAGTCCAAAGAATCTGGGTGTGCATATGTTGGGCTCTAGCCGGCTGCAGGAAGTGGGAAGGTGTGGCCTTGAGTCTCCAGAGTTTAATCCATGACAGATCTGAAAGAGAAGTGGTTTCAAGAGGGGTATTTTATTCTGAATGCTCACTACAAACAAAAACCTTCCCAGCACCCCAATCTTTATCACAATGAACTTTGTTCTCCACAGAAAGTGTAGGCAAACCAGCTGCTTTGCCAGTGTGTTGGTGGCAAGATCTCTGGCTCCGTTCATCTAAGGCAAGGACTCACAGGGCAGATGCACACAGGGCGTCTCTCTTCCCTTCCTCACATCTGTCTTGCTGGAGATGGAATTGTGGTCTTCCACAATTGCTCTGCTCTCTGATAGACTGGGGGTCAGGTAGGGGTTAAGATTATGGCATCTGCTCTCTGATAGACTGGGGGTCAGGTAGGGGTTAAGAAGCCAGGTTTGGGAGGCTGGCGCCCTGGGTCCACATCCTGGCTCTGCCACATGCTGTCTGTGACCTTGGGCAAGTTCCTTAATCTCTAGAGCCTTTGTTTTCTCATTTATAAAATGAGGATGATGACAGTACCCCTGTGTCACAGATGTTACTTTGAGGCTCACACAAGGTAATACATTGAAGGCACCTAACACAGTGTCTGGCCCAAAATAAGTCCCCAGTTAATATTAACTACATCACAGGAAGCTGGTTGATTTGACCCTCTTTATGAACCATCAGGGACTCAGCCTGTCCCAGGCAGCTAGATTTCCCAATGCAACAAAGTCGGCTAGGCCTTTGATCTCTCACAAGGAATCACAGCTGAGCTACAACTTGGAGTAGTTATTTGCTTCCCTGGCCTTATACCCCTCCACTCCCCAGAGGCACTAAAGTAGAAGTAGCAAGACCCTGCCTCTTCAGTCTCGTTCTCCACCCACCACCCCCTCCCGGCCCCCGAAACAGGCCTGGGCTGTGCGGCTGTCTCAGCATCTCTGGCAGCTGCCCTCGGACAGCAGTGACGCACTCTGTTGTTCTTGCCCAGGCACTTTCAGGGAGGGGAGCAGCTGTGGCTGCCTGGGTTATTGGAAGTCATGGAGCCCCTGTCATGGGAAGAAATGCTCATGTTATCTTCAGGGAGTTTCAGGAGGTTTTTGGCTCGGGGCACCCAACTGTCAGGCACAAAGACAGCATTGTGTCCCTACCCTCACTGTTCTCCTGCGCCCAGGTTATTAACACAGATTCCATTATTGCCAAGGCTTTGGCTAGAATGACTTGTTACTGCTGGGGCTGACCATTAGAACGGAGATGGAGGAGCAAAAGCTCCCCCAATCCCGATCCTCACCTTCCACCCAGTCCCCTCCCGCTCCCCAGGTCCCATAAAGTGGCTGGAGCATCTTAGCATAGAAAGAAGCCGCCGCACCTTCCTGCATAACCTGGGAAGATGGAAGAGCTCTTCTAAGCTTTGCTCTTTGTGCCCGCCTGAAACAAGGGTTGGTTACTGTGAGCCTTGCACACAAGGAACATGCACTCCAAGGTTCCTAGCCGGGTGGGTGCGCTGCAAAGTGAGGGCCAAGAGAGTCTGGCCACATGCAGCCTCTCCACTGGAGAAGGATTTTCACCTGCCAGGCGACAGGGCCCTTAGCCTCATTGATCCTGCTAGAACACACCTACAGGGAGCCCACTCTTCACCCAGAGCATCCCTTGAAGGAGAGGGCTTCCCAGAGTGCTGAGGATTCTGGGCTTCTCAGACTGCGATCAGATGCACCTCAGCCCTGGGATCAGAGCCCCAGCCCTGCCTGCCAGTTTCCTTTTTCACTTCACCATGAGCATAAGTTTGGGTGGGAACTCAGCCTGTTCATTCACTTAATACTGAGTTCCCACTCTGTGACAGGGCATGACCTGTGTACTGCCAATAGAGCAGAGAACAGCAAAACCCCTTCCTCCCACCGTGGGCCTTGGAGAATGAATGCAGGGAGTGGCCAAAGGTAGTGTCTGGGGCTTGGTTCTCCCTGCACTAACCTCGCCAGCCTGGCCCAGCTTGCCCTGATCCCCTGACGGTCCGTGCACATGTGTTTATACTTGCATTGTTGACTGGGGTCCAATTGCCTTTTTGGCAAAGGCATCAAGCATTCAAAGATGTTCAGATCTTTTCTGTCTGGCTCTTTTCCTCAGAATGAGGCTCCAGTGTGTCCCTTTAGTCCCTTAGCCATTATCTGAGAGGCTAGAATTCTGGCAGTGTCCCCGTGCATCTTTCCCCAGTGAAGGAGAGAGCTCTTGGACCAGCGAGATAGAGAAGCAACCCACCCCGGCCGCTGGAAGCGGGGAGGTGAAATGTGTCCGAACTCCTCTCAGGCTGTCAGATGGCCTTGAGTGGCACCAAGTAGAAAACGCACTTCCGCCCCCAACCTGCTCCTCGGCTTCATTGTGAGACCTCGAGTTCCTCAGCTTCCAGAATGATCCAACCTAGCTGAAAACGTGAAGTCCCTCCCGATACAAGTCCAAACAGTCCCCAGCCAGGGAGACCAGGTATTCTCTGACATCCCACACACATCGGCACACTTGGGGGATTGCAAAAGAGAGGAAAGGAGCCAAAGGCTGGGGCCCCAGGGTACAGCTGACACTTAGCACCCCTCCCAAAGAGCACCCCTGTGTGTTCTGGATCTCTAGAAGAGTTTGGTTTGGGCCAAGTAGTGCTTAGTTTTAATTTTCTCTTTCTGGAAATAAATACTTGTAGTAAGTAAAGATGCTGCTCAGCTGTCATATCCTGCAAAATTAGAAGAAAGATGTGGGCCAGGCGCGGTGGCTCATGCCTGTAATACCAGCACTTTGGGAGGCCAAGGCAGGCAGATCACTTGACGCCAGGAGTTCAAGACTAGCCCAGGTAACATGGTGACCCCATCTCTACCAAAAAAAAAAAAAAAAAATTCGAACATTACCCGGGTGTGGTGGCTCACTCCTATAGTCCCAGCTACTCAGGAGGCTGAGGCATGAGAATTGCTTGGGCCTGGGAGGCAGAGGTTGCAGTGAGCAGAGGTTGTGTCACCGTACTCCAGTCTGAGCGACAGAGTGAGACTCTGTCTCAAAAAAAAAAAAAAAAAAAGGATGTGTCTAGCAGGCTGGGCACAGTGGCTTACACCTGTAATCCCAGCACTTTGAGAGGCCAAGGCACAGGGGATGATCACCTGAGGTCAGGAGTTCGAGGCCAGCCTGACCAACATGGAGAAACCCCATCTCTACTAAAAACACAAAGATTAGCCGGGCATGGTGGCGCACGCCTGTAATCCCAGCTACTCGGGAGGCTGAGGCAGGAGAATCGCTTGAACCCAGGAGACAGAGGTTGTGGTGAGCCGAGATTGCACTATTGCACTCCAACCTGGGTGACAAGAGCGGAACTGTCTCAAAAAAATTTAAAAAAAATGTGTGTCTAGTAAAGAGAGAGAGCTAAGGCACTGTCACAGCACCCAAGCATGGGGCTCCACCCTTAGCCAACATCAGGGTTTCCCTGGCTGCCGGTTTCCTGTGTGCTCGGAGCAGCTTCTCCTCTCTGCGAACAGGTTTATAGCCCAGCCTGCAGCCCCAGATTGCTCTGGTCTTCCCAGCACCCCAGTGAGCAGGAGAAAAACACAGAAACTAACATTTAGTGAGCACTGCCATGGGCCAGGCGCCTTGCAGTCTGTTCTGCACGCACTGCCTCCTAATCCTCAAAAGGAACCACTAAGGTAAATATTATTATCAGCTATTTTCTTGTAAGCCACCTAAAGTTGGCTGGGTGAGGTGGCTTACACCTGTAATCCCAGCACTTTGGGAGGCCAATGCAAGAGGATCACTTGAGGCCAGAAGTTCAAGACCAGCCTAGGCAACATAGCAAAATCCCATCTCCACAAAAATTTAAAAAAATTAGCCAGGCATAATGGCATATGCCTATAGTCCCAGCTACGCAGGAGGCTGAGACAGGAGTATTCCTTGAGCCTAGAAGGTCAAGGCTACAGTGAGCCATGATGCCACCACTGCATTCCAGCCTGGGCAACAGAGCAAAACTCTGTCTCAAAGAAAAAAAAAAAAATGCTCAGTACTATCAAGGCTCCACAACTAGTATCAGAGTTCATATCTTACCTGTCTCTGCTCATGCCTCTAAACTCATTCTTCTAGCCCTGCTGCAGAAAACTAGGCTGACACCAAAGTACAGACTTTCAAGGGCCCCGGCAAGGCTCCTTCACGCCAAAGCAAATTTCCCACCTGCAGTCACACCAGCTTTTCCACTCCTTTAGCTAAGACTTTGGTTCCTGCAAACTTGCAAATCCCCTGGGACAGGCAGGCAACACTTTAAATGCTCATCAAGCATTTGTGCGCTAGTGGGAGTGAATTGGAATTTTTTTCTTATGAGTAGCTTTTGCTAGATCCTAAGGAAAGTAATGATAAAAATACTGGGTTTCTGGATGGAGAAAGAGTCTGTTGAAAAGAGGAAGAAAGATTGTAGGATGGGAGGTGGGGGCACCAATGGTAGATTTTACTTCACAGTTTTGTGGAAGATTCTAGATGCTAGGATCATAAAGTAAGGAAAAGAGCATTTTTTCCTGCTTCTGGATTTTACAGTTGGAATGAGGAAGGTAAGCTATCTCTATGCAAGGAGCCTGTTGTCGTGCCTAAGCAGACTCTGTAACTCTCTCTGGCCTCATCCCTGCTGTCCAAAAGGCCCATCATAGTCAGCACGTAGATTTGTATCTGGCTGTTGTTTATCTCCACCACCAGGGCCCATGTCTGTTTGAATCACCACGGTATCCCCAGAACCTGGCAGAATGCATCGCACTTAGTAGGTGCTCAATACATGTTCGTAGGAATGAATGTTGTTGAAATTTGAAACAAAAAGACCTGAACCAGGACTCTGGATTCTAGCCTTGCATTGCCACCGGAATGTCCTGCGTCCTTAGGGAAGTTACTCCTGGCTCTGGGCTTCAGGCCCCTCATCTGTAACAAGAATGCTGTTTTGTCATCCCGGGCTATGTTGAATTAGTCTAAATCCAAACGTGGAATGCTAAGGTTGATGGGCTTAGAATACTCTCATCAGGTCAGCGTTGCTGGAAGGCAGTGGTGGGAATAGCGTGGCTTTGACAGTTTCTGCAGATATGTACTCCCTGACCCTCAGAGCCCTCAAGGGCTCTTGGGGACAGGATTCCTGGGGAGCAGCCAGGAAGGCTCCTTTCTTAGGTCAGGGCTTTCATTCATCAGCAAATGCCTTCCAGGAGAATGATGGTTATGAACACAGGCTGTGGAGCCAGGCTGCCTGGGTTCCATTCCCACTGTGCTCAACCCTACCCCTCATCAGTGGGGTGACCTTGGCCAGGGTACATAAGTGACCTCCTTATGTACTGGGACACAGGTTCCCAGTGACCTCCTCAGTACCATCGTCTGATAGTCACACCTGCCTTGGAGACAAGTTCGGAGAACCCCATTCTTGTAAAGCACACAGTGAGGGCTCTGTGGAAGTGAGTTAGCAGTTTGGACTTCTCAGAGCGTGAAGCCTGAAGCTGGCCCCTGACAGCTGCAGCTCTGGCCAGGGAGAGCAGGAAGGACTGGCCTCTAGCTTAGTCTCCTTCTTTGCCTCTCGATGTCATTTACTTCCCATTCTACGCCCATAAGAGACCAATCATGAGGCTGCGTTTTACAAATAGTGAAGTCTAGGCACCAGAAGAAAGTACTAGACTTCATCTTCCGCAACAAGGGCAACCCCGGGTTCAGAACTCACCCATTTGGTTTCAGTGTTGCTGGCTCTCGAGAGAGTTGATATCCAGTCAGGAATGGAGAGAGCCTGGCCTGAGTCAGTAGTCATAGTGTCTGTGTTTGATGCATCCCAATCACAAAGCACAAGTGCATGATTGTTCCTGATCCACCCTGAGCCCAGCAGGGGCAGGTGGTCCTGAGTGGAGGGCAGGGTAGGAGGGGAGGTGCCCTGCATGGACCTGGAAACTAGGAAAAGGCAGAGACAGCCCCCAACTCCAGACCCGCCCTCTCCTCTGCACCCTGCTGCCTCCCTGGATGGAGTCAAGTCATGTTCTGAGCACCGTGACCACCTCCAGCCTGGGGTGAGGAGGGCACTCAGTGAGTGCCTTGCTCCAGGCTGGGAAGAGCAGATCCACGGTCCGCTGACACCTGCCTGGCTGGCCCCTCTGGGAGGGGAGCCTTCCTCCGTAAATCAAACACTTAATTAACTTGGGAACACAGGAATACCGTGTCAGGAGCGATCTGTCAGTGCTTGTGTGAACTGGACCATGTTGTTTTCTGCGGACTGGGGCTGGGTGTGGAGAGAGTTTCAGGAGGCTGGAAGGTTTTTTCCACCGTGTTGTCATTTCTCCAATAATTGAGTTATCTCTCTCGTTGCAGGTGGAGAGAGACTTTGAAAGGGAGTATGGAAAACTTCAGCAGTGAGTGTCAACCCCAGAAAGATGAGGTGGGAGGTAGGGAGGGACAAGAGCCCCCTGCCAGGTCTCACTTGTCTGCCCAGTGCCCTTCCCTGGGCTGCCCCTCTGCCCCGTGAGTACCCTGGAAGCTGAGGGCAGTTCGGGTCACCAGGCTGCCAGAACCGTTCCCCAGCAATGGCCACGCAAGAGTCGTTCACTCGTAGCTTTTGGGTGTAGTGGCACTTCTGTCAGTGGGAAAAGTCCCCACGGAGAAGATCCCCTTCTCCTCCTCCGTGGCAGGGCCTCCAGAGCACCTGGACTTCGCTCAGGTAGGGGGAAGGAAGGAGACCCCAAGCAGCCTGTCCCCTGCCTTGCAGGCTGGAAGAGCAGACCCGGAAGCTGCAGAAAGACATGAAGAAGAGCACCGACGCTGACCTGGGTAGGTAACTCCACCCTCACCACTGGCTTGCGCAGGTGGGGCAGAGGTGGGCACCCTCCTCCCTCAGCCTCCCAAGGGCTCTGATGTCACTGCACTCAGAGGACATGTGCCCAGTGTCCTGAGAAGTAGCCTGAGGACAGTCACCCCTCACCAGTCAGATCCCACTTCGCACAGAGCTCACACCGTCCCACTCTAGATGTGAGTGTTGGGGCAAGACTCTCCTGGGACTCCAGTCAGGGCAGTACTGCAGCTGGTGGAAGCTTCTGCTGTCAGATGCCTCCACTGCTTCATAATCCTGGCCGCCGGCTCAGGCTGTCCAGAGGGAAAGGGAAGCACGTTCCCTCCTGCAGAAACGAAACTCCCTGTCCTGCTGGGACGGGCGCTCCAGTGGCAACAAGATTGGAAGCTGTTGTGTGTTTAAACAGCTTGGGTTAAAGTGTAAGGCCAAAAATACCCCAGATAATTCTGTCATGACAAAGGGCACTGGGAGGCCCGTGGGAAATGGGGGCCAGCAGGTGCTGGGAAACAGCCAGGGCCCTTGGGGAGGTTTCTTGGCTGGAGAGTTCTTGTTTGAAACAAGGAAGAACTAGGCCCAGGAGCCTATTCCAGGCAGGTCTGGAATAAGGGAGCGTCCAGAGCCCTTGCCACAGGCCATGTCCCAGGAAGGAGGCGACGAGCAACCGGGAGAGCTGGAGACCGTTCCTTAAGGTTCTTTCTCCAAGGCCTTGACTTTCCCACCCCAAAGCAGCAAGCACTTGACCAAAGGTTGATCAATAGCTTCAGCACTCCCTGCACAACTCTGGACAGCCGACTTAGCTCTACCTCAATTCCCTCAGCCGAGAAGCACAGGTAGTGCCAGTCCGAGTGGCATAGGCTCGTGTTGAACATAAAGTCGGATGAGCAACGTAAAGCGCTGAGAACAGAGCCTGGCAAGGGTCAGCTCTCGGGGCGTCCGCTCCTGTCATCACTGTCATCGTTGTCGGCAGCAAGGCTCTCTGACTGGGTGGACCTCTGCAGCTCCTTCCCTGGGTCCGTTGGGAGGGCCGTGTCCGTATACCACACTGGGACGGGGACCTGAAAGAGACTTGGGTATGGCCAAGACTGCCCACTTCCTCTCACTCAGCAGATACTCACTGAGAACCCACATGTACCAGGCACTGTCAGCACTAGAGACTCAACAGCAAGACAAGTTGGGAGCTTATGTTCTAGGAGGAAGCCCTGCAAGAGGTCCACAAGCGGATCGGTATTAAAATGACATGTCATGGCGTGTTGGGTCGAGAAAACTAAGGAGGTAAAGAGTGACAGGGTCAAGGGAGGCCTTCCTGGGGAAGTGTTCTCTAGGCAGAGTCCTGAAGGAATGAGTAACCCACACAAGTAGAGCCAAGGGAAGAGGGCCTGAAACACAGACAGCAAGCGCAGAGCCCCAGAGGCCGTGCACGCTGACCAGAGATGCAGGAGAGGCAGCAGGAGAGTGGAGAAGCCGTCTTCAGTCCCTTTGGCTACTCCAGCTGCTGAATCATGCCCTGTTACGGTTGTGAAGAAATTTCACCTACGTGAGCTCTTCTGACCTTGAGATTGGCGGGGCACATGACACACCCATTTTATAAATGGGCATGTCCATTTGATAAAGGAGGAAGAGTTCAGCTCCTCTTCTCCAAGTCCAGGGCCTTGTCTCCCCAACGAAGGCTGCCCATGCCCCACTCTTTCCTTTGCCCACCCCCACCGCCAAACTAGAAGGCGACTGAAACAGCCCCTGCTCTGGAACCCTGGCCCATCCACTCTTGGCTTGGCTGTCTATGAGCCTAGTGCAAATGGCAGCATCACTGTCTCCTGACACCATTCAAAGGGCCACAGGGCAGTGGGCACCTAAGGGTGGGATTTGAGGACCAGCCTGCTCCTACTTGGTACTGCAGTTAAGAGGAAAACCCTTGAAATGTCCCTAATAGAGGCAGTGATTTGAATTTGTTCCCATTTTATGCCAGCTCCTAAGTCTCAGCCAGTTACTGATGTGTAAACACACCTTTCCTACAAAGCACTGTCACAAAAGGAAAACATTCCTTCCCTGGAAGCCGCCGTCACCACCACCGCCACCACCATGCCCTGGTGAGCGCTGACTACCGGTGTAGGGACTGTGGCCGTCTTGGTCTGTGCCGTGGATTCTCATGCCAGTGCTAATTCCTGGGCTGTGGGCTGGTCTGAACATGCACCTTGCTCCTGGCCTCTAGCGTTGCCAAACTATGTGTGTCACAAGCCAAGGACCGGATTTGGGAGTTTGTCTGCAGTTGTTTGTTTTGTAGTTATTTCAGGTCTGAGTTCTTGGGTCACATTTTTCTTGATCGGTCCCCACTGCCTTTCCAGTTCGGGAGCTGCTGTGACCCGTTGCTTCCTTTCCTTCCTGCTTCTGCAGACAGCTGCACTGTCAGAGCATAAATGAAGCCAGGGTGTGCTGTGTTCACAGTTTCTTGCTCCGGAACCAAGGAGGGCATCAGGGGTCTGTGACGCACTGTCTGTGGCTGTGGAAAGCTTAGTTTTCCAGCAGAGAAACCAGAGTTTGATGGGTGACTGCAGAAGCCTAGCACTGCTATCCTCAGGAATGGATGTGGGCAGAGACAGTGCCTCTGAAGAGCCACGGTGCTGGTCATGGGGCTGAGGCGAGCCTGATGGCCACGTCAGTCTCACATACGGGGCATCAGCGTTGTGGGCGGGCTTGCTGTGCTGCAGGCCGCCGGGCCCCACCTCCAGCCTCCAACTAACTCATGGGCTGGGCGAGACCTGAAGATGTGTGTCCCTGGAGTTCCCAGATGACGCTGAGGCCCACACTGTGAGCGCCACTGATCTGGACAGTTGAGGGGAATGGAAGGATGCCTTTCCTGAGCGTGGAATTTCCTAAGCTCCCCAGCAAGGTGGAAAATCCCCAGTTATTCTAAAAAAGATGACCTTTCTTTCAGAAACTGATGTTACTTTCAGAGTGCTCTGGTGAACCTTTGACTCTTACATTCCAGAGGCTGCATCAGGACTCCAGAGACCCAGGTGGGGTCCAAGACCCTCACTTTCTCTAAGGTTCAAAGACCACCAGCCTCCTGGTATGGGCCAGGCTGACTGTGCCCCTCTCCCAGACCCTATAGGAAACAATGAGAGGTATGGGCTGGGGCAGGGACCACAGGTCCAGAGGGGCATGGAGACCTGCTGTTCTTTATTTTTGTTGAGGCGGAACGGAGTCTCGCTATGTCATCCGGGCTGGTCTTGAACTCCTGGGCTCAAGGGATCCTCGTGCTTCAGCTTCCCAAAGCACGGGGATTACAGGCATGAGCTGCCACGCCCAGCCAAGGCCATGGTGTTCTTGGTGTCATCTACCCCAGCTCTGCTCTGCACACAAGAAGCGGGGGCATCACTGGGCGGAGATTCCAGACCCAGTTCTGCCCAGGGCTGGCCACTGAGCCCACTCAGTTCCTTGACTTCCTGACAATGTAAGAGCTTTGGGAAAGAAAGGAGAAAATGGGGCTGGGCCAGGCGCAGTGGCTCATGCCTGTAATCCCAGCACTTTGGGAGGCCAAGGCAGGTAGATCACCTGAGGTCGGGAGTTCGAGACCAACCTGGCCAACATGGTGAAACCCCCGTCTCTACTAAAAATACAAAAATTAGGTGGGTGTAGTGGCAGGTGCCTGTAATCCCAGCTACTTGGGAGGCTGAGGCAGGAGAATCACCTGAAGCCAGGAGGTGGAGGATGCAGTGAGCCAAGGTCATGCCATTGCACTCCAGCCTGGGCCACAAGAGCGAAACTCCGTATCAAAAGCAAAAAAAGGGAAGTGGGAAGAACGTCTCCTTGCTCCTCTGGCTTTTTGGGTTGTTTTCCTCAGATTTTTTTTTTAAGAAATAGCAGAAGATATTTTTTGGAAACATTTCCAGCTTTATCCAGAATTTTATTATCTTTTTATTATGCTGTATGTGATCATTTCATAATCAAATCAAGTTACACATAACGTTTGTTCCTAAACCTACAGGGTCACTCCACAGAATTTAAGAGGTGTTTTTCCCTCCGTTGCTTCAACATCTCTGGAAAGTTTACATTTCCAGCCTTCTCCTACAGTTTGCCCTTTTGCTGGGTGACTGTAGCACTCTCCCAGATTCCAGAAAAACCCCAGGAGGGTGCTCCTGGCCGGCTAGTCTGCTCAGCACTGCTTTGCTGGCTGGTGAAGGGGCCTGGGGGGGGGGGGGGGGGGCAGACCCTTCCCTGGGGAGCGCAGGGTCAGGGGTCAGGTTCATGCCATGGAGTGCTAGGCGAGGCCACATCTGTAATTAACTGGGAGGCGGACCTTATGTCATGGGTCCTAAGACACTTTTTCCACAGTTAACATCTCCGAAATGAAAGTACTAAAAGTGTAGCCTGGTTTGATTGACAACAGTTTTTTCTCTCTTAGTAGTTTATACAATAAATGACTTACAATGAAGAGCATCTTAAATTCAGTAACATGCATATGGTAAGAAATGCATTTGTAATGTGTCTTCTGAGACCTGCCCCAGACGCACTCTGACACTGGTACAGACAGCATCAGGCCAGCATGGCCCTTCTCCAGGCCCGCTTCCTGCCCCTCTAGAATTTTGTTTCTAGAATCTAGAAATAATGGAAGCCTGAAAACACGTTCAGGACCAGGAGCTCCAAAGCTGCCAGCAGGTCTCCAGCCCGCCTCTGAGCCGCCGCCTGTGACTCCTAGGCTTCCCATCTGCCCAGCAGGGAATGTCAACACAGGAGGGAGGAGCACAGAGGGGTGGGTGGCACATTCGTGGGGATCGGGTACCAGGGTGCCTTGAAAAACGTCAGTGGACGCTTGATGGACCTGTCCACTGGCTTCCTCCAAGCCAGATCGTCATAAGGAGAGCAGTGAACAGGGAAGCAGCTGCCCAGGGTCAAGGGTCAGGGCCCAGCTGGCACGCTCAGCCATTTGACCGTGGAGGCATTACGAACCCTTTTGCGCCTGATCTGCCTCCTCTCTAAAATGGAACCAAAATACATCTCTGCTAGACATCCCTTGGGCTGTTTGAGCCCTAAATGAGAGTGCTTGGGACTCTCATTTAGCAGTGGTAGAACCCCAAGATGGGGACCTGCTGGCAGCTTTGGAGCTCTTTGTCCCATACAAGTTCCCAGGTTTCCATTATTTACAAACAAAATTCTGGAGGAGCAGGAAGAGACCCTGAAGGAGGGCCCTGCTGTCCCAGTGCCGCCTGTACCAGCAGCAGAATGTGTCTGGGTGAGTCTCGGGGGAAAACACAGTTTCCAGTGTATCTCTTCCTACTGGATGTTGGGGAAACCAGGGGTTGACAAGCTACAGCTGCTGGCCTAATCTGACCCAGTTTTGTCAATAAAGTTTTATTGAAACAGCCACATCCATTTTTTATGTGCTGTCGCTGCCAGTTTTCACAGCACACGGCAGAGTTGAGAAGTTGCAACAGAAATCGTGCAGCCCTCAAAGCCTGATATACTTACTGTTGGGCCCTTTGTAGTAAAAGCGTGTGTAAACTGGAGTACTGTTATTCTTGTCCCTCTGGGAGTCCCAAACCAAGTGTCACGTCCAAAGCACCTGGAGAGGTGGTTTTAAATGCATATTCTTGGGTATCAGGTTTACTGAATTAGAATCTTCGGAGCCAGAAACATATTTTATAGCCTCCCACGCAGATGGTCCTTTTCTAACCCAGGGTTTGGAGAACAGGTAAAGCCGTTCAAAAGAATTGTCCAGAGCAGTGTTAGGGTCGGGAATGAGCATTAAAGCATGGGGATCAGCAGCCTGTGGCTGTGTGGTACTTCGCCATTCTGACGGCCGTGGCTGTGGGAAGAGGTCTTCAGGGTGCAGGCCCCTGGCTTAGGAGGACGGGGTCCTGGAGAGAAGGCCGTGAAACCTGCCCCTTCGTAGAAGGCTCACTGAGCTTTGGCTTCTCACAGCCATGTCAAAATCTGCCGTGAAGATATCCTTGGACTTACTCTCCAACCCCCTCTGCGAGCAAGACCAGGACCTTCTGAGCATGGTGACGGCCCTGGACACGGCCATGAAGCGGATGGACGCCTTCAACCAGGAAAAGGTGACTAGGTCTTGGTCTGGGGTGGGCAAGCATGGCTTCCACCCCACGTCTGGGCCTCTGGGTGGACTGTGCGGGGAGGCCCGAGTGCACTCCCTCTGCTCTCGGGGTTCTGAGCCCTCTGGTCTCGTGTGCTGCAGTGTGCTGCAAGCCCACGGGGCTCTTTCCAGGCTGTTGTGCCTTGGCTGTACCTGATTCTTGAGGCTCCACGAGCTTGGGTCGCCGACGGCAGTCCTGTTCGCCCCAGCCCCTGAGCCTTCTGTGGCCGCCCACCCAGCCATCCACCCTGAGCAAGGCCAGGCCCAGGACAAGGACAGCGCCCTGTGGCCCTTCAGGCTTCCTGGCCTGGCGGTAGTTGGGGCCCTGCCTTGCCTGTCGCCCTCCGCTCCCTACCAGTTTTAACGTCTTCGGGTTTTTCTTTGACAGGTGAACCAGATCCAGAAGACTGTGATCGAGCCCTTAAAAAAGTGAGTAAATGTCACCTGGGAGCCTCGGGGCACTTATGGGAGAGGCAGGTCAACGACCACTTGGGGACTGAACAGGATTTCTAGCTGCCTGTCCCCAGATTCCCATGGGGCCTGATGGGAAACTCAGTGGGGACGTCAGCTCTGTGACCTGTGGCCTAAGCGCCCATGCTTCTGGGGGCTCCAGAGCACCCGCATGGCCCAGGCGAGCTCAGGGGACCCTGCCACCGCCCCGCGCCCCCCACCCCGCCCAGCAACCGCCGCTGCTCTGGTGGTCATTTGACCGCTTCCTCCTGCTTAAGAGCCACTGGGGCCAGGGCTTGCTGAATGGAGCTAGCAGAGATCTTGGCCAGCCCTCAGTGGACATGAGCAAGGCCTTTCATCTTGCCCCGCTGGATTGGGAGAGCAGCTGCCTGCAGCACTCGGCTTTGGAAATGTGGGGGTGGCCGCACACGGGGAGGGGCGCGGCAGCGGGGTCTGGCCCGGGAAGGTCCCCTAGCTTGTGACCTGTTGGGGTCAGGAATGCTTCTGTGAGACTCATCTTCTGTTGGGCAGGCGCTGGTCAGCGATCAGACAGGCCTATTCCCTCGGTCCCCAGGGCGGGGCACAGGCAGAGCCGTGCCTTGAAGCCCAGAATCACTTCATCTTCCCTGGCCTCTCGCGAGCAGGCTGTGACCTAGAAAGCTCCTGCTCGCCCAGCTGCACTTTGTTGCCTCTTCTGCGGTGGTCCCGGGCAGTGACTTGCCAGGGCTGGGTAATGAGGCTCTGCCTAATTATCACTGGCGTGGCCCAGGGCCCAGAGGGCAATGAGGGGAGCAGTTTTTGATCCTGCAGCCCCTGGTGTTTGGGATTGCTGAGCTGTTCGTTGGCTGTGCAGACCTGAAGTTTGGGATTAGGAAAAGGCCCGCCTGACCCTAGCAAGCTCTTGTTTCTATGCCAGGACCATGGAGGCTCAGAGAAGGCAGGGTGGGAAGGGACTGTGCCTCCCGCTCCGGCCCTGGCCCCCCAGCCTCCCCAGAGTGGGCATCCACCACCCCCTGCCTACTGGTAACGGTGCAGCCCCAAGCCACAGGGTTGCATAGGGAGCTGGGGTGCAGAAAGAGCTCCGCAGTCTGGGAACAGTCTGGGCTTCGGGACAGACTGTTCAGGGCTGGTTGGGAAGGACGCAGGCTGAGCAGACTCTGCCCACAGAGGGCTTTTCTGTGCCAGGGCCACACGGCTCCCAGAGACGGACACAGAGGCTGCTACAGGCACCCATGGCTGGCAGAGTGAGGCAGGGACTCAGAGAACTGGGGAACTGACTCCCACCTCAATTTCAGTATCAACAAGGCGCCCTTGAAATCTGATTCCTGGCTTCTGAAGCCCAAATGGAGAGAAACCCCGGCCACTTCCCACCACCCTGGTGGCCCACCACCTGCCAGGAAGGTGGGGGCGTGGCAGAGGGGGCGCACATCTCCGCAGCAGATCCGCTGACCTCTGCGTGAGCCCTCAGGCCTGCCTGGCTGGCTTCTCCCTGCATCCCCACAGCTGACATATGATCTCCCCCAACCACATAAAACTGCGCAGCCTACAGCCTCCTCCCATTGGCTTCCTCTTGCCAGAAGAGAAGCTCCCAGGGACCCCAGCACCGGAAACAGGAAACTCCAGCTTTCCTGTCCTCTGATGAAGATCATGGCCACATGGCCACCCCACCGCCCCCGGCCTCCCTGCAGGGGCTCGGCCTCTAATCCCCAGTCTCTGGGCCGCATTCACATGTCGGATGAGGATGCTTTCAATTTCCCTTTCCTGGTGGGTGGAAGCTCCCGGCTGCGTGGGCACAGACCAAGGCATGGCAGGCATTCCCCGCCAGTGCTGGCTGCGCCCAGCCCACCTCCCAGCCGGCCTCACTCCCCTTCCCTCTCCTGCTCCTCTTCGCCCCTCCCATCCCCAGGGGAGTGAGTTTGATATTGAGCCTTAGGACAGACAAGAATTGGGCAGTGATCATGGGTAATTCTTTGATCACTGGCCTGGGCCTAGCCTGGCCCCCTTCTTTGAGGATAAATGTAAAACAGACTTCAGTAGCTTACAGTCCAGTGCAAAGCCGCGGAGTGTTCTCGGGTCAGCGGCCAGGCGTGGCGCAGGACCATGGAGCAGGGCATGCTGAGTGGGCTGTCCCACCTGCCCCCAGCAGGCCTCAGAGGCTGTTTCCCCACATGTGGAAGGAGAGAGCCAAACTGACTTCTCAGAATGGGACAGTCAGCGCCTAGGAGCAGGAGAGGTTTTGATGGGCTGAGGTGGGCAGGGAGAGAGGAGGGGTGAAGTGCGCTGGGACAGCAGAGTGGAGCCTGGGTCCTGGCTTCACGCCTGGGGAGAGGCCCCCCCGCCCCTGATGTGGTTGGGTAGAGTCAGCAGGGCCTCTGTGGGGTCCCAGGGGCATATCTGGGAGGGGCTAGCACAGGGGCCCAGCCTGTGCATGTCTCCACTTCCCCTGCCAGCACCCTGAGCCCTGACCTGAGATCCCACACAGCACTGTCGCACGTCCACTGTCCACCCTGAGGCTTTGGCAAAGTCTGTTCTGTTGCTAAGAAGTAGAAAACAGGGAGATGGGGCCTCAGTGGGTCGGCGACCAGGGCAGATGTGACAGAGTCCTGGTCCCCCACTCTTCAGCCACCTCGGCACAAGCTGCGCCCCGCCCTGACTGATGTGAGTTCCCCCTGAATGTAGAAGGGTGTGACACTTGTCCCTACCCCTAGGGAATCCCAATCCCAGGACCCAACCTCCCCCCCACCGCGGTGGTAATTTATCAGCAGTTGCCTCCAGTGGCCTGAGCAGGCAGAGCCTCTTGGTGACTGAGGGGTGCTGTCATGGGAAACAGGTTTTCATGGTGAAAACATGCTCTTCCCACAGGGGTAGGAACAAGACAGATGAGGCCCTGTGTCCTGGAGCTTGTGCGAAAGCGGACAATGCAGGTGGCCTGCAGCCACATCTCCTGCAGAGGCAGGTGGTCTTGGTTCCAGGGGGCTGGCAGGAGCCCATGCAGCCAGGTGGCTACCTGGAGACACCACCACCCCATCCCCTGAGGAGCTCTGTAACCCGGCCTCCCTCAGCCCTGCTCGGCACTCCCCTGTAGTCAGTGCTCCTGGTGGCTCTGACTCTGGCCCAGGAAATAATAAGCCCCAGCCGACAGCTGTGGGAAGGAGGCTATGAGGGTGCCACAGGGGATGTGGGGGGTCAGGCTGCTGGAGCAACGAGCACGCGGCTTCCCCCATCCCGCGCTGTGGAAGGCGCCTTGCGCACACATGGCTTGACACTGTGATGCCCTCCTTCCTGAGGATGTGAGCTCAGGGTGGTGGGATTGAGGCCAGGGCCAGAGAGCTCTCCACCTGCTGCCTCCTGCCTGCCTCTCATCCATGCCCTGTCCCAGTGCCTGCACCCACCCGGCAGCTCCCAGGCACCCACAAGGCCCAGGCACTGGGACCATCCAAGCAGCAGTTGGCTTCTAACCCAAGGATAGGGTGAGGACCGGGGTGGCTGCCGGTGGTCCCTTGGCCATTTGGGGTGGTGGGAGAGGCGGCCTGGTATCCTCTCTGGCCCAGCTGCACCTGCTGCCAGAGCACGTGCCTCTCAGCTGCCCAGGAAGGGGGCGGGGCTCCCCAGCAGCTGCAGCTCCACCACGCAGCTGCCCTGGGCAGAAGCATCAAGCCTAGCTCCTCCCAGCGGTCTCACTCCAGCCCACGCTATGGGTGACCATGCGTCCTGGTGGTGTCTGCTTCGCACCCTCAGTTCCGTAGTGCTGAGGGGCCTGCGTTCTCTGCACAGTGCTGGGAGGCCCGTGGCTTCTGCCCAGCAAGTCGGTCAGATGCTGGCTTGATTACTGTCTAAGGGCACGGGTGAGAATTCAGGGTGCTTTGGTGGCTTCACCCACTTAGCACCTTGTTAGACAGGGAGTTAGTTATGGACACTGTTGAGGTAGAGGATTCATGTTAGTAGCCTGTCTCGGGGATAAGCCCTTCGTTTCATCAAAATCTACTCCCTGGGTCTGTGACTTAGTTTGGGGCATTTAATGCTTTGGTAAAGTTTATATCCTCTTATTCTCTGGCAAAACTTTACCTCAAATGGACACCTGATTTGTGAGGCTTTTTAAAACCAGGCCGGCCGCGATGGCTTATGCCTGTAATCCCAGCACTTTGGGAGGCCGAGGCGGGTGGATCACTCAAGGTCAGAAGTTGAAGACCAGCCTGGCCAACATGGTGAAACCCCGTCTCTCCTAAAAATACAAAAATTAGCTGGGCATAGTGGGCACGCCTGTAATCCCAGCTCCTTGGGAGGCTGAGGCATGAGAATCACTGGAACCCGGGAGGCACAGGCTGCAGTGAGCAGAGATCACACCACTGCAGTCCAGCCTGGGTGAGAGAGCAAGACTCTGTCTCTAAACCAGATTCTGGGTCATGCCCTTTGAGAGGCCGATCTCGGAAGTCCTGCTTCCGCATGGTGTCTGAGCTCCTGGAAGCTGACAGTGAGTCTCTGAGCGCCTGTGAGCGGCTGACCCAAGCTTCAGTGACTGCCTCCTGCCCTCCTCTTTCCTCCTCTCTGGGTTCCCATAAAAACCTCCAGGAGGAACCAACTCTTCTGGTCCTGGGTCACCTCCGAATGGCCACAGAGTCACGAGCTCCCTGGGCTGCACAGCCAGATCCCGGGCACTCAAGGTCTCTGGCATGCCTGGTAGACACCCCCTGCCATCGTGCCGAGGGCCAGCCCTCCAGCAGCAGCAGCAGCGAGAGCCTTAGGAGAGCATTGCTCCTGGTCACTAGAGGCCACATGGGTCACAAAGATGAGGCCCGTGTGGACCTGCAGCACCACGACATCCACCGCTGCTCTCTCTGGGGCCCCTCTTCTGAGTCTCCCATGCGGTCCCTTCTAGTCATGGTGGGGTTGTAGGAGGTCCTCAGGCCGTTTTCCTGAAGCAACTGGTTGGCACTTTGGCTGTTCCAGTGGCAGAACCATAGGATTTCTGCTGCTTTCGTGTTGCCAAGGAGCCCTTGAAGGAGAAGGTGCCCTGGGCCAGGACTGAGTTCAGATTCCAGTTCTGCCAACTGCCAGTGGCACTGTGAGGCCTGGAAAGGGTGCCAGACAGAGAACATGGACGCCTGTGTTGTCTTCTAGACCTTCTCTGCCCAATGGTGATCTTGGATGAGTCATAGGTCATCTCTCTGTCCTCAGTTTCCCTCCTTTTTAAAAGTGAGGTCTTGGCCAGATGACTTCAAAGGCACCTTCCCCACAATCCTCTAGTCCATTGTGTGATAAAGCTCACAGGAGGTGGGGGTCAGGGCACCCTTCATTCCTGGACCACCCTGTGCTGCCGGGCTCCCGGGACCTGGCCCACAGCCCCGCCCCCTCTCATCTGCCCTCACCCCACGACATTGTCCACTTTCGCACAAGCTCCGGGGGACAGGGCCTCGTGTGTCTTGTTCATGGTGAACTCCCCAAGACCTAGAGCAGGGTCTGGCACTTAGTAGGTGCTCAGGGCACATTTTTGGAAAAGTGAGTGCTGACCAGGCTGCCCCTCCAAGAGCGGGCCCATCTCCAGCCAGCTTGTCCCACAGGTTCGGCAGCGTCTTCCCGAGCCTCAACATGGCGGTGAAGCGGCGGGAACAGGCCTTGCAGGACTACAGGAGGCTGCAGGCCAAGGTGGAGAAGTATGAGGAAAAGGAGAAGACGGGGCCAGTGCTGGCCAAGCTCCACCAGGTACCAGGGGAGACAGGCAGGCGGGGGCTGGACAGATGGGCCATTGTGGTCACCTGTGGTAAGTCCCTCCCTTCACCTGGGGGCACCAGGACCAAGACACCAGCCATCCCCACCCCACCCCACCCATCCCATATCCCACACCCAGCAGTGAGACAGAGTTTGGACACCCAGGGTCTTGTTCCCTAGGCGCGAGAGGAGCTGCGGCCTGTGCGGGAGGACTTCGAAGCCAAGAACAGGCAGCTGCTGGAGGAGATGCCGCGCTTCTACGGCAGCCGCCTCGACTACTTCCAGCCCAGCTTTGAGTCCCTCATCCGAGCACAGGTGAGGCCCAGGCGCCCTTCCCCTGGGTGGACATAGCTCATGCCACTCCCTGTTACCCACGCTGGAAGGGTGGCTTAGCCATTCTCCACAAAGACAGGGCACCTACCCCAGGCACAGCCCCAAAGGAATTCATTCTAGTACCAGAGTCCCCGGCTCGGCGACTTGGGAGCCCTGTCTGCTGCTGGAGTCCTCACGTTGCTCTGGCGAATCCCAGACCAGCCATGGCCGAGGTTCCCTTTTGTCCGGCAGTTCCTCCCTGGATCTCTGCGTTTCACTAAGTAGCCCCTCTGCCCCACACCCTGAGGTGTGCAGGTTCTTGACCCAGGGTGGTGCTGGGGAGAAAGGGATCTGGAGAGTGGAGGCCTATTCTGAGGACTCAGCTCCCCTCCCCTACCCGCCCTGGGCCAGTCTTCTTTTTAGCAGGAAACGGCAGGAGTTTTGCCTTGGAGCCACTAGGGAAGGGGTGCCAGAGCCCTGGGGAGAGCCACACTCAGGGCTGCTGCTAGGGCCCTGGGGTGGAAAGGCAGGCCTGGAGGCATGGGGGCGCCACTGGGGGTCAGACACGGGCCAGGCCCCAGTGTCCCCTTCCACTCGGGGATGGGAGGACACGGAGTGGCAGCACCTGTGGCTCCCACGCTCCTCACCCTCCTCCATCTTCAAGCCTTTAGCAGATTGTTCCCCCAACTGGCAACATAGAAAAGGGTGGGCACCCATGCCAGAAGCGGGTCCCTTCCACACAGGACCCTGTTGATGGCTCACACTCAGCGACAGCGTCAGTACCCCAACACCCTTGGCAGCCATGGGCGCCAGGTCCCTGAGCCTCAGACTCTGCGCTGCCTGGGTGGGCATCTGGCGCCCTCCAGTGGCCGTTCCCTGCGGGCCCGGCAGTCACAGCCACAAAGCCCTGGCTCGCACACCCACCCTGCCGGGCCAGAGTCAGGGTGGCCACCCACCCCAATCAGGATGCCTGAGCAGGGTTCATGCTAGGGCTGGGCCTTGTCAGTGACCCACGTCCTTGGTCCTGTGCCATCTGTAGGCAGTGAGACCTAGAAGCTTCTGCAGGAGGGTGGGGACTTCTCCCGACGCTTGTTCCTGCAGTGAGGGCTCCCTTCAGCCGCCCCATCGGGTTCACGGGAGACCTGGGCCGGCCCCTTCCTTACTGTCACCTAGGTGCTTCCCTACACCCTCCCTCCTGTTGCTCACAGGAGGAAGCCACAGGGTGCCAGGCTCCTGCGTGCCCAGGTTGGAGCAGATGGGAGGCCAGGGATGCCCTGTAACCAGGCAGCATTGCTGGGGGCTGTTGACTGCCTCCTGGCCCCCAGCCTCCCCCTCGCCCGCCCGGCTGCCATTAGTCATGGAGAAGTGAGCATCCCCGGTGACTCAGTGCGCAGTGGCTTGGGCAGGGAGGGGCGGGTAGGGCAGCCCACCCCCAGCCCAGAGGTGACAGCAGTGTTGAGACCAGCTCACTTTAGCTCCCCGTCGGCCGGCAGAAATCTCGCCTCGGGAGTGTCAGCCGTGGGTCCCTGCCCCACCTGGCATTTCCCACAAGATCCCCTTAGTGTCTAGAGCTCCTCCTTGTGTCTGGAGTGCAAAGCGTGGAAGCTTTCAGGAAGCTGCATGTGTTCACTGGGTCATGAGATAGAAACTGAGGCAGAAGTGGCCCCTGTTGTCTGTGGAAAAGCCCCTGGTCCTCAGCCATGTGTGAGAACTGACAGGCCTCCCCATTCCTCCACCTGCCCCACCCTCATCCCTGTGTCCTTTCCCACCCCGGTTCTGGTGCCTCCCTAGAGGAACCCTGGCAGTGAACCTGGCCTCTGAGCTGTCCCCCTGGCCACGCAGCTTGGGCCATGAGCAAGGGTGGGATGCAAGTTGGGAGGGAATGGAAGGCTAGACGTGCATCCCCTTTCTCGCCTGTGCTTCTAAAGCCGGCTTAGGGCTTTAGGAGCCAGCCACCAGTCTACCATGCCCTCTTTCTGCCATGGACAAAAGCCATGGGTTCTCCCCTAGCTTACGAAAAGCAGTAAAACTGCAGTCATGGTGCCCATCATCCCACAGTTGCCCTAGAAGGCCCATGCCTTCCTGCACCTGCTGCTGGGGAAACCAGGCGCCCAAAGCAGGGGCACCTCCACCTCCAGCCACTGAGGCCTTGTTGCTCCCCGGCTCCTTTTGGTTCAGTCTTAGAGCCTTTCCGTGCCCTGCACATTCCCAAAGGCATGCTGCTACAGCTCCAGATGGGTGAGGGCAGGGGGTAGCAGAGGAGTGTGAGCCTCTCGCCCCCTGAAGCACATGGTTCCCGGAGCCAGCATGTGCCAACCCGCCGCCTCCCCCAGGTTGTGTACTACTCGGAAATGCACAAGATCTTTGGAGACCTGACCCAGCAGCTTGACCAGCCAGGCCACTCCGATGAGCAGCGGGAGCGGGAGAATGAGGCCAAACTCAGTGAGCTCCGGGCCCTCTCCATTGTGGCCGATGACTGAATCCCCGTCACTCTGGGACGACTCCTGTGACACGGTCAGCCTCGCTCGTCCTTGCCCTTCTCAGGGCTAACTGCTCCTCTCACAGGCTGGGGACAGAGATGGCCCTGGTTCACGTGCCGGCCCTTTGCAATGAGTGACTCTTCCTGAGCCCCGCACCAGGATCCCTAGACAGGCCGCCGTCTCCCCACTCACAGCCCCAGCAGGTAAGCAGTGTAGACAAACCCTTGGGACTTTTTTATTTGGAGAACCGTCCAGCATGCATCCTGGCCCATGGCCTAAGCAAGCTGCAGCCCTTCTGAAGCCTTGGGCTTTGTCGGCTCAGTTGGGGGTCTTAGCCCTGCATGCATTGTGGGCATCAAATCTACCTCCAAAAGACCCATCCTGGGGAGCCCTCTGGCCCCTCGTTGCCTTTTCACTTAAGAGTCTCTTTTTTCTGGGAGAGGCCCTGAACCCTGCCCAGGAGAGCTGGTCCTCCAGCCCTGGCAGGCCCTCAGCCAGCTTCCCAGCAAGACAAAAGCTACCCTCGTGACTTTGGGACCCAAGTTGTTGGGGTTCCCGAGGTCACTGAGAACTGTTACCTCGGGACCTCAAACTGTCAGTGGAACTGTCCCACCACACAGAATGTCCCACAAGAATTCACAGGTCTCAAACCAAAAACAGTGGGTTTGTGTCTCACCTGAGTATTTGGAATTTTATTTTTTCAAGTAAAGTTTTCAATGAAATGTCCACATGGTATTGTGTTGTAACTTAGGGCGAGCAGCGGAAGCTTCCAGGGCCTGCCGCCCTCCGCTGAGCAGCAGCACCCTCCAGCAGGCAGCGCAGCACGCAGGGGTCTGTGTGTGCCTCCCCGGCCCGGCCCTGCCCTGCCCCATCTTTTGGAGTGAACTGCACTGCGGTCCAGCAAAGATGCTGGGCGGGAGGGCACGCAGGCAAGCCTAGGAGAGGAGTAGGAAGAGCTGTGGAGGACACGCTGTTTGTTTTTGACTTTGGTTTATTTAAAAAAAAAAGCCAAAAAAAAAAAAAAAAACCCAACTTTATATACAAAGTCAAACTGAAACCACGGATTATGGAAAGAGGCAAGAATTATGGGTAACAGGGGAGAAGGCTGGGCCAGAGCCAGTAATACCACATTCTGAACACAGGAGCCACGGGAAAGAGGTGCTGGTTTCTTCTGGCAAATCTGGGGTGACTGGAACACAGTGTTCTATTGGCAAACCCAGCCCAACACTGAGCACTTTCTAGCATGGACTCCATTCCCGTGATGGCCAAGGGAGACCCTTCCCCCAGGAGCCTGCATCTGGAACATAGCAGAGCCTGTGCCATCTGGAGGAGGGGGTGCTTAGCCCCAGCCAGGCTCCACATCTGTCTCTTCAGTTCAGTTCACTGACATCAGACCTTGTCACACACTTGAAAAGCCTTTTTCTCCCCTGTCTTATTCTAAACTGGAAAAGGACAGGAGAAAGTCAGCACAAGACTAAAAGGGCCCCAGGAGAAATACCAAGGTTGAGGGCAATATGACATTCTAGGGGTGCAAAAGATGTTGTATTTAGTTGTAACTGGAACCGGGGTTCCTCACACATCCATCCCACATAGCACAGCCCCCAGCCTGATGGCCTGCCGTCCCCTAGAGGCTGAGCATGGGGTCAGTCACCCCTGCCCTGGCTCCCAGGTCTCGCTCCCGCTGCTTTCTGGTACCGCAAGGGCTCCAACTTTGCCGAGCGCCACCGCTGCCCTCACAGGATGGCAATTCCGTGTGAGGCCGTCAGTTGCTAGGTGCTGGCTCCTCTTTCTCCACCCAGCTGTCAGCCTGTTTGAAACAGATGTACCCAGAATCAGGCCTGGCAAGGCGATCTGAGGACTGCGGACTGTCTCCTGCTGGGAAGCTCCCGCTGCACGCTGCTGACTGCTCAATTCCCAGAGAACCTGCAACCAGGGGCACACAGCCTGGCAAGCGACGGAAGGAAGAAGCTGGTGCCTGCTGGCCTTCTGGTCACTCCCGACATAGGGGCAAGCACCCTTCCGGGGGTTTCTGGAGCTCAGGGAAAGGAGCTATGCTGCCACCTGGTCCACCCCCACCTTACCTTTTCCACCACCCGCTGGATCTCCAGCTGCAGGGGGGTCAGGCGCCTGCGGAGCTCCTGCAACAGCCGCTGGAGCTGGCTCTTCTGTCGCTCCGCCGTCCGGGCGGTCTCCTCAGCCTCCGCCAGCCGGGCTCGCAGCTCCTGCATCTCTGCCGCCAGCGTCTTATTCGTTACTTCAGTGGCTGAGAAACGGTTATGGCTCTCCTCTGCGAGGTGGAGGAGGAAACAGGGACGGCTGCTCCATCAAGGCCCAGAGCACAGGGCAGCGCCTGAGCCTAAGCAACGGGTTCCCTACTGGTCTGCACGTGCCCCCGTGGTGGACGCAGCCCCAGGCCCTCACCCAGCTTCAGCTCCAGTGTGTGGATCTTGTTCTCTAGGTAGAGCCGGCCACTGTCCTGCTGCTCCGCACGCTGCAGCAGGCTCCCCACGTTGATCAGGCTGCCATTGTGGGACACCAAGGCTTTGTGTTCCGTAGGGGTGGCACCTGGCTTCGTGCTCTTCCCAGAAGGGGGCAGCAGGTCCAGGTTTCCTAGAGGGAACCATGAAAAAGATTGCAGGATGGGGTTTCCGGAGAGGGCAGCCTGCCCTACCCGTGCCCCAGGAAGGCTGCAGGGCTCAGGACATACCGAAGAGCACCTCCTCGGGAAGGCCACCGTCCAGGCCCTCCTGGCGGCTGTACTGAAGGCTCCGGTACTGGCAGATGTTCTGGGTCACCACCCTGCTGACCAGCTGCTTGGCCTGCAGAAAACACACCCCCAGACACCTGCTGACCAGAAGGCTCAGTCCCCGACCCTGGCCGTGGGCAGGAACCTGGAGCAGGAGTAAGTGCAGGCCTGTGCCCATGTCCTGGGGCAGAAGAAAGACGGTACCTGCTCTGCACTGAGCCGGATCCCAAGGGTAAGGAGGATCCTCTCCAAGTCTCGCCGGTGCAAGTAGCCACACCAGTTGGCATCAAAGAACACAAAAGCAAGCAGACAGTCCAAGGGGAGCACAGCAGAGGGATCCAGCTCCTTGGGCTGCAAAGAAAACAAAGATAAGCAGGATTTTCAAATAGTTCCCTCAGTGGCTCTATCGCCCAGGATTCACCCTGTTCAGAATCCAGTGGCTTGGGCAACATGCAGCTCAGGTCACATCCAGTGATGCATGCCTAAAGTCCCTGCTACTGGGGAGGCTAAGGCAGGAGAATCACTTGAACCCAGGAGTTCGAAGCTGCAGTGCACTATGTTCATGCCTGTCAACCACTGTGCTCCAGCCTGGGCAACATAGCGAGACCCCGTCTCTAAAACACAAAACATCAAGCAGCCTGACTGATATGCATCACGTCCAAGCCAGCCTTCCTCTCTGGGGCACTTTCACAAAAGCTCCTGTGCTCCTCCTCTCTCAGCAGAGGATCAAACACCTCTCTCCCGTTCACCCCGATAGACACTGACATGTTCTCCTGGAGCCTATGAACGTGCCCTTCCATAAGCCAAGGACCACACTGTGTGTTGGGTCCATCAAGAAAGGAAATCACTGGTAAGCATTCTTTTCCCAGGAGTGTGCCGGAGGCCTCGCCCAGCCTCACCACCACTGAGGCCCGGAGAGGTGGAGAAGAGGCCTCACCATGTCCTGAAGTGAAGAGAACTCCATCTCTGACTGGTTTGAGGCAACGGACCGGACCTCCGAATCCTCCAGCTTTGCTCCTGCTACAGAAAGCCCAAGATAAATGGAGAGCAGGGCCCACCCAACTCCACAGTCCGAAAGTGAAAACCAGCTTGGCCACAGGTGGAAAGCCACATCCCGAGCCTGTGAGCTCCCCTCTCACCACTCGACATACCAAACTCCTCCTCTCCATCATCCCTCAGAAGCAACAGTTCCGGGTCCAGGGCCATCTCACACAGGTCCTCGGAAGCCTCGCCCCGGGGTTTTTCTTCTTCCTCTCCCCCAGAAGTGGGTGGTTTGGGCAAAAGCCCATCCTCCTTCTAGGGAGGCAGACGAAGGTGATTAGAAGGAAGGCAGTTACCGTAATTACCAATAGTAATCATGGCTGCCACGTGAGTAATAACTATGCCCCAGGCACTGTATGGAGGGCTCTAGACACCATCTCATTTCATGTATTTAATTTCATTAAGTGGAATTCAGAGCATGCCAGGGCATCACCAGACACCTGGGCTTTTTTCCTCAGGAGTTGATCTTGGTCCCAGAAGAAACTACATTTATTTGACGGTATTTAAACAAAAAGCAGCTGGGCACAGTGGCTCACGCCTGTAATCCCAGCACTCCTGAGGTCAGGAGTTCAAGACCAGCCAGGCCAACATAGTGAAACCCCATCTCTACAAAAATACAAAACTTAGCCAGGCATGGTGGTGGGTGCCTATAATCCCAGCTACTCGAGAGGCTGAGGCGGGAGAACCGCTTGAACCTGGGAGGCTGAGGTTGCAGTGAGCCGAGGTTGCACCACTGCACTCCAGCCTGGGCGATAGAGCAAGACTCCATCTCAAAGGGAAAAAAAAAGACTAGTATTTTAGAAAAGGTTTACAAATTTTATTTTTTATTTTTTTTCGAGAGAGTCTTGCTCTCTCACCCAGGGCGGGGTGCAGTGGCACGACCTCGGCTCACTGCAACCTCCACCTCCCTTGGTTCAAGGATTCTCCTGCCTCAGGCTCCTGAGTAGCTAATACAGACAATGCACCACCACGCCCAGCTAATTTCTGTATTTTTAGTAGAGACAGGGTTTTACCATATTGGCCAGGCTGGTCTCAAACTCCTGACCTCGTGATCTGCCCGCCTCGGCCTCCCCAGGTGCTGGGATTACACCCCGCCTACAAAATTTTCTAGTTAACCATCAGGCAATCACAGCACCCGACTCTGCTAAGCATTCTCAGTGACTGGGGTTTCTATGCTGTCAGGCTGCTCAGCCATGCTCCCTGCACTCCTCTGCGCCACCTTCCCTTCCACTAGGTGTGCCACTTAGCAGCTGTGCAGCCTCAGTGTGTGCTGAGCAAGGGAGTGGGGAATGAGCTAGGGCGCAGGAAGCACTCAGAGCCCAGGGTGAAGATGCGCAGTCACGGTAAGCACTACGACAGCCTGAGGTGGCAGGGTACTCACCAGTGGGGGCTCTGACTCGGCAGCCGAGCCCTCATTCTGTGCCTCATCCTTGGGCTCCTTGACCACCTCCTCTTTGATGGCTTCTTCCTCCTTGGTGGCTTCCTCCTTGGCCGCCTCCTCCTTCTCAGGTTCAGGTGGGGACACGACCTTTTCAGGAAGGCTCAGCAGCATCTTATAAACCCTATAGCCAAAATCCCTCTGGAGCATCTCCAGAAACAGCTCGGCCAGCACCATCACCTGACGGGGAGGTGGCAGGGTCCATGAGCATCAGGAAGAAAGACTGCTCAAGGCCCACAGATCCCAGCCCATAGCCTCCCCAAGGCTCTGACACCTGCCTCAAAAGAGATCCTTTCTTTTGGCCTCCGATCCTCCACAATCCCATGGAGGGACAGGTTCACACAGCCAGGGCGTGCGATGACAGCAGGTTCTAGCGGGGGTGGAGGGGCCTCTGGGAGATCAGTGTCCGTTTCCTGCTGTGTGCTGGCCTCTGAAGTTTCTGCATTCCGTCTGGAAGTGTCTGCTGCTTGCTCCGAGGCATCCGGTGCCTGTTCAGTAGGCTCCATTTCCTGTGACAACAGCCAAGATGAGACCCTCTGGGTCCCAGGATCAGGCCACCTATATCTCCCGCTGCTGGCTAAGGCACAGCCTTACCCCTGGTACCTCCTGGGTCGGAGGAGCTGCCTCTGCAGCTTTCTGCTGGCACAGGGCCTCCCACTCCTCCAAAGTAGGCATGATGGTCCAGACGTCCGGCAAGTACACCACCACTGTCTGGAGCCGCCGGGGGGGTCCCGGCTGCAGGTACTGAAACTCGGCAAAGCGCCACCTGCACATAGCAAAAGGAAGTACTAACTTCCTTAGTGACAACTCCACGCAGACACCACATTCACAGGCAAGGGCTTCAGTTTCCAGTCAGCACTCAATAAGCACGTACTGCGAGGCAAGCTTTGAAAACACAACAGCAAAGCTACAGACCAAGTCCTCAAGAAATGGTCAGTCGGGAGGCCGCAACCGTACAAGCACCCTACAAGGTGTGAGGACAACTCAAGGAACTCTCAAGTGCAGCCTGGGGCTCAGCCGGCTTTTGGCATACACCCCACGCTAGCCTGAGGCAGCAGAGGGGGCAGGAGCGGTACTAGGGGGCAGAAGAGAGCTAACCAGCAGAAAAGGGCAGGGACTGGGCCTCCCCAACAAAACCTCCCCAACCTGCTGGGTTGGTGCAGCCGAGGCTCAGGAAGCCCACTCACCACTTGGTGCAGCCACTCAAGTCAATGCCAGTCTGGGCCTGTGCACAGCGGATGGCGGTGCGCACCAGCACCTGTGGGTCAGCCTGGGGGTCGAGGCCATCCAGGGAAGGAGACCATTCACCCCCAACCAGCACTGCCTCTTCTTCTTTTCTGCCCAGCAAAAACTGCAAAAAGAGACCAGGGATACGAAACAAAAAACTCCGTTACCTGGGTCTCCCACTGCAGGGCAAGGCTGCCACCCATCAGGATGAAGGGAGCAGGAAGTGGGGAAGTCCATCACACAGTGAGGTCTCTATCTGCTAACATGAGCCAGCCACCTAGCGCGCTCTGACTAGTCAGAACAGCTCTGAGCTGCACCTTCGTCCTGGGTGAAATGAGGGGCATTCGGCTCTGAGATGCCTCGTTTCTGTGCATTCAGGAACAGGAGCCGCGCACTCAAAACATGACAGGTTCCGGACATTACCAGTGAATGCATCTCCTCCTGCCCTCCAGCTCTTACCTTAATCTGCTTCAGAGGATGCTCTGGCGTCTCCCTTGGCTCAGCCATGTCATCCACAAAGAGCATGCAACAACGATACAATTCCTCCAACCCCGGGGAAGAGAGCAGTAGTACCTGTGCAGGAGGAGACACTCAGAGCTGCCTTCAGCCTCCAGAAATCAGGTTAAGTGACAGACACCTGTCAGCTTACCTTGGAACTATAAGCGGGGTCACTGTCTGCAGGGATGGGCTCAGCACCAGCATCTGGAGCTGCCTCCTTTTCAGAAGAGACCTGGATCCGGCTCGGGTGATGGAGGGAAAAGGGTTGGCTCAGAGGGAAGGCTGACAGCCAACTCAGATGCACGGACAGAAAATCTGAGGGGACGAGGAGGCTGCGGTAACGACGCTGGAGTTCTAGGAAGTCACAGACGGGGCTACAGGAAGACAAAAAGGGAATCCAGACTGAGCAAACACTAAAACATTACAAATGAAACCATCAAAGAGTTTTAAAAATGGGCAAATTTTTTTTAGTCTGAGAAAGAACTTTTGAAGTAAGGCACCTCTCAAGGAAGCTAGATCAGATCTGACCACTCAACTTACAACCCCTAGATGGCAAAAGTCAAACTAGGAAAGGGAAAAAAGAAAACACTTATAATACAGGACAAAGAAATGGGTCATTGCCTTAATATAAAAGAACTTACAAATCAGTAACAAAAAGTTCAAAAGCCTAAAACAGAAAATTGACATCAATAGGTTCTTAAGAGAAATACATAAGAATTAAAAGCCCATGAAAATATGTTCAATCTCACTTATAATTAAAGAAACGCAAATCACATTATCATGTGTCACCAACTAGACAAAGATGAAAAAGTCAGCTAACAGGGTTGGCAAAGGCATGGGGAAATAAGGACTCCACACCCCACTGGTGACAGCAGAATGGGCACAGCCTCTTCGGGAGAACTGGCAATAGTTATGGAAGCTTAAAGCAAAGCCTTTGAGCCAGCTGCTCCATTTCTAGGAACTGATCTCAACAAACACACAGGTGTACGTAGAAGGATGTTCATTCCAAGAAAATTTAGGATAGAGTGCTAATGGAGAACTGGTTAAATAAATCATGTTCATCCATTCAATGAATACTGTGTAGTTGCCAAAAAAAAAAAAAAAACACAGATCTAATAAATGTTCATATGAAATAAAATCTAAAGTACATTCAGTGAAAAGGCAAACCACCATACAGTATGTACAACAGGTTTCCATGTGCTTTTTGTTTTGTAAGAAAAGGCTGTGAGAACACACATGTGCACTTGCATAGACCCCATCTCATTTACATGAGAAACTATTACCGGCAGCAAGTCTCAGCCCACCTCAGCCTCGCCGCTCACCTGTCCACAGTGTAGGGAGTGAGGTGGACCCGGTAAGGAGGCAGGTCATGCCTTGGCTTCTTAGCACCCCAGGGCTCTCCAGCAGCCCGCTGTTTGCGTTTCTTGGAGTCATAGTCATCGCTAGAGGTTGACCCATCACCAACAGTAAGAAATCACATTGTTATATGTATTCAATACACACTGAACCAAAAGAACTGGAAACAAGCGCAATCCCTCACATTCAATAATACATGGAAAAATAAGCCATGCTAACAGCCATATGACAGAATGTTACAAAGATATTAAAATGGATATTTACACTCTTTTAATAACATAGAAAAACATTCCTGTTAAGCAAAAAGCACACTCTGCAACATTGTATACACAGTAGGCCTGAGCTACTGCAAAAACAACTTTAGAAGACTGAAAGGAAATAAAATATTAATGGTGGAAGCCTCCAGTAAGCTTACAAATAATTTTCTATTTTTCTGCACTTCATAAATTATAGTTAACATGTTTTTTTGAAATGAGAAAAAAACTGATTTCTCTTTTAAAAACAAGGGACTTTATATGAATCCATGCTATGCGTTCTATAAAGTTTATTAGAAGAGACAGTTAGGGGCCGGGCGCGGTGGCTCAAGCCTGTAATCCCAGCACTTTGGGAGGCCGAGATGGGCGGATCACGAGGTCAGGAGATCGAGACCATCCTGGCTAACATGGTGAAACCCCGTCTCTACAAAAAAAAAAAAAAAGAAGAGACAGTTACAAGGTGCCTGTAACCCCAGCACTTAGGTAGGCCGAGGTGGGCGGATCACTTGAGGTCAGGAGTTCGAGACCAGCCTGGCCAACATGGTGAAACCCTGTCTCTACTAAAAATACAAAAAAGTAGCCAAGTGTGGTTGCACATGTCTGTAATCCTAGCTACTCAGGAGGCTGAGAGAGGAGAATCACTTAGACCTGGGAGGTGGAGGTGGCAGTGAGCCAAGATCACGCCACTGCACTCCAGCCTGGGCGACAGAGCGAGACTCTGTCTCCAAAAAAAAAAAAAAAAAAAGAGTGAAAGAGTGACAGCTACAAATCCTTAATAATACACATTAAAGTCATAAAAACACTCAAACCATTTGCTCCAATAATTCCACTCTTGAAAATTTGTCCCAAGAAAGTTAATTCAAAAGAAGAAGAAAGGCTACACATAGTGGAAAAATAGGAAGCAGCATAAACTGAGAGTAAAAAACCAAATACATAAACCAAATACCCAAATTTTTATAGTAAATAAAAACAATCACGCAGCCATTAAAACACTCAGGATTATGCTGCAATATGGAAAACTGTTTATAAATACACAAAAATAATTTGAACTCTTAAGATTAAAATTGCAAAAAGTATGCACATGTATAGATTTAAACTAGAACAAAGGAGAAAAGAGTGGCAAGACATTTTCCTTTTCAAACTTATTTTCTGAAATTCTTTAATACCTATCTGTTAATAACAGTTAAAGAGAAAAGGTAGAAACCATACATATTTATATACATATATATATGTATGTGTGTGTGTATATATATATATATGTGTGTATATATATATATATATATTTTTTTTTTTTTGAGACAGTCTCCCTCTGTTGCCCAGGCAGGAGTGCAGTGGCACGATGTCAGCTCACTGCAACTTCTGCCTCCCGGGTTCAAGCAATTCTCCTGCCTCAGCCTCCCGAGTAGCTGGGAATACAGGTACCCACCACCATGCCCGGCTAATTTTTTATTTTTAGTAGAAATGAGGTTTCACTATCTTGGCCAGGCTGGTTTTGAACTCCTGACCTCAAGTGATCCGCCCGCCTCAGCCTCCCAAAGTGCTAGGATTACAGGTGTGAGCCACCGCACCTGGCCTACGTATTTCAATTATTTTAATTTTATATAATAGCATGTACTGCTTTACACATTTTTATAAGTCACTATAGTATTACACTATAACTACATTGTAAATGCAATAGATATGGGTACAATAAATAAAAATAGTTGAGAAGAAAAAACCTTTAGACCATTCATTATAAAGTGCCAGACTGATAAGGGGAAACCCCCCCCCCCATGTTACATAAGAAAAATAAAATCAACTGTCATTTATCTGTGCCTCGGTAACTGAGCTGATTGTATTTACCGGAAGGTTTCTGTTCTGCCTTTTAGACCTGCCTGGGTCATTTCCCTATTCATCACACCCCAGTGACTAAGCTGAACAGATTTATCATGAGGCCTGTTCTCTTCTGTTGGCCTGGGTCACTTCCATGTGCATGATCATCTGCATCCTAAAGTGGCCTTATTTTCAAGCCCCGATGGGATGTCAGTAGCCCGTGTGTCTAATAGAAGACCCATGCCAAAGCCCCTGTGACAACTTTCCAGCTCACAGTAATGTCTAAACTGTTATGATCCACTCCACGCTGTACACTGTGTGGTCACTTTCCTCCCCTTCCTGTACACTGTCAGGAGGTCCTAAGGCAGCACCAGGGGCTGACCTCTCAGGACCCACAGCAGCAGAGCCCACCTGGGTACACCTGTCCAAAACCGCAGCTCAGCAGTAGCTGCTCAATAAAGACATTGTTCTCTGCATCCCAAAGCCAGGAATTCAAAATAAAGCTTGGCTTCCATGCAAAACATTAATGTGGTTGAGTCCTTCATAAAAGTTGCAAAACTAAATAAATAAAAGTTGCCCCAGAATGACCTACTTTGTACCACCCTGGGCCCCACTCTGCACATTCTCTCTACTGACTGATGTTAATATAATATCTCCCTCCCAATGGTGGTATAGGTTGAGTATCCCTTACCTGAAATGCTTAGGACCAGAAGCGTCCTGGGTTTGGAATGTTTTTCAGATTTTGCAATATGTGCATTATACCTACTGGCTGAGCATCCCAAATCCAAAACTCCAAACCTGAAATGCTCAATAAACATTTCCTTTTGAGTGCCATGTCAGCACTCAAAAAGTTCTGGATTTGAGAGTATTTTGGGTTTTAGGATTTAGGATGCTCAACCTGTACATCCTTTCTGTAGAAGCTGTGACACTGAAGCATAATGGCCAAAGTAATACAACAGACCTTGCATGGGTCTCAGCACATCCAGGACAATCAAATGCAACTGACTAGAGAAAGCCTGAAATTAACCCTAAAGCAGAAAGTCCACAGCAGTCACAGAGCTTCACCCAGGCTACGCTGTCTCATAAGGCACCTGCTGTTGATTTTGTAATGAAGCCTTTAATAAACTCACACAATGTGAGAGGTAGAAGGTCCTTGGAAACTGAGGACCAGTAAGATGCACAGGACAAGAGAAGTGGGTAAATGCAAAACATATACCAGCCACTGGATATACTTATATACTTATGAATATGGTGTCTACAATGGAGAATGGGACACAGGGTTTCAAGTAGTGGAAACCCCAAGGCAAACAATCCCAAAGCTTCCCCCTAATTAGAATTCACAAAGGTGAATTCCCACACCTGTAATCCCAGCACTTTGGGAGGCTGAGGTGGGAGGATCACTTGAGCCCAGGAGTTCGAAACCAGCCTGGGCAACACAGCAAAACCCTTTCTCTGCCCCCCACAAAAATAAATAAATATTTACTTATTTTTTGTAGAGATAGGTTCCCAAAGGACAGGGATTTATAGGCATGAGCCACTGCACCCAGCCTTACAAAAAATGTTTTAGAAAATTAGTCAAGCATGGTGGTGCACACCTGCAGTCCCAGCTACTCTGGAGGCTGAGGCAGGAGGATGGCTTGTGCCAGAGAGATCAAGGCTGCAATGAGCCATGATCACGCCACTACACTCCACCCTGCGTGACAGAGCAAGACGCTGTCTTGACAAAGAAAAAAAAAATAGGGTTAAGGGTTACATGAGATTTCTCATTTGTCAAAATTGTCAAGATTTGTGCATTTCAATCTACGTAAGTTCCACCTTAAATTTTTTTACCTTAATAAACTCAAGTGAGAGCAGTGAGTAGATGGAGGTAGACATGAAAAAGAATGGTAGCTGATACTTGAAGCAGCTGGGTAATGGGTATAAGGTTCCTCATACCTTTCTGTTTACCCTGCATATACTAAAATTCTCCACTATGACAAGTTTAAAATGAAGACAGAACGAGAACGAGTCTTAAATCAGGCTAGAGCTTAACTTTTAGAGGTACAAGCAAAACACTCAGGGAGACTGAGACTGAGGAAGGAACATGTGAACTGGAGAGAGGATGGGACAGCATGCTCCTGGTGGTCCCCAATGCTACAGATGAGACAGGATCACCAGGATACCCTAAAGGCCCAAATCAGCCATGCCTGCTCCACACATGGCTGAGAAAGCTACCTGCATGTCCAAGGCAGAGTGCAATATACACCTTCTAACAGCATACTTATGAGAATGGTGTCTATAAAGGAACGTTTTAAACAACTAAAAGAGATACTGCAGTGTTACTTTTGACATGTTACTATTGAGTTTCTATTCCTGTCTAGAAACAAAACAGTATTTAAGAAATACCTCAACATGACATTTTGAAAGATGAACTGTATCAGCTCCCTGCTTGCTAAACCACTGTATAAAATTCCAATGTTTTTATATACATTTCAGTGTGTCTACACACTTCAGAGAAAAGGGACTAGGATCTAGCTGCAGGCAGAGAATGTTAGTGGTAAGCATAGCCACCTTCCAAGCAGTTGACCTGGGTTCACTTCCTGGCCAAGACAAAAAAATAATAATAAAATAAAGAGAATGTTAGTGTCAACAAGTGGCCAAAAAAGGGACATCATCCTCTTACCTTCGGCCCTGATCCAACCGTCCATGAGGGCCCCGGGCAGGAAATCTGTTCAGGTGGCTCAGGTGAAGTGTGTGGGATGTCTGGAAGAGACTCAGAGCTGCAGAAAGGGAATGACTGGTGACTCAAAAACCCTAAAAACCAGCCGGGCGCAGTAGCTCACGTCTGTAATCCCAGCGCTTTGGGAGGATAATGCGGATGGATCACTTGAAGTCAGGTGTTCAAGACTAGCCTGGCAAACATGGTGAAACCCCCTCTCTACTAGAAATACAGAAAATTAGCCAGGCGAGGTGGTGGATGTCTATAGTCCCAGCTACTCAGGAGGCTGAGGCAGGAGAATGGCTTGAACCCAGGAGGCGGAGGTTGCAATGAGCCAAGATCAGGTCATTGCACTCCAGCCTGGGCAACAGAGCGAGACTCCATCAAAAAAAAAAAAAAAAAAAAAAAAAAATCCTAAACACCTATCCCGATCACCCACCTTTCTTCCAGTACACAGAAGTACCCACCTCTACGCTAATGGACATTCAGCAACAACCTGAAAGTCCATTGATCCAGACTACCCCATAAAGCCACACTGAACAACAGTGCCACTCGTACTCACGCTTCTGAGGAAACAGTGGGGGAATCCGGTGAGGCTGGAAGATCAACTGAGGCTGAGCTCCCAGGATCCCTTGCTTCTGGCCTAGGGCTGCTACATGCAGAAGGGGAGGTGCTGGGGACTTCAGTAGGGGCTGCAGAACAGGAGCCAGGAAATTCAGGGGACCCCATGGTTGAGGCACTCACTACCTTGGAAAGATGCAGTCCCACCCCCTTGAGAAAAGTCAGGGTTTTGCCCAGCTGTCAGGGCACAGGGGCTTCCATCCCTCCCCTTTCCAATGCACATGCTAAGGAGAGATGAATACCTGGTTGGAGAGCGTTTGCACCTTGACAGCATTCCAGGGCACTGCCTGGCCTGGGTTGTATGCAGCCTTCACCAGCACCTTCTCACCCAGCTGGGGCAGCCGGCCCTTCACCACACTGCCAGCACACAAGCCAGGAGGCCCCATTAGGAGAGGGACCCCAGACAAGCCACCCTGACTGCCCCTATGAGGCCTTTCCCATCAAGATTTCCCCCACCTTGCACAAAAACAGCAAAGCAATGGCTTTGGGGAGGGGGGCGGGCAATACCAGCACGGTGACAGAACTGAATCCAATAAGCGTTTCCAGTAGGGGACCAACCTCAAGCCTACCTTAGCTGAAAAAAGACCTCTTCATCCACAACCCCAAAGTAGTCATGCAAGCTGGTAACAATACCAGTGAAGACCCGCTGTTTCTCCCCACCCTGTAAGAAAAGGGAGCAGTTGAAAAGTAAAAGAAAGGAAGCTGGACAAAATCACACTCTGCCATGAAGGTCTCATCTCAACCCACACCCCTTTTCAGCGTACTGCATCAAGAGTTCACACAGAGTGAAGTACAGGTGTGTGGTGGGCATACTCCATCATTAAGGGTCGGGGCATGTTTGAGCTGGTTCTTGACCCACAAGCTTCTTCTAGGACTTCCAGTTCATTAATTCCAAGACGTATGCTAAAGATTTCCCTGGAGCGAGAAATGAAGATGCCCCAGTCTGAAGGCTATCTGGGAAACCCCATATTAGCCCACTACCAGGAGAGGGGTCAGGAATGATAAACACTATTATGTAAGAGATGAAGAGCACCAGGCCTCCAGGCATCCAGTCCCAAGGGCTGAAACTACAAGGGATGCCCAACCTACCTGAAGGTGCCTGGCATTCTGGGACAGTTCTGTGGCCACAGGAGGAGTGAGCAAACCAGGAGGAGGGCCCAGAAGAGATGTTGAAGCTGTGCCTATGGGGAAAGAGAAGTAATCTCCAGGAACCACCCCTACCACCTTAAGCACTAGAGTCAACCAAAGGATGTGGTAAATCCAAAGGCTACAGCTCCAGCCAGCTCCTCCACAGGGCTTCACTGGCAACCACGGTGGGAATCTGCTGTTTTCCAGAGGAACATCAGCAGCAAATTGCTCTCCACCAGGGAAACCCCAAACTAACTTCACAGTACATACTTTCCAGGATGAGGCCAGGTAGGGAGAAAAGTGATCACCTGAGAAGTTGCGTCCCCCTGGAAGTGGGTTGATCCGCTGGCGCTTAAACTGGGACATTGGGAACGCTGTCCTCTTTCAGAGTCGTGGGGAAAAGCCTTCAATCCAAAAAGAAAGAAGTTAACAGCTCACACGGGAAATTTCCATCTATACCCGGAAAAATGGAGAATCTTAAGTAAGGATATTAATGAAAACAGGGAGGTGGGTAATGAGAATGAATGAAGGCAATGAATGGAGAGAATATAGAGAAGTAATAAATGAAACAGTAAATTACATTGTTTCAGTCTGTCCTCACAATAACCTAGAGGTGGGTCATATTGTCATGCTGTTTTACAGACAAGGAAACTGGTGCTCAGAGAGATCAAGAGACTTGCCCGGGGCCACATAATCAGGTAGTGACAAAACTGGTACTCACACCCAGGCCACCCAACAACTTAGCGCTCCTCTCACTAAGCCATGCCACCCCCAGAGTAGTTGGCGGGGTGAGGGGCTGGAAAGAGCCCCGATGACATCCCTTCATTCAAAAACATCCGCCAAAACCCTCCACGCAGGGCCCGGAAAAATGGAGGAGGCCGGTGCCGGCGAGGAGATGGTGTGAGCCCTCTCCCCGGAAGCCCGACCCGTTGTTTCCTCGACCGGCTGGTGGGAAGGCAGCTCCCTGGCCGACCGAACGCGAAACCGGCTGCGCGCCACCCTCCTGCTCCCACGCTCCCGGGCCCTCCGCTCCGGCCTCAGCAGCCGCCAGCGCCAGGTCTCCCGGCAGGGCCGCGGCGAGGCCACCGAGGGAGGACTGAGGCGCGCGGTTTCTCCTCCTCCCGCCCCCAAGGCCGAGGCCGTTGCCAGGGAGACGGGACTTGCAGTCCAAAGAGGGGCTCGGCCCCTTCCGCGCCCCACGCATCTTCGCCGCCCGGCCCTCGCAGTCCCTCGGTCAGCGGAGGGACGGAGGGGCGAAGGGGCAGAGGGGCGGCGAGGGGGCCCCTAACCCACCTGCGGGCCAGGGCAGCGACACCGGGGGGACAAAGACACCCGGAACCACCACAGCCGCTGCTGCCGCCGCCACCGGAAGCGCCTCTCCGGAAGCGCGACCACTGGTCGGAAGCTGCCACTCTCCCGGATATGGTCCCTCCCTCGTCTCCGCCGACCTCTCCCTTCCCCCACGCCGGCCTGCTATCCCGCGGCAACTGGGGAGCGGAAGTGCGCCTTCCCGGATCGGATGCGCGTCAGGAAGTCGCGCCTCGGTAGTGTCCTCGCTAAAGAATCCCATCAGAAAAGAAGGCTTCGGATCGTTGGTTCCGGGATCAAAGACAGCGGGAGCCGGCTCCCCCAAACACAAGGAACCCCCGACTGCTTACCACGCCCGCCTCCCTCTGGCAGTCGGGACTGCAACAGATAAGGGAGTCCCGACTGGAGGAGGAGGATGCCTATCAGTGACCATTTCTAAGAGACATTTCTGTGTCTGACTCAAGCCAGTGACTCCCATGCCTATAGCCAGTCAGGAATCAGTGCCCTAATTCTCAAATATGAAATCTAAGAGGCCTCAGTGAAGTGGCCTGCTCAAAATCTTGCCAGAGACCGGGCATTTTAGTCCCCATTAGCAATCCCATGGCCCCCTTATCCTCCGACCTCCCCGTCATCCCTCCCCGTCCCTATTCACTTAACGTTTACAAAGCACTTTGAGGCAGTTTAATCTCACTTTATCCTCATAACAAGTCTGTGAGGTAGGTAGGGCAGGCATCATTATTCCCAGCTGGAAACTGTGGCTCAGAAAGGTTGATTTAGGGTCTAAAAACTAGTACAGGCATCTGGTTTGAGTTAGGGCCTGTAAATGCTAGGGGGAGAAGCTGAGCACTGGCTTTGAAAGTTATTCTTCTGTTCCCAGGTTATCCCTGATCTTCCTCATTTCTGATGCAGTCTTCAGGAGTCCGGGGCAAGACTCCATGCAGAGGCAGTCAAAGCCACACCGTTCTCTGTCCCAGGGCTGCCAGCACGGCTCTGAGGCAGAAAGCTCAGTAACTGCCCACTGAGGAATAAAGGTCAGTTCCATCCTTCTGCAGTGACCTCCCCCAGAATATCAACCCTTTGGATGCATTCTTTCAGAAGAGATGGTTGGATCCAGCCAGCTTGCAACACTGACAGTCACACAGAGATATGCATACCATTGTGCATAAATACACATCTGCAACATGCTGGGCCCAGACAGGTCACCGTGCCAGAAACACTCCACGGACACCTGATAATGAATGAGGTCTCATTGTGGAAGCCCAGGGATTTCTGGTGAGGAGGAGCAGCCCGGGAGCTGCCGCATCTTGGGGGCCTCTCAAGAAACCAGGGCTCCTGACCAGACTGCTTAGAGGAGAAAGATTCACCCTCCACTCAAGAGAGGAGGGCAGGCGTCAGCAGCTTTTCCTGGCAATGTGGAGAAGCAGCAACGGGGCAAAGGGCGAGGAAGACTTCACAGCAAGTCCCCTCCACCCAGGGTCACCAGGTGCACCGAGAGGTCTCAGCCTACAGAAAGGTTTTGCGCTCGTTGTTTCTTAACCACTAATGACGGCATAAAGGTTTTCCGGTGGGGGCGGCACTGAGGCCTTTCAGGGAGGTCCCTGGACTCGATCCTGTGGAATAAAAAGAAGACATTAGGCTAGGACGAGAAAATAAAACTAACAATGGCCCTAGAGTTGAGAGAACATGATTCATCTACTGGCAGGTAGCAGGGTGGGGGTGTGACCTGGGGCTGTTAAATGACTTGGTACTTCTTACCCCTGGAGAACTGTTCGGTACAAGCCCCGAGGCATGATGGCCTTCACCCACTGTGAAATCCTTTGTGCCCCACCTTGCTCTCCCCACAAACCTGGGAGGTGGCCTAAATGTCAGCATTGAGGGTGAGGGGTTGCTGAGCTAGGGTAGGCAGATTTCCCACATTCTGGTCCTTGCTGTCACTGACGTGCGGCTTTGGAAAAGCAACTACCCCCAGCCGCACCGAGAACCCAGCCTCCTTATCTGCAAATAGGGTGTTTTAACTACTGTTTCTTCTAGCAGCCCCTCCCAGACTGCCTCTCAAGTTTCACGAGGACAATACTGACAACTGGCATGACAATCTCTGCATCCTGGCTCATCAGTCTCCTCTCCGTGCCCTAACCTGGGCTGGGCACGGGGCTCACCTGGGGTCAGAGCCATCAGGAGGGGTAGGGGGCTCAGGGTGGTGGTGGCTTCTCCGGCAGATCCGGTTGAGCAGGACCTTGACCTTGTCCCAGTGGGAGAAATCCCGCTGAGCAGAGGAGGAGGGGTCACCAAGAGCCCTCCCCACACTCAGACCCCCGACCAAGCTCCCAGAGACAGCTGTCACCACAGCCAGGATGAGTCGCCTGCTCCAAACAGGAATCAATCCTGTCATTTTCCCAGAGTTGCTGGCCCCCAGGGTGCCCATGCATCCCCACCTCCCCTCCCCCCACCCCAGCCCACCACCTGCCCCACATACACCCGTCCCCTACCTTGTGTCCCTGGGAGGATGGCAAGTGGTACGCTGGCTCCACTGGGGTTTCTGGCAGCCTGGGAGGGTTGGCACTGGGCACCTCCACCTTTGGGGGTGAAGCAGCCTTTGCCCCTTCAGAAAAAGAATCAGGTTGGCCAGGGCCAGAAGACACCCCATCAAGCTTCGACTCAGAGGACCTGCTAGTGGGACCCCAGGCATGCAGGACAAAGGGAGACACGATGGCCCCTCACCTGTCTGCTCTGTCTGGCTTAGCACCTCCCATGGCCGCTGCCCTCCATTACCTGGGGTGTGTAAGGGGGACGGTAAAGGGGCTCGGGCCAACTCCTCACCGGGATCCTGTGCACAGGAGAGACAGGTGATCAGGGCCTGGTTAGAGGGGTGAGGCTGTTCTGAGGGCAGCCACGGTTCCCAGGGTCCCATCTGTCCTCTCCCAACCCCACTGGCCTGACTACCCCCACTCGAATCTCACTCACTCCTGGGGGCCTCTGGATCCGCAGCTGCAGGTAGAGCTGCTGGAGCCTTGCCATCTGCTCCAGCACTAGGCACAGGTGTTCCAGATAGCGAAGACCCTGCCCAGGAAGGCAGGCCCAGGCTCCAGGCCCCAGGCCCCCCACCTGTGGGACATTGTGAGATAGGGGAGATTTAAGTCATGCTCTTTCCCTACCCCAAGCAGCCAGGCTGGGCTCAGCCAGCAGATAGGAGCGGATTGGGCCCTGAGGAGGAACACACGCAGCCAGCTTCCCCACTGCCCAGCGTGGCATGGTGCCAGGCAGGGCCCGTAGCTGCCCAGCTCCTCTGCGGAGGTGGCCACGCACAAATGGAAGTGGGGTGCAGCAAGGATCTATGACACAACCCAGCAATTAGGGGCAGGGAGGGCCGCACCCCGAGAGAGCTCCAGGGAGAACCAGAGGAGCTAGACTGTCCATCCCGCTCTTAAACCCAGCCTGAGAGTGAGCACTCACCGCCTCTTCTTCCAGGCCTGCCTCTAGGTCTGTGTCTGCCTCCATGGATTCCTGTTCCCCTGCTCCAAAAAGGGGCACTTCACGCTTGCACTTGCTGGGCGGCCGCAGGCAGCGGTGTTGTCCTGACAAGCTAGTGGGAGCTGTTGGGAGCCGGTGGGAACGCTCCAGCACCTGCCCCAGCTTCTGGCTGGCCAGGAGCTGGTCTACATGGGCTGGGGGCTCGGGGCTCCCTGAGGATTCAAAGTCCAGGGAGTCCTGAGGAAGGCCCGGTAAGGCGGCCAGGGGGCTGTCCCCAACTGCCATCTCCACTCCTGAGTCCCGGGAAGCCAGCTTGAGAAACAGCGCCTCCCGGCTGACACCTCTGAGCTTGTCACCTCTCTCCCAGGATGAGCACCCGTGGGCAGCGTCCGGGATCCGTCTGTAGGTGCTGGTGACTCCAGGCACTATGCAGCCCCGTGCCAGGCCCTCGCCAGTCCCATCTGCATGGAGACTCAGTGTCAGGCTGGGCAGGCCACCCCCAACACCCCCAGCATTCCTGACGGCTGGCAGCACTGCCCCAGGGAGGAGTGTCCCTGACCAGCGAGGAAGGGTGGTCACTGCACAGCCACGGGCCGCCCGGATATGGCCCCAGCTATTTGGGAGATGTGTGGATGGGATTCCCTTCACAACAACAGTTGTTAGCGACAGGGAACCCGTGCTCTGAGCTCTGTGGTAGGCAAAGCCCTGGTCAGCCACATCCATCAATCCCTTAGATGGCCTGCGCCTGCGCTTCCCACCTAGGATCAGCCCACCATCTCCCAAGTCAGAAGTGGGAGCCACAGGCTCTTCCGCTGCTCCCCAAGCGGGAGTAGGACTGTGTCCAGCTTCACGGAGAGGGGAGAGGGGACAGAGAGGAAAGCCTGGGATCGCATCTGCTCTCTGGGGGCCCCTGAGGCATCAGGATGCCAGGTGGAGTCTGTCCTGCAGCTCACGGGGAGACGATAAAATCACCGCTCTCACCGATTTGGGTTTCTGTTGTAAGTGAGGAATAGTGAAGATTTTACGAGAAGTTTAAAATTAAAGAACTGAAGTGAAAGGGACGAAGGGGCAGCATTAGCACCCCCTCACTGTCACGTCCGCCAGGCCCTCTCGCGACCAGGCGTCCTGGCGGAATGAACTGTACGGGAAACAGGCCGGGGGGAGCGGGGACGACCTGCGGGGCACGCGGGAGCCGAATGCCAACCCAGGCCCCTCTGGGCAAGGAAGTGGGCCAGGAGGTCACTGGGTGGGAGAGGGGTCCGCAGCCACGGAGGGGGCTGGGGCGCGGGCGGATTCCCACATCCTCAGACGGAGCGGGAAGGTGAGGGAAGCGGAGCCGGAGGAAGTGGGGCGGAGGCGGTGGCTGGTTTAACGCCTGAGTCCAGAGGGGCTCCAGCCTGCACGGCGTCCCCTGATGACCGCCTCTCCAGAGGGAGGCGGCGAGGGAGGCGCAGCGGGGCGGGCGCCGCCCGCCGGGTGCGCGGGGCTGGGCGAGGAGCTGAGAGAGGCTGCCCGGCTTGGGGGCGGGAGGCGGCTCCGGGGCGGGGGGGCCCGGCCAGCCTGGGGGTGGGCGACTCACCCCGGCCGTCCACGGCGAAGGCGCGCCGCCGGCCCATCATGGCCCGCTCCCGGCCCCGGCCGCTGCAGCCTCCCGAGGATCCCGGCCCGAGTCCCCGCGGAGCGCGGGCAGCTCGGGGCGCGCGTCCCGACCCAGCTGGGCGCGGCCCCCGGACACTCCCAGCGGGGCTGGGGGGCGGAGGGCGGTACGGTGGGGGGCGTGGCCTAGGGGGAGGGGAGAGGAAGAAGAGGAAGAGCGAGACGAGGAAGGGAGGGGCGAGGAGAGAGAGGGGAGGGGCGAGACGAGGGAGGGGAGGGGCGAGACGCGGGAGGGGAGGGGCGAGAC
>NC_045440.1:20810842-20817865 GCF_002776525.5 Piliocolobus tephrosceles | reverse complement strand
GGGGCGAGGCGAGGGAAGGAAGGAAGGGGAGAGACGAGGGAGAGGAGGGGCGGGGAGGGAGAGAGGAGGGGCGAGGCGAGGGATGGGAAGGGCACCAGGTGGGGGTTGCAGGTGGCGGGGTCGCCAAGAATGGGCATAATCGGCCAGCACCTCGAAGGCCCGGACTGGGTGGCGCCCCCAACTGTGGCTGGAGCCAAAATAAGGATCCCGATCCGCTGTTCTGCGAGGACCCGGCCCCGGCCTGGGGACGCCGTCTGGCTCGGGGCGCCGGGCCACCCGGCCCCCCAGGTTCACAAGCAGGGTCTGTCTTCCTGCCGCGGACTTACAGCCGAGGCTGGCTGGAGGATCGGACAAGAGCCCGGAAGGAAATGGGAGCCCCACGTGCCGGCGGTGGGAAGAGCCCTGACCAGGACGCGGGCACCTGGTGCTCCCCAGCCGTGTGGCTTGGGGCCAGTCCCTTGGCCGCACGGAAACCTGGGCGATGGGAGGGGAAAGGATTCCTGCCCACCGGGGAATCCTTTACAACTGCAGAACATGCGTGTGTCCTCGGCTAGATCTGAACCCCCTCCCGGTCCCGTGCCTCTTTCTCATCCCTGGCTTCCTAAAGCTGGGGACTGGTTAGGTCTCAGGGTCTGGAAAGACGGGAGCCAGCGGGCAGCCGCCTGGAGACTGGGCCAAAGTGTAAATGTCCCCCTGTTCCCACCTCACCCCGCCTTTGGCCCGTGGGATTCCACCCCTCACTCCCCATCCTAAAAGGAACCCAAGCAGCTACTGAAGATGAGAGAGAGCCTGGTGACCAGACTGGGGCTGGTGGCCTCTAAGGAAGGCGCCTCCTCCAGAGGGAGGGGACAGGACTGGAAAAATCCCAGCAGGACCCAAATCCCCCGGAGGCAGATAAGGGAGCTGGCGGACGTGCAGACTTGCACCTGGACCTCTAGGGGAGGGGGGAGGAGGCTGGAGCCAGAGCCACTGGAAGGAAGTGGCTGTTAACTGGGAGGTGTAAGACCGTCTGTGCATCCCCTTCCCTTTGCGCCTTGCTGGAACCAGTCCCCAAACACCCACTGCAGGAGCCTTTATCAGACAGCCACAAACTATCAGATTTTAAAACTTTATAAAATGGGGAAACTGAGGCCTACGGCCAAGCCCTGCGCAGGCCGGCTGAATGACAGCCAAATGCTGGAATTGATGGCCATGTCTCGACAGAGTCATGTTCAAGCCCAGGCCCTTCCCTGCTAGCCATGGGTCCTCTGGGTTGCCCCCTCCCAGCCCAGTCCTCCTAGACAGTAGCCATTCTGCTTCCCACAGGCAGAGAGAACCAGAGTGGTGGGCCTCCAGAAACTGCCTTATACAAGCCCAAGAAGATGTGTGGCATCACGCTCCCTGCCGTGCCAGAGCCCTGCCAGCCCTCCCTGGTTAGGAGGGAGCCCAGACTCCCTCCAAAGTAAGAGGGTGGGGGAGGGAGCCTTTGCCAGATCGCGCCCTGAATTTGGAGAATGTGGGGCAGGATTCCAAACAGTCTCTGTGGTGACTCTGGGGCAGGAATGCATTTGGAAACAGGAAGCCCAGCCAGCAGGAATGCAGTGTCTCAGCACAATGCTTTGTGTGTGACTCAAAAGAACCTCCACACACACAGCCCAACACACACTCCCCTCCAGGCCATGGCGCACCCCTCTCCCCTCCCCACGCAGATAAGTCCTAGCCCAGGATCAGCTCAGAGGAACCTGAGCCCTGTGGGGCGCGGGGGCAGGATCTGACCCAACACCCAAAGTAGGGGGGTACCCCCCTTCCTGTGGCAGCCACAGCCCCAAGCCTAGAACCAGGCCAGGACTGAGTGATGCTTGAAGGAATGGGAGGGGAAGCCCCTCCGCGCGCTCCTGACAAGGTAAGCCACTGCCCTGAGTTCCTGAGACACAGTGTCCAGAGCAGAGTCAGCCCTCAGGCAGAGGCCACTGGTACCCAGCGGCCCCTGTGCTTCCCATGGGGAAGTCCTGGCTTCAGGAAGTGAGTTTCCTGCAAACTCAGCTGGAGCTAGTCCCTGTAGGAGGAAGTACAAAGCTGAGAGCCTAGAGAGGGCTGGGAAGGGCTATGGTGACCTCCAGTTGTGACCAGAGGTGGCCAGAGCTGTGCCCGGAAGGCTGCCTCTGATGACAAAGAGACAAACTCTGCCCCCCACAAGCCAGAAATCCGGGAAGCAGGCTGTAGATCCATTCCTTACTAGCTAGGAGTACTTGGACCATTTACTGAACCTCCTGGTCCTCGGTTTCCTCATCTGCAGAGAGGATGATAACAGTACCTGTCTCGGGTTGTGAGGGTTAAGTGAGTTAAAGCATTGAAAATATCCCTATCACATCAAAAGCACCCCCAGAACTTAGCCATTATGACTGTCTAGCTGTGCAGCTTTGGAAAAGCCACTTTCCCTTCCCTAACCAAAGGGGGTTGTATCAGATGCTCCTTTGGGCCACTTCTAACTCTAACCTGTCACTTCAGTTAATCTCCATAATGCAAGGAGGGAAGAGGACACCGCACTGGACAAAGTCCGGGGAACACAGGCAGTGAGTGGCAGAGGGAGTGGGAGCACGTAGCTAGCTGGCTTAGGGTGGGGACAAGGTCAGAGGTAAAAGACCAAAGACTGCCTGTCCCCAGCCTCCTCTGCTGACCGACTCATAACTCCGTTCTTCCAGGGGAGTTTGCTCCCAAGCCCAGGCTGATTGTGTGGCTGCAGAGAAACCTGGTGCTGAAATACTCAGGACCCCTGGAAGGAGAGCTGGCTGCCATACCAAAGAACAAGGGCCAGAGGGGGATGTGAGCTGGAACCTACAAAGCCTTTGGAAGGCATTCAACACCTCACAGAATACCCATCATTTCACGTGTCCCCACTCCCCACTTCTCCCCCTCCACTCCCATGACACTGCTGGCCCAGTATGGCATGCTACATACAGTTGGAAATCTATCCATAGCAGTAATCCAAACCATCTTTTCCAACCTGTCACTTCTCTGCTTACAACCTTCCAAGTGTTCCCAGAGGCTGGGCGAGGTTAGTTCATGCCTGTAATCCCAACACTTTGGAAGGCCAAGGTGGGAGGATGACTTGAGGCCAGAAGTTCGAGACAAGCCTGGGCAATATAGCGAGACCCCATCTCTAAAAAAAAAAAAAAAAAACTTAAAAATTAGCTGGGTGTGGCGGTGCTTTCCTGTAGTCCCAGCTACTTGGGAGGCTGTAGGAGGATCTCTTGAGCCTGGGAGGTGGAGGCTGCAGTGAGCTAAGATTGCACCACTGCACTGCCTAGGCAATAAAGCAAGACCCTGTCTCAAAACGAAGTGTCCCTAGAGCCTCAAGGGGGAAGTTCAAACCACTTCTGGCATTGTCAGCTCCCCTCCGATCTTATCTCAGTGTTCCCATGGGCCACTGCTCTGAGCTAAGCATCCCTCCAGCAGCCACCCCATCATTCAGCATTCCTCTTCTCCACCTCTCCAAGACCCAGCCCTCCTTTTGCATCATGGTCACTGCTTTGAACTCACGGGACGCTCCTCTGTGCTTTCCAAGGTAGCCCTTAGCGCTCACTACCACGTCCCCTTATTCATTCATGCCATCTCAGTCGCTGCCACTGGACTTCTACCTCCAGGAAGGCATGAGGAGTGCTGTATCCTTCCGTACTCCCACTGTGCCCAGAAGCCCAGTGTTGCCCCGTGAATGGGCCCCGCCATGGGCGGCACTAGACACTAGGTGGCGCCAAAGAGGCTACCCCGTTTCTGACCAGCGCCCGAGACCCATAGATTCCTGAGCCAGACAGCCTTGATCTTTTCTGTAGAAATAAAGACCTTTCTCAGGCAGCCATCCAGGCAATAGGTGAGACGATGATATCATGGTGTAAATTATATTTACAGGTGCCTGAGGAGGCACCACAAACATCTGCGCCAAGATTCCTTCCACCAGAGCCAGAGAGCACAAAGCTGCCGGCAGGGACGAGCCAGGCACCCTGGGAAGCCCAGCTTTGATCTCTGAAAAGAGAGCTGGGGCTGTCCCCTCCACAGCAGCCTCTGGGACTAGCACTAGGGGTAGTGGGTGAATCAGGCCCAAAATCCTAGGCTGGCAAGGGGGACCACTGTCCCCTGCCTCAACTCAAGTGCACCCCAGGGCAGCTCACCTGGCACTGGCCACATGCATTCGTTTTCCTGTTTTTTCAAGAGACAGGTCTCTCTCTCTCCCAGGCTGGAATGCAGTGGCATGATCATAGCTTAAGGCAGCCTCAACCTCCTGAGCTCAAGGGCTCCTCAGGCCTCCCCAGTACCTGCGGCTACAGCCTGAGCCACCCTGCCCTTTCTTTTCCCCCCTCTAAATCAATCACCAATGAAGCCAGCAGAGTCTCCTAGGAAAGAAGTGGAAGGTGTCAGTAGATCAACATGGCCCTGGGGGCCCAACCCTTGGTGGGTGGCCGGCCCTCAGGGTCACAGGTTGTCTCACCAGCTTGGCTGGATGGGTCTCCTGGTCTTCCTCCTGTCCCTCTGCTTGGCACCCTCCACCATCCCCTCCAAAGCTTCCAGTGACAACCTCATTCCCTCCATAGCACAAGAGTCCTCCTGTACAACAGGCATCTTTACCAAAAGATTAAGGAACACCATGACCCCCAACCTAAAAGAGGCAAGGAATTCCATGGGAAATGGGAGGTGCAGGCAATTGGCAGGGGTGGGATTTGAGGGAGGGAAAATAAGAAGAAATGTACATTTCATAAATAAAGACCCTCCACCCAGTGGTGGGAGCAGGTCATACCCAGGGCTGGCGGTAGGAAAGAGAAGGAAGGGACGTCCACTTTATTTTGTCCATATTCATACATTTATACAGCTCATAAGTCAAAAACTTTACACAGTGACACCATTAGCCCCTGGCCCACCTCCCTCCTTTCCACTTCTGTGTTCGACCCCGCTTAGACCACGGCACACAAAGGTTGATCAAAGGCAGTGGCCACCTCAGACTAGTGCAATACCAGTCCTGCAGGGGAGAGGCCTGGCAAGGTGAGGGTGAGACTCCCACAGTCCAACACAGGTCCCAGACCTTGGCCCATCCAGTGAGGACAAAGGGGCCTCAGGTCTCCAAACTTAGCTCATGTAAGAGCAACTGCCCACCATTGTCCCTGCCATGCCAACTTATATAGGCATGACCCTGGCCCAGCAGGGAGGCAGGCTGAGGGCATGGCGGGCTCAAGCCCGAGAGCTGGGGGTGGCAGGTGCGGAGTAGCGCTGGCGGGCATGCTTCTCACAGTACAGCTCGTCACCCACCCAGAAGTGCCCACGCATCTTCAGGTTCAGCCCACAGTCGGCGCAGGTGTAGCAGCCGGGGTGGCGATACCGGCCCTCCTGGATGCGCACAGCCTGGTTCCTGCAGGGGAGGGAGAGGCTTTAGCTCAGAGCCGCAGCACCAAGCAGGAGGCCACCACGCCCAGGGGCCCTGGTCCCCACTGTAGCGTCAGGACCTGGATAGAGCCCAAAGCCTTCTCAGAGACTTGATTTTTTTTTTTTTTTTTTTTTTTCAGACGGGGTTTTTCTCTTTTTGCCTAGGCTGGAGTACAACGGCATGATCTCAGCTCACAGCAACCTCCACCTCCCAGGTTCAAGCGATTCTCCTGCCTCAGCCTCCCGAGTAGCTGGGATAACAGGCATGTGCCACCACACCTGGCTAATTTTTTGTATTTTTAGTAGAGACGGGGTTTCACCGTGTTAGCCAGGATGGTCTTGCTCTCCCGACCTCAGATAATCCACCCTCCTCAGCTTCCCAGAGTGCTGGGATTACAGGCGTGAGCCACCACACCCGGCCCGAGACTTGACTCTTGAAGCTGCACACAGGAATCTCACTTTGATGAACCCCCTAACACACACATACCCCCACCACCGCTGCCACTGCTGGGACACCTAATTTAAAAAAAAAAAAAAAAGCCAGGCCCAGTAGCTCACGCCTGTAATCCACGCCTGGGATCCCAGATGGCCAGATCACTTAAGGCCAGGAGTTTGAAACCAAACTGGGCAACACAGCAAGACCTTATCTCTACAAAAAATTTAAAAATTAGCCAGGTATGGTGGCACACGCCTGTAGTCCCAGCTACTCAGGAGGCTGAGATGGGAGGATCGCTTGAGCCCAAGAGTTCAGGGCTGCAGTGAGCCATGACGGCATCACTGCACTCCAGCCTGAGCAACAGAGTGAAACTCTATTAAAAATATTAAAGTTTTTTTTAAAAAGTTGTTCCTCCCACACAAAGACCGATCAGTCTGTCCCACATTGCCTGGATTTTTTACAGAGCAGTGATTCTCAGTGTGGTCCTGGGTCCCACAGCCAGCAGCATCGGCATCACTGGGGAATTCATAAGAAATGCACATTCTCGGGCCTGCTGGCCTCCTGGAGAGGAGGCTCTGGGATGGGCCCAGCCATCAGCATTTAACAAATCCTCCAAGGGACCCGACACATACACCTTTGAGAACCAGGATGGAAAACATGCTTTTTCCCCATCTGTGCACAGCAGGGGGACTGGATATTCTCCCACCCTGTAGATGAAAACACTAAAGCCCAGAAAGTTTAAGGGATTTGCCTAAAGTCAATCACCTGCCCCTCCCATGCTATACACTTCAGAAATTTACCAGAGAGGGGTTGGGGGAGGGGGGCGGGAGGGTGTTCAGCAACCTTCCAGAGAATGTGGTTGCATTATAAAGGCCACCCAATGAGAAAAATGAGCCCACCTCAGCCGGAACGGTGGCTCAGCTGTAATCCCAGCACTTTGGGAGGCCAAGGCAGGCGGATCACCTGAGGTCAAGATTTCGAGACCAGCTTGGCCAACATGGGGAAAACCCGTCTCTACTAAAAATACAAAAATTAACTGGGAGTGGTGGCAGGCGCCTGTAGTCCCAGCTACTCGGGAGGCTGAAACACGAGAATAGCTTGAACCTGGGAGGCGGAGGTTGCAGATAGCCGAGATTGCACAACTGCACTCCTGCCTGGGCAACAGAATGAGACACTGTCTCAAAAAAAAAAAAAAAAAA
>NC_045440.1:20663057-20810742 GCF_002776525.5 Piliocolobus tephrosceles | reverse complement strand
GGCAGCGCCTGTAGTCCCAGCTACTCGGGAGGCTGAGGCAGGAGAATGGCGTGAACCCGAGAGGCGGAGCTTACAGTGAGCTGAGATCCGGCCACAGCACTCCAGCCTGGGCGACAGAGCAAGACTCCGTCTTAAAAAGAAAAAAAGAAAGAAAAAGAAAAAAAAAAAAAAAAGAAAAACAAGAAAAATGAGCCCACATTGGGAAAATTCAGCCTGCTCCAAAGGGGGAGGAAGGGGGAAAAATCAAGATTTTCCAGGAGGATGTGCTGTACCTCCAGGCAGATCTCCAGAGGCTTTGAAATTATCGAAGAGAAATCAAAAGGGATTGGAAAAGGAGGAGAGGGAGACGGAGGAGATGCAGCCGGAAGCAGCTAGCACAGGCTCGTAAGAAGCCTATAACTAACGCCCCCAAAGCTGTGGGACACTGCTTCCCCTAGGGTCCCTGACTGGGTGGCCAGTGCTAGCCCGATGGGCCCGGCCCTTCCTGAAAGCATCCAGTGCCCTGTCCCCCCCCACCACTCCCCTGCCAAGGCTCAGGTCCCCCACCCTCCTCCACACTCACGCGATGCTGGTACTGCACTTCTCACAAGTGTGGAGCTTGGGAGGGGTGGCCAGGGCCCTGGAGGCGGGCAGGGAGGACTGGGGGCTCAGTGAGCTGGGCAGGAAGGCTGGCGTGCCACCTGAGGGCAGGGCAGATAGACACGTGGTGAGAGCCCACCAACCAAAGCAACCTCCCAAAGATGCTCTAAGGTGGTGGTCTTGGAAAGCACCCTTATACTCTTATAAAGTTACGCAGTGGCACTGGGTCAGGAGGAAGGTGATATTGCCAGACCCATGGCTGAGGCTGGGCAAGGGCATGAAGAAGGCAAGTACAAGGCCTAGTTTGCCCACCTGGGGCCGTCTGTGCTCAGTGTGTGACATGTCAGGTGAAGCAGGTGCTCCCTTCTCTAGTGACCCAGTAATGACAGTGTGATTAGATAATAACCCGAGATGGCAACAGGAGTGCAATGCCTCGGTGTGGCTTTCAAAGGGCTTTTCCATGCATTATCGCATGGGAGCTCTCAAGCCACACGAAGATGAAGCCCAGGGCTATGGGGCAGCTGTCACCCCTGCCTGCAGCTAAGGACGCTGAGGCTCCCTTGGCAAAGGCATTGCCCTCTCCCTGTGCTGCCTCCTGGGACCTTCTGAGGCCTCAGGGTCAAAACAGACAAGATTTGCTCCAAACCTTCTCACCCCACCCCCATGCCTCTGCAAATGCCCCTTGGAGCTAAACATCAGCATTAGAACCAGCTACCTGCCCACATCCAGGTGTACCCTGTCCACATGGACTCTTACATGTGCTCCCAACATGGAAATCTCACCTTCAACCTCACCGTTGTTCCTGGAGGCCAATTTCCAGCCTGCATCTCCGTACTCCCCACTCCCCTGCTCCCTTTCCATTGCCACCCCAGTGGAACTCAGCTGAGCTCCAGGAGCCCGCACCAGCCAGTGGGAAGGAGAGCCTTGGAGACAGCCAGGCAGGCCGGTGCCCAGGGCCAGGGGCACCATTTCCTGGGAAGCCAACTTCTCTCCATTTTAAAATTCAAAGTCATGGATGAGTTATGCAGCCCCTCTGGTCACTCGCCTGCCTGTCCTGTCGCCTCCCTCCCCTTCTCCCTGCTGTTCTAAAGGGCATTGGTGCTGAGCGTCTATAGGAACCCCCACAGCAGCGCCCACTTCCATGGGAGCTGGCCAGGCCTGTCTGCCCCAGTGAACGGAGCTCCCCAAGGGCAGGAGTGGGGTCATGGCCACCTTCCATCCCCAAACTCTGCACACATCTGGTCCCTCGGATGGACACAGTCAGTGTCTGTCACATGAATAACTGAACTCTGGCAAGCCTCCGTATGTCTTGCTCGCCTGGCATCTGTATTTAATGGCTCTCCTGGGTCAGGGCACCCCTCAGCCTGGTTCCTGAGGGCCCTCACTGCAGGGGCTTGGCCTCCACTGGTGCCCTGCCATGCTACCAGGCCCCCATTCTCTCGCTCCCACACCCCAAAGCCCTCTGGCCGCCGGCCTCCACCTTCCACAGTGCTTCCTGCCAACATCTTAATGTTGTTTAAGTCTTGATGTTTCTTCTGAGGCCAAGAGGCCAAGTCAAATCCCTCTTCCTCCAAGTAGCCCTCCGTGGAGGCCCAGCCTCAGGCCCTGCCACCGCTTTTATCACTCTAATGACACCTTCCCACCCCAGCCAGCTACTGCCCACTACTGTCTGGGAGCACGCTGGTGACCCTCCCAGACCTTCAGCTCCTTAAGGGCAGGGTCTGGGGCTTCGCGCCCTGCTGGGCTCCATGCCTAGTCCCGGGCTGAGCGCCTCACAGGCACTTAAGAACACTGGTTCACTGACCCATCCAGTCAGGGCCTGGGATACGGGAGGGAATCTCCTTCCCCTCCCCAGCCCCCGTGGCCCTCACCTCTCTCCTCAGCCTCCAGGGCTTCCTGCAAGAGCCGAAAGGAGCTGGACTGTCGGGGGGCCGCCCGTCCCTCGCGATTTTCCTGGAGCATCTTGAAGACTTCCGAGTCCTCGTCCAGGAGGAGGCTTCCCCCTTCCGAGTCCACACTGTTGGGTGGGTGGCAGCCAGGAATGAGGGTCCCTTGTCGGGGCTTAGGCAAGCAAGGGGGTGGAGGACAGGAGAAGAGAGTGGGGGAGGGGGAGGAATCTGGGAGGTGGAAGAACCAACTGGGCCTGGGGGACCCCATCCCTCTCGGGGAAACCCATCTCCCTCCTGCCCCTCCCAGCCTTCCAAGACCCCACCCGACCCTCTGGGCCTGCTGGTACCTGGGCCTAGAGGAACGAGGGCCTGGGGAAGGCGGCAGCACCAGCACCGCCGAGTCGCCAGCTCGGCCGAGGCCAGCCTGTGGGGAGGAGGCAGTCGGGGAGGAGTCAGGGCTGGAGCCTTGGACCAACACACCCAGGAGGGCCTAGCCCGGCTGTTCCCAGGCCTGACACCAGGGGGCCCCCGGCCCTCACCGACCGGAAGACCCCTGCCCCTTCCCTTGGAGCCAGGGCACAGAGACTGCCAGGGTCCAGAGGGTGAGGGAGGCATGTGGGTTCTGCCAGGGACCAGGCAGCAGGAAGGCAGCAGGTGACAGCTAAGCAGAGTCCTCTGTCACACACGCTATTATCTGTGTGCAAAGACATTGCACACTGGGGCCTGGCTCCGATCCCACAGAACCAGCAGAGAGGAAGCATGCTGCCCTTTTGCACTGAGGAGATGGAAACATAAAGGGATGAAGTAAGGGGTCGAGGTCCCCTGGGAACCAGGGCCAGCAGGGGCAGAGGCCGTCTTCCTAAGGAGAGCTGGTTCCTCTCCCGAGAGGCGGGGGTCTAGGCTGACCAGCCTGTCCCTGCTCTGCTGGGAGGTCTGGGCCTGCCCCATGGAGCTCTGGGCAGCTGAGCCCTCCCTGGGCCACACCCTGGCAGCAATGCCCATCTCCAGGTGTGCCCTGTCTATCTGGAGCTCTTACATGTGCTCCCAACATGGAAATCTCACCTTCAACCTCACCGTTGTTCCTGGAGGCCAGTTTCCAGCCTGCATCTCCGTACTCCACACTCCCCTGCTCCCTTTCCATTGCCACCCCAGTGGAACTCAACTGAGCTCCGGAAGCCCGCACCAGCCACTGGGAAGGAAAGCCTTAGAGACAGCCAGGCAGGCTGGTGCCCAGGGCCAGGGGCACCATTTCCTGGGAAGCTAACTTCTCTCCATTTTAAAATTCAAAGTCATGGATGAATTATGAAGCTAGATGGAAAATTGCATAAATCCTTAAGCTAAAGCAAAAACTTCTGGATCTTAAGAAAACAGCCCTAGACCCTCGCCCCACAAGCAGTTCCCCTCACATCCCTCTGCTCTCAGGGTTCTTCAGTAAAACGTTCTATAGGTAAGGAGACTGCAGGTCAGAAGGGCAAAGTGGCTGGTCTAAGCCACCTGAAGCATCAGAGGCAGGGCTGGGACTCCACACCTGGGCTGCAGGGCAACTGCCTGGGGCTGTGCGGTCACCTGAAGGACCTAGAGATAGTTTCTGCAGGTACTCAAGAGCCACATCACATCTCCAGACAGACCACATGGGCCCTGCCTGGGGCACCGGCCCAGGATCCCTCCATGAGGCAAGTCCTCATTCCCAGCCAGAGGGAGAGGGGCTTTTTCCACTTGGCCTCTGTTCACCAAGGCATGTGATTACCAGCAAAGGGAACTTGTCATTTCCAGAGGCACCGTAAGGGCATCCTGGGCCTCCGGCTGTCTGCAGCCTTGGCCATGTCAGGAGGCCACAAGGACACAGCACTCCTGCCTCTCTAGCTCACAGCATTCCTCCCATACACCCCACCAGACTGCCCGGCCCAGAGAAGCCCAGCTCCCCCACTGAGAGAGGCAATGCCTTTCTCCTCCCTCCCTTCCTCCCAGGCGGTTAGGGGTTAGGGGTTAGGGACCCTTGCCTTCACAGAAGAGAAATTTTGCTGTTCAAGTTTAGGATCTAAAGAAAAATTAAGTGGGTTTCTTTCTCATGGGACTTCTTAGAGCTTTTAAGACTCTTGAGTGTAAGTGACTTTTTTTTTTTTTTTTTTAAAGAGATGGGGTTTCACTATGTTGCCCAAACTGGATCTGAATTCCTGGGCTCAAGCAATCCTCCCGCCCCAGCCTCCTGAGTAGCTGGGACTCCAGGCGCGTGTTACAGCACCCAGCTACACAGTGATTCTCAAGAGGCAGCTGTGGGACCACAGCCTCATTTGTAGACTAGAACGTCAGCTCCACAGGGTCAGAGGTGTCACTCTGTTTTTCCACGAGTGCATCCCCAGAGCCCAGATGAGTGTCTGACATGAAGCAGCTGCTCGACAAATATTTGCTGAAGGAATGAGCAGAGTCATCAAGGTCAGAGAAGGGAACTCAGAGCGTCTAGTCTGACCTGAGGCCCAGGGAGAGGAAGAGGGACTGGTCCAAGTCGTCATGGCAGCGGTGGGACCGACCCAGGTGGGTCTCCCCACATCCAGCTCTGGACACGTGACCCGCAAGCCCCATGCCCAACTCAGCGGGTATAGGCTGGAGCCTGGGAAGTTGCATTTCCAACAAGTTCTCAGGTGTTGCCGCTGGTTTGGGATCCATGCCTCTGTACCTTCCACACCGTTCATTTTCCTGGACTGGGGGCAACACGAGGGGGAAGCTCAGGAAGGCTTGCCCTTGAGCATGTGGTCCTGCTGAGACCACAGCTCGCCAGAGGCTTTGCGGAAAGGAGCCAGGACTGACACTGACTAGCCCTGAGACAAGCTCATTCCTGGCTTATCTCAGAACAAAGCTTCCCCCTAAAAAATCCCCCAGCCCCAGTATACCAGGCCTCGCCTGGACCACTGTTTCCCCATCTCCCAGCGTGTCGGGCCTCCTGCTCATCCTTCCCTAAACCCTCCCGCCGCCACCTCCAATGTCCAGCAATACTCATCACACAGCCTTCCTTCCCCAACTCCCCCACCAGAATGCCTCCTGCTTTTGTAATTAATACCACACTGCTTAGTGCCTAATTGCTCCAAAATTGTTTTGCAAGTTTGCCTTATCTCCACAACTGCATCTTCAATTCCTTAACAAAGGGGACCCATGGAATACATCTCTATGACCACAACGCCAGACTGGCCCCTGGGTGGGCATGCAGCAGGTCACCAGGGAGCCCCTCTTCGGAAGCCCCCCAACTCTCCACGCCAGAAAGATCCTGCTCCTTCCTCCTCCAGAGCCCCTGGGTTCTAGTGCCCTCCCTGGCCACCCTCAAAGGCTCTGCTTTCTGTAATGCAGAATCAACCCGAAGGTAGGGCTCAGCAGCTGGGCTGTATCCCCATCACCCCAAAGGCTGGACGTGCCCCCGATGCCGTCCCCAGCAGCTGCGGCCCAGGGCTGTTGGCTGCCTCACTCCCTCACCATCCCCCACTGTTGAAGAGGAGAAATACCACCCAGGAAGGGGGTTAGGCTGTCACCAGTGGCCACTGAGACCTGGCTGGAAGAGAGTCCAGGGGAGCTGGTTGGATTGGGGGTGGGGGGAGGAGGAGACAGAACCAGCCGAGAGCAGCTCCAGGCAGAACCGCAGTCCCACTGGGGCATCTCTGGGCTGAGTCAGAGGAGGAAAGGAGGGTGTGGGTGGGAGTCAGGCAGGCCTGGGTCTTGGAATGAGGAGGAATGTATTCGAGAGATGCAGCCAGAGCCTAAAGGGAATCATCCCAACAACAGCAGCGAAACTATTTCAGCCGCAGCCCAAGAGAAACACACAGGCAGGAGGAAGTCAGCAGGATGGGAGGGGAGGGGGATGAGGGGAGGGGGATGAGGGGAGGGGGATGAGGGGAAGGGGATGAGGGGAAGGGGATGAGGGGAGGGGGATGAGGGGAGGGGGATGAGGGGAGGGGGATGAGGGGAGGGGGATGAGGGGAAGGGGATGAGGGGAGGGGAAAGGAGAGGGGGGGTCAGAGGGGTGGAGATGGACAGGCCACTGGGCACTGCCAGGCAGGTCTTGGGCACAGCACACGTGGCCCACAACCAGAAGCGTGGCCTCCCTGGCTCAGGAGCAGAGCATGCCTGTCGCCAGGCGAAGGAGGCCCTGGCTGCCCAGGTGGGCCTAGCCGCCTGTAGTCCCGGGGCACTGGCAACCCACAGGAACAGGAGGTGCTTCTGTTCCTCCAGCCTGTCCTCCCTTACAGAGCCTCACCTGTCGGCTTCCGGGGCGGCCTGAGTAGGACAGGCGATCAGCAGCAGGGAGGCCCGGGGAACACGCCAGACTCTGGAAACTGAACGTGGGAAAGGGACAGTGTGCTGGGGCCACCCCCAGCTTGCCCAGGGAGGATGTGCCCCAGGCTCCGCCGAGCAGAGCTCCTGCGACTCCAAAGAGCCAGCCTGGAGCTGGCAGCCCAGGTGACCAAGGTGCCCACCCACAGGCGTGCTCACCTGCGGCTGATGGCCGCCTCTCCAGTGAGGGGGCTACTGAAGGGTGGTGGTGAGAAGGGGCTGCCAGCCCTCGGGCTGAGGGAGGTTGGGCTAGAGTAGGAGGACCTTAGGGAGGAATGACTCTCAGTGTGTGTCCTCACGGAGCCCTGTGGAGAGAATGGCCATGTCAGAAAAGGCAGGGCCGCCCCCACCGAGGCCGCCCTGCCCTCGGGCCTCACTCTCATGCACCCGTGATCAGGGTGCTGAGGCTCCCAGGGGAGGGCACCAGCTTACCTGAAAGCGAGTCGCTAGCACTTCCAAGGAGCTGTCCCCATTGGTCTGTCCTGGAGATGCAGCCTGAGACCTGAGGAGGCAACAGAGGGAGGTAGTGACACAGGGGCCCTGCACCCAGCAATCCCCAAAAGAGGCCAAAACTGTTCCCAGATCTGGTTCTCAACACCAGTAAAAGCTACAGAAAATCTGGACATCAGGTTGTCAACTTTTAACTTTCTCAAACTCAAGACAAACAACTATCATCAATGACCACCATGGTTTCTTAAAAGAAAGGACAGTTGGCCAGGCACAGTGGCCCACGCCTGTCATCCCAACGCTGTGGGAAGCCAAGGCAGGAGGATCCCTCGAGCCCAGGAGTTCAAGACCAGCCTGGGCAACATAGGAAGACCTAGTCACTACTAAAATTTTTTTTAAAGTAGCTGGACATAGTGGAGCATGCCTGTAGTCCCAGCTACTTGGGAGGTTGAGGTGGGGGGATCACTTGAGCCCAGGAGGCGGAGGTTGTAGTGAGCCATGACTGCCCCACTGCACTCCAGCCTGGGCAACAGAGCGAGACTCTGTCTCAAAAAACACCAAGGCCAGGCACAGTGGTTCACGCCTATAATCCCAGCACTTTGGGAGGCTGAGGAGGGTGGATCTCTTGAAGTCAGGAGTTCAAGACCAGCCTGGTCAACAAGGTGAAGCCCCGTCTATAATTTAAAAAAAAAAAAAAAAAAAAGGTTAGTCAGGCCATAGTGACATATGCCTGTAATCCCAGCTACTTGGGAGGCTGAGGCAGGAGAACTGCCTGTCCCTGGGAGACAGAGGTTACAGTGAGCCAAAATTGTACCACTGCACTCCAACCTGGGCGACAGAGTGAGATTCCATCTCAAACAACGACAACAACAACAAAACCCACTCCTCAAAAAAGAAAGGATAGTTTGGTTCTAAAAAGTAGAATGTATATAACTTCATCAGAAAGTTCAAACATTTGGCCGGGTGCGGTGGCTCAAGCCTGTAATCCCAGCACTTTGGGAGGCCGAGACGGGCGGATCACGAGGTCAGGAGATCGAGACCATCCTGGCTAACACGGTGAAACCCCGTCTCTACTAAAAATACAAAAAAAAAAAACTAGCCGGGCGAGGTGGCGGACGCCTGTAGTCCCAGCTACTCCGGAGGCTGAGGCAGGAGAATGGCATAAACCCGGGAGGCAGAGCTTGCAGTGAGCTGAGATCCGGCCACTGCACTCCAGTCCGGGCGACAGAGCGAGACTCCGCCTCAAAAAAAAAAAAAAAAAAGAAAGTTCAAACATTCAATTTTATTAGAGTCCTCCACATTTCCTGCCCCTCTTTTTTTTTTTTTTTTTTTGTCTGTTTTGCCTGGACTTTGTCACTGATGTTGCTCAGCCTCGGGTTTGTAGATTGATTTGAGGGAAGATTACTTTTTTTTTTTTTTTTTTTTTGAGATAGAGTTTCAGTTTCACTCTGTCTCCCAGGCTGGAGTGCAATGGCGCAATCTTGACTCACTGCAACCTCTGCCTCCCGGGTTCAAGCAATTCTCCCTGCCTCAGCCCCCCAAGTAGCTGGGATTATAGGTGTCCGCTGGCACACCTGGCTAATTTTTGTGTTTTTAGTAGAGACGGGGTTTTGCCACATTGGCCAGGCTGGTCTTGAACTCCTGACCTCAGGTGATCTGCCCACCTTGGCCTCCCAAAATGCTGGGATTACAGGTGTGAGCCACCACGCCCGGCCCGATTACTGATTTCGTAGAAATAATCCTTTATATTTTAACCCATGGAGAAATGGAAGCCCAGAGAGGGAAAGCGAGCTGCCTCCAGTTCTAGAGGCCATGGTGACTGGGCCAGCTGCGCACCCTGCCCACTGGAGGCCAGGGTGCCTTTGAGAGCGTCACTCCTGATCCCTTCCTCAGGGGTCTCCCCAAACAAAGGGTAAGACTCACCTGCCTCCTTCCAGACAAGCAGGCCCAGCTCCCCACCAGTGAGAGGGGCTCCCCCCTCCCAGCTCCCTGGGTACCCTCTTCCAAAGTGGAACCCAGCTAGAGCCTTAAGTGGGAGGTAACTGAAGTCAGGGCTAGGGGACAGCCTGCCTCATCCCATCCTGCCACACATTCCTGGCCGTGAGGCTGCTTCTACTTCTAGAGATGTAGGGCAACAGGACCCTCAGCTTCCTGGGAGAGCCATGGGATCAGAGTGAGGGGAGCGCAGGCTCTGGCTCCAGCCTGGAGCCCTGCTTCCTGCCCCAGGGCTTCTGATGCTAGAGAGGCCACCTGGGAGGGTAGGAGGCCGGAGATGTGGGGGGCAGGTCAGCAAAAGTTAAGAGACTGGGCCAGGCGCGGTGGCTCATACCTGTAATCCCAGCACTTTGGGAGGCCGAGACGGGTGGATCACGAGGTCAGGAGATCGAGACCATCCTGGCCAACGTGGTGAAACCCCATCTCTACTAAAAATACAAAAATTAGCTGGGCGTGGTGACACGTGCCTGTAGTCCCAGGTACTCGGGAGGCTGAGTCAGGAGAAACGCTTGAACTCAGGAGGCAGAGGTGGCAGTGAGCCGAGATCACGCCTCTGCACTCCAGCCTGGCAACAGAGCAAGATTCTGTCTCAAAAAAAAAAATAAATAAATAAAGTTAGAAGACTGGAGTCTGGGCTTGTCTGGTGCAGAACCAGAGGCCTGACTTACAGCCCAGGCCTACCTACCTCCCCGGAGCCCTGAACCCTCCAGAGAACCCCAGAGGAAGAGACGGTGTCGCCTCATTCCCAGAAACCATGAGGTGCTCTCTACCCTCCTTCTCGGGGTCCCACTGCTGCAAACACCCAGGGACCCCAGCGACATGAAGGGAGTCAGCTTCTGCCACACCACAGGGCAGGGCAGTTGGAGATGGAGGGGCTTGGTAGGGCTGAAGAGAGCAGGACAATGTGGGGGTGGCCAGGACGCAAGAGGTGTCTGACTCATGTTCCAGGCCCGTGTACAGGGCTCTCCTGACTTGGGAATCTCCTGGCATTCCTGATCTGTGACTCACTGCGAAGCCCCACCCCAGGGAGCCACCTGTTCCCCCTATAGCTTGGCCTCCAGGCCCCACCCTGGCCCCACCTTGGCTTATAGGCTCAAAGGCCTAGGAGTAAGGCCCAGGATGGGAAATCCAACTTCACCAGCAGGGCCCAGAGCCATGATGGGGAGGAACAGACAGGCTCTATGAGGAATGAGCCCCCCAAGTCCTCACTTCCAGCTGGGAACTAAACAAAGGCCATACTCTGTTGGAGGCAGGAGCCCTGGGGACCAGCCTCGGGCATACCTAGCCCAGAAGTTTCCCCTCTTCAACCCACTTCATGCCCACGCCCTGTGCCCTGCACACTCTTGGGAACCAGTCAAACCCGGGCTTCCAGGTGGCTGGTGCCAGCTCGCCCTGCCCAGCCTGTGACTGCACGCCCAGCCTGGCGCCCACCTTTACCCAACCAGGCACGGGAACACCCTCAGCCCACCCTGCTGCAGGAAGCAGAGCCCAGGACCTTCTCACCAAAGTGCAGAGAGGGCCCAAGAAGGCGGCTTTAGGGCTGAGCTCTAGGCCATGGGCAGGAGCAAGGGCTGCTCCGTGGGGTGCCGGGGGGAAGGGGAATGCCACAGGCTCTGCAGAGCGGAGGCCCTACCGGTCCAGCTGCAGCCGCAGAGGCGAGGGGCTCTGGCGGATCTTGCTCTGGGCCTCCACATGCAGCATGCCCTCCGCGCTTTCCCCGTTGATGGCTACAATTATGTCTCCAGGCCGGAGGTCAGCGTCCTTGGCTTTGCCCCGCTCGGCCACCTGTAGGCATGAGAAGCTGGCATGCTCAGACCGTGGCCCACCTGGGGAAGGGACTTCCCACTCTGCTACCCAAGAAACACAGAGGCTGGCTTGACCCAGGCCTGCCTGCACCCTCCTGCACGTCCCTCTGCCTGCTCATGACACCCAACTGATCAGCTGTCCCCTCCAGAAGCACAGGTGGCACCCCCGCCCCACACTGGCATTCTAATGAGCCTCCCAAAGAATGTGCAGTGGCAGAATTTCAGGAACTGTGCTTGGAAATACTTTTGGATAGAGAGCCTTGTCCGTGCAAATCACACCTTGCAGGTGACTGCCTGCACAGCCCTCCTGCGAATGCTCCCAGCCCGGCCCGGGTCAAGAGGAGACTGCCAAGAACTCCAGGGCTCTTGTTCTAGTAACCACCCAAAATGGCTGCCTGCAGGTGTGGGGATGGCAACTGGGGAGGCAAGAGCAGGCCCTGTCCTCAGCCCAGTTCCCTTTCACTCCCAAGGTCTGTTCCTGAAGTGGCCGCCACATCCCCGTGGCAAAGGGCCACGGCTCCCTTGCAGCCAGCACGCCAGGCGGCAGCAGGTCCCTGGCTCCAGAACAGAAAAAGCAAGCCTTCTGTGCAGAGTGGGGTGAACACGGCTGACCTCGCTTCTGGCAGGACCCCCTCACCTCTTGGAGCCACCATCCTTACCTTGGTCACCATGATGGGCGTGTGGAAATCCCTGCCCCCTGTGATACGGAAGCCCCAGGGCGCCGGCCCGGCCACATCCACTGTGAGCACCATACCTGAGGAAGACAGGACCAGGAGGTGAAGTCCGTGCCCCCACCCGGCTCTGGGGGTGCTGTAAGGCAGCAGGAGAGGGGCCAAAGGGAGAAGGAGAGGGCACGACAGCTCCCGGAGCAGCTACTCAGGGTCTTTGGGGTGGGTAGAGGAAGTGGTTAACTCCCTCCCTCACCCCTGTTTCACTTCCCCCCCACCCTGGGAAGCCATGCCTCTGTGTTCTCCCTTCCTTAGGCTTCAGCCCAGGGAGCGACTCCCAGGAGGGGGCGGCCCAGGCTGCCAGGTGGGGGGCTTATTGGAGCATGGGGGGGCAGGGGCTGGCAAGTGGAGGAGATGCCAGCACCGCCTCCGTCTCCCCTCCTCCACCATCAGGGCTCAGTCCCACTAGCCCTTGCTTCCTGTCCCCAAAACCCACAGCACACGCTACTTCCTCTCCACTCTTGGGGAGGGCTGGTGAGTGGCCTAGGGAGAGGAGGGCTCAGGAAGCGGGAGGAACAGGCTGGCACCTGTACAGACTGTGTAAGTCACTGGCCAGGTGAGAGGCTGGGGGGATGAGGCTGGGTCTTCACATGGGCCTCCTAGCTGCCCACCTCGTTCTTGGCAAAGTGGCTCACACGGGCAAGACCGGGCTCCCCACCTCCCCCAGCGGCCTGCTGCCAGGGCAAGGAGGCCAGGGTTCATCTGTCAAACTGGGCACACCCACCCTAGATTCCTGATGCTGCCCGGCAGACAGCCGTGGTGACAGGCCTCCCATCCACAGTTCCTGTGTTGGGCAAGGAAGTGCCCCTGCAGACAGACCCTTGTGGGATTTCCTGAGCCTCTAGCTCTGGAACCAGGAGCCAACCCAGGCAGGAAGCCGCAGTACCAGGCTGGGCACCACCCTGCCCAGCACCCATCCTGGGGCTGCCCGGGGGCCCCAAGCGCTGCGAGAATCTATCAAGAGCACCAGCGGTCTGTCCGCTCCATTCCCGGCTGCCTTCCCCTTGGGCCCAGGCCTGGCCTCTGTACCCCGCACCGCCACCACCCCAGTCCTCGAGGCCGGCTCCGGCGACTCGGCGGCGGCCCTGAGATTCCCAGACCTTTGAGCCGGTCAGTGGACTCCGCGCTGCGGGCGCCGCGGGGAGGTGCCCAGCTGGATGGCCCGGCTCTCCCAGTTCTGGTGCCTCCTTCGCTCTGAGGGCAAAGTACCCTGCGGGCCGGGGGCTGGAGGAGGAGCGCGCCGGCCGGGGAGAGTGCAACCCGCGGGGGCGCCCCCGCCGATGCGAGGCTGCGAGGAGCCGGGCCGGGGACGAGGCCAGGGTCCCGCGCCGAGAGGGGCGCGGAAAGGAACCGGGCGCCGGGGATGGCGGGCCGCGCGGAGGGGCGCAGGTGGGCACGCTCACCTGGCTGCCGCTCACCTGTCGGGCTGGGCGCCCAGGCCCGGGAGGGAGAGAGGGCGAGGAGACGCCGCAGCTCCCGCTGCTGTCTGCCCGACTCTGGGGAGAGCCCGCCCGGGGCTCCGGGACCTGCCTCCGCCCATGTGATCCCGGGGCCGCCCCTGCCGCCGCCCCTGGCCCGGGAAGCCGCCGCCTCCGCGCGGCGAGCCCAGGCGCTGCCACCTGGCCCGAGCCCGCCGGGGGGATGGGGCAGGCTGTCCCCAGGGCCCCCTGCAGGCTGCAGCCGTCCAGCCGGTGGCGCCCGCATCCTCCCCGGAGCGCCCGTACGCCCCCGACCGCCCGGGGCACAGCGGAGCCGGTCCAGTGACGGCCCCGCGCCCCAGTTCGCAGACGGCCGAGGGGGCAGCCCCATAAAACTTTCCCACGCCGGCCGCGCTCTCCCGCTCCGCATCCCCAAGTCCTGGGCAGGGTGGGCTGCCTGGGTGCGTCTGCGGTCCGCCTGGCTCCTCCACCTACTCCAGGCTCGGAAGCTGGCGCAGATGCGGCCTTGACACACACAAATCCCAAACCAAGGCCACCCTCCTCCCGCCAACTCCCTTCCTGAGCGCTGGTTTCTCGCCAGCGCAGAACTTCTCTGCCTGGAACTTCTCTGCCTGGAAAGGGGACCCGCAGGGGCCCTAGGAGATGGAGAGACAGCCTCCTGGCTGGGGGTTCACTGGACACCCCCACCCCAGGCGGGTACCTTCCTGTTCCCGTGGGCCCTCACCTCACCCTCTCTGCAGGCCTTCACCCCCCTTCCTGCCCCCTCCCCCGTCCTCTTTCAAGCATCTGGAGCTCAGGCTGTAAGGATGAGGAGAGGGCAGCCAAGGAGGGGACCCCAGGTGCCAACGTAGGGAGGAGGAGCTGTACCTGACAACCCTCTCCCCCGGGACCTCAGGGCCACAGAGCCGCCTCTCCTTGGGTCTCCACTTAGCCTCTGGCTGCCAAGCTGCTGTGTTTTCAGGGGAGCACACCTGTGGGCTCAGCTGTGCCTCGCCTGCCTCAGGTGTTAGTCATTCCCTCCACGCTCGCTCTGTGAAGAGTGGCCTCCCCACGCCCCTCACCTGCCCGTGCCCTCGTCTCAGCCTCCCCGCGTTCACAATTCAGCCTCTCTCCTCCCACAGCCTCTGTCCTGGGTGTGCAAACTCCTCTCCCATTGGCTGGTTTCCAGCCTCCTGGCATGACCACCTGGTCTGATTGCACCTGTTCTACCTCCCTGACTAGACTGGAAGCCTCTTGAGGGACGAGGCAACTACAGACAGGGTGAGCACAGCCCCGGGGACACACACTAGCCCCCACGTGCGCAGCTGCTTCTCACCGGCTGTGTGACCTTCAGCAACTTCCTCAGCTCCTCCAGGCCTCAGTTTCCCCATGTGGAAAATGGGGATAATGTGCCGCTTACCCTCCTGTTGTAAAAATTGCTTGGCCACAGGCAAAAGCCAAGGATGGCACAGAGGTGTCAAACAGAGTCCCTGCCTCAAATGGGGAGGGGACTCCTGGGAAGGGACCCCAAAGGAAGGGAAATTCACCCATTTAGTTCTTCCATGCAATCATTCCAACAGCATTCATTCAGTGAGTACTGAGCACCAGTGAGTACTGAGCGCCAGGCACCGTGCTTGCCTCTGGGAATGGAGAGTGAACCAAACAAAAGCCAATCATTTCCTCAGAGAGCCCCTCCTGCATGCCTTGGACAGACTCTACAAACAGCCCCAGGTTCATCTGGCAGGGCTTTCTGATGGGTGGGTTGTGAATTCACAAAACCCACCACAAAGACAAGTCAGCGAATGCAGGCAGGGCACAACTCTGGCACAGAAGGGGACATGTCCTGCTCATAGCCTCTCTGTGGCCCTGGGTAAGCCACGTCACCGCCCTCCCCTCTCATGGGTGAGCCATCCCCAGCAGCCTCTGATCCTCCCTTCACCACCACCCACCCCGCCCCACTCAGGCCAGGTGGAGGCACAGAAGCGCTTCTTTCAGGCAGGACTGTGGTGCAGACAGCCAGGGTCGGAGGGTTTGTTAGCTGCGGGAGGTGCCAGCGCTCCATCAAAGAGAGGGCGTGGAGTTGGTCTCTGTCCCAGGGAGAGGAGGCCTCAGCCCTGATATGTTTTATGAGGGCATCAGGGAGTTCATGAAAAAAGAGCTGGGATGGGGGAACAGCAACCTGGCCAGTGGGTTCTGAAGAATGGTCGTTTCCAGGCCAGGATGGGCTGGACCTGCCCATTTAGAACCAGACCAGGGTGAGGATGGAGGTGGATGGAGGACTCGTTCTTCCAGCCGCTGTTTAACCCCTGCTGGGTCAGGCCGCACCCAGGTTCAAGAAACCAGCCAGGGCTAGGCCACTGCCCTGTCAACCACGAGCCCCTCCCCTCTGTCCTGACAGAACTGGGCACCACCACCTTTCACTCCAGCCACCACCTCTTCACACCTGCCTTAGGGGACAGGCCTAGAAGACAGGATTGCCAGGAAGAACATAAAAGCGGCCAACCCTGGGCCACCCTAGAGAAGTCCCTGACCTCACACATGACCTTCCTTCTCCAAGGGCCCCTGGACGAGGGCTGCCTGGGCATTTGGTAGATTTCAGGAAGTGAGGTGGACCTGACTTCACCATTTCATAATGATGTGACCAAGAAAGCTTAATTTCTCAGAGCCTGGGTCTCTCCCTCTGTAAAATGGAATCATAACCTGCCATGGTGAGGCTCACGTTAGGTAACACATGGAGAGGCCCTGGTGCCCTGCTCACCTCTCAGCAGCAGCTGAGACACGGAGCTTCCTTTCTTGGCAGAGTGGCTGGACTCTGCCTGGACTATGCCACCACTGTCATCCCACAGGGACTCGCAAGCTCCAGGACTATAAAACCTTGTTGAAGGTCGGGCGCAGTGTCTCACGCGTGTAATCCCAGCACTTTGGGAGGCCAAGGTGGGTGGATCACCCAATGTCAGGAGTTCAAGACCAGCCTGGCCAACATGGTGAAACCCTGTCTCTACTAAAACTACAAAAATGAGCTGGGCGTGGTGCTGCAACCCTGTAATCCTAGCTACTCAGGAGGCTGAGGTGGGAAAATTGCTTGAAACCGGGAGGCAGAGGCTGCAGTGAGCCGAGATTGGGCCACTGTACTCCAGCCCGGGCGAAAGAAAGAGACCCCATCTCACAAAAATAAATAAATAAATAAATAAATAAATAAATAAATAAATACCCTTGTTCAAGAGCAGTTTTGGCTGGCTGTGCCTCACCACTCCCAGCTTCCCACAAAGGACTGCTCAAACGCCTGAGCCCGAAGAGGAGAATAAACACACACACAAGGGCTTCGGTGTGGAAATGGAGCACACAGAAGGAAAACAGCAGAACAGTTAGAAATGTCATCTAGCCCAGCAACCCCACGGTGGCAGCTCCACAATCAAAACAGTCTGCAAACAAGGCCACATTCAGTCCCCCATCTCTGATGTCTCCCTGCTACCAGGGCCTGGCACTGTTCATTCTCCCAGCACTTCTTGCCACACAGCTGCCCAATCGTGGGGGCTATCCCAGCCTGCCTGACACCCAAGGGCAGAGATCTTTGGAGGTAATAACGGTGTTTTTCCATCCTCCCCTTACACACACACCTGTCCCACCTGTCTCCCAGCACAGCCCCCAGGAGAAGGAATTCCCATCTTCCCAGACAGGAGAAGGCATCTCCTACCCCAAGGAAAAGGCCTCAGAGACAAAGTCCCTTGTGTCCAGGTTTATTTTACATTCTCTTCCAGAGGGGACGTGGGGCTGGGGGAGAGCCAGCAGGCAGGTGGGCAGCACACAGCAGTCTCCCTGGGGAACATTTGAGCCAGGCTAGTGGTGCCCGGCCCCACAGTGCGGGGTGATATTCCAGGGCCAGGCCCAGGACTTGGCAGCCCCTGGGAAGAGGTAGCCTTGGGGCCAGAGCTCTTGCCAGGCCTGGATCGCTAAGAAGGTGCTGCTGTCCCCCGCCTTGCTCCGCCCCCCACGCCCAGCTGGAGGCCAGAAGGCAAAGTGGGCAGCCGGCAAGCTGGGGTGGTGGGAGGAACCCAGCAGGCGGGGGCGGCCTTTGGTCTCTAGGAGGCTAGGAAGCTGGTCCTGGTTAGAGGAAACCCCTGGGGGCAAAGCGGAGCGCTGGTCCCTGTTAGAGGAAACGCTGGAGCAGGATGGGGGTGGGGGACTTGGGGTCTGGTCTCAATAAGGCCTGGAAATGGTCTCCACTTCAAAGCGGACCTCTGTATTTGGGGAGTGGGGTGGGGAGGAAATGAAAGGGCTGTGGGAGGAATGTCTGTGAGTCGTGGGTGGGAATCAGTCCAGGGGGCTTCGAGGGGGGTCCGAGGGAAAGGCTGCGGGGGTCGTCTGCAGATGCCGGGAGCTCAGGTCCTGGGGAAGGAGGATGTGGGCAGGGGTCATGTCCCTCCCACGAGCGCCACCGCTCCCCACCCCAGCCTGGCTGGCTCCAAGTTGCCATGGAGACCGCTCACACCGGGGCAACGTAATTTCCAGGGAATGTTCCGAATTTCTGGGTCCTCCGGGAGACACCTGAAAGAGGAAAGGCAGGAAGAGCGTTCCCCACTCCCTTCTTCAACAGGGATGCAAGGGTGAGGGCCTGCCCCCTGCCGGCAGTGCCCAGAACTGTAGGGGAGTTCTGTAGTGGAGCCCAGGGAGGGAGTTGGATTTGCTCTCCTCCTTCCTGCCCCCTAGCGGCAGAAGCTTAGATGGGCAAAGCTACACTTCCCACACTCAACAACCAAAGAATCTGAGCAATCAACAAAGGCGCATCACACTGTACACAGCGAGCAGTCACTCCCCACCTTCTCCGCAAAGTGGGGACGCAGGAGGAGGAATCACAGAACTGAAATCGGGAGAAACGTCCCTGGTCTAATACGGCACCCTCACTTGGAGATGGGTGGGAAGGCCTAAGAGAAGGCTGAATGAATTGCCTGAGAGTATCCCGATGCTTAGGAGCAAGCTTGGGATACAGATCCAGGCCTCTGGTCTACAGCCCCACAGAAACTCGTGTCTTGAAGAGGAGGAGGGGGAACCCCAGCAGGCAAAGCATCTGGGGGGGCCTGGCACCCGATGCTTCCCCAAAGCCAGCACTTCTGTTGGCTGCCTTCCTTCATGCCCTGAAGAGAGTGACGCTCTGGAGGAAACTGGCACCAGCCCAGGGTCACTGATGGAGTCACTGTGGACCCAGGCCAGGATTGCCGACCTTTGGAGCCCTGCACCTTTCCCCTGCACACCCCTGCCTCTGGAGCAGCACTTGCTCACACCTGTGTATCCCCACACCCCCCAGCTGGTTCTTCCAGCCTGGGAGGAAGAGGGAATGGAGAAATATAGAAATACAGAAATGTAATAAATATTATTGTATTCCTATATATAGAAAAATAGGAATATAAACTCAAATGAACGTCACTCCTGACCTTGGGTGAATGGATGATCCTGAGCCTCCCCTTCCAGGCTGGCACCCTGACTTCCTTGGGGGCAGCCCATGCTCGTCCCACCCCCACCCTCATCCTCTGCCCTGAGTACCTCCCTTTCCTCTCGGCCTCCCAAAATCCTTCCCCTGCCCTTCCAGGCCCAGCTCCCTCATTTCCTTTAGGAAGCCTTCCCTGACCTGCGCTAACTAAAATCGTCACCACTAGCCACGTGTGGCTGTTGGGCACTTGAGATTGGCCCATGCAACTGAGGAACTGGATTTTTAGTTTATTTCATTTGAGCTACATTTCAACAGCTGCATGCAGCTGGTGGCTGCCATACCAGAGAGGGCACAGGTCTCACCCATTCCTCTCAAAGCACTTGTGGCTCATAACACAGAAGTGGTACTTTTTCTTCTTGTCTGCATACTTTATTAGTAGTTGTAAAAAAAATTCCAAAGCAAAAGTATATCAAGTAAATTTGAATACATCTCTAAGCACCGCCTCCCTCCCCCACCAGAAGGTAGGGGCCATTCACAGGGTAGTGCTTAAGGTTCTGGGTGGGTCAGGAGACTGGCTGGCAGCTGTACAGGGATCAGATCAGGAAGGGTGGGCTGCCAGGTCAAGGGGCTGCCCAAGCAGCCCCCCAACCCATCAGGCCTCAAAACCTGCTTGGGGAGGGGCAGGGGGCTTCTGGCCACTCTCTTCTCTCTGGGGACGGCCCATCCTCTGAAGATGAGACCTGCATAGGGCCAGCCCACTCTGGGGAAAGAGGCCATGTGAAGCCGGTAGGTTCGTCACCTTGATTCAGGCCGAGGCCAACCTGAGGCTTCCTGCATTTGTCCATGGTCAGAGCTGCCCTTGGGCCAGCCCTGAGGGGCTGGGACCTTACTCCACTCCCTTTTCCTCCCAGGCTGGAGGAGCCAGCTAGGGGTTGGAGGATACACAAGTGTCAGTCCTGGTCCTTTCCACCAGGTCCTTTCCCCGAGGGCTGCTCCAGAGGCAGGGGTGTGCAGGAGGAAGGGGCAGGGCTCTGGAGGTCGGGAACCCTGGCCTGGGTCCCCAGTGACTCCATCGGTGACCCTGGACTGGTGCCAGTTTCCTCCTGGGCCTCGGCCTCTTCAGGGCATGAAGGAAGGCAGCCAACAGAAGTGCTGGCTTTGGGGAAGCATCAGGTGCCAGGCCCTCCCCAGTAGCCCGGTCGGAAGCTGAGTGGGGGGTGGTCGGCCATGAATCTTTACTGAAGTAGCACTGGCAGGCGGCAGCAGCCTACCCACATCCCCTGGGGCCCTGAGATGCCTCCTCCCGGCCTGCCCACGTACCCACAAACCAGCCATCGTCACACTGCTGCATGACATCCACCCTGTCCCCCTCGCGCAGCTCCAGCTCGTCTTCGTTCTGGGGCCTGTACTGGTACATCGCCCGGTACCTACGAGAAGCGTCATCATGGCAACCAGAGAACGGGCCCAGAGGCTCTAACCCAAGTGTTGCCACTTCCTGTGAATGCCCCAGGGTCCCTTCATGCTCTCACTAGGCCCTGCCCCAGCTCCTTGGAGCGACTCTGCCTGTGCTCAGTGCAGTCTTTCCCAGGCCTGCCTTCTGCCCTCTGGGCCCTAAGCCACTGAACCGTCGCCTCCTCTGAGCACCTGGTGCCTTCCTGTCCATTCTACCGGTTCCACACTTCAATTATACATGCACTGACCTCAGGGCTAGAAACCCAATGAGGAGACCAAGGTTACAAGACCACGTAGCTGCCAGGAGGGATTGGGAACATCACAGACCAGCGCCTCCTCCCTGCACCAAATCACCATAAGCTCTTCGAGGACAAGGGCTACCTGGTACAAGTTTCCCAAATCCACAGCTGGGGACTTGGGGGAGGGTGGAATATGGGGCACTGCCTGCCAGTGACCCCTCCCCACGTCTGATCAAGCCCTCAGATGGTACTCACGGGGTCCAGTGTATCTGAGAGGCGTTAGGAGAAGAGGTCCCCAGGTCCAGGGGATGGCTGGGACCTCGAGGGTGGGACAGAGCTGGACCAGGGGTGCCAAGATTCTGAGGATTGACAGGAGGAAAGGGATGTCAGAGGCAGGAAGATGATGGAAGAACCAAGAACACCTAGGTACCTGGGCTGGCTTTGGGATTCCATCCAGAGCTCCCTGGGCTAGAGCTCAGTAGGCTGAGGTTCCCCAGGCCAGGGTGGGGCTGCCATACTAGCTTCTGCCCTGTCACCCCACTTGTCTGTCCCAGGGCTGTCTGGGACGGATTCCCAAGTGTGGACAAGTCATGGGGGTGGGGGATGGGGGGTGGGGAGGAAGTCGGCTCTCTGGTGGAGGCAGGCTACCTCACCTGGGTCTGGGGTCTAGGCTCCTGGGTGGAGAAGGATAAGCCAGTGCGGCGGGGGGAGGTCTGCCCTCCCCAGTCGGTGGGGTCAGCTGGGCTGCGCGGGGCTGAGGGGGAGCTGGGGTGATGGGCTGAACGGGCAGCAGTGGTTAGGCGGGGAGATGCGGGGAGCTGGGGGCCGTCGTCACAGAGCCGGAGCCGGGGTTCACGAGACACCTGCACGTAGCTGGCGGGGAATATGCCTTGGCGCCCCGTGCCCGTGATGCGCCCCTCGTACCAGTTCTCATTCACCTTGCGGATCAGGCAGATGTGCTCTCCCTGAGGGGGGAAAGTCAGTGTCTGTGGGGCTTTCCTGGTGCCATGCACCCACGGGTGCCTTATCTGGGATGCATAGCAAGGTCCCTCCCCAGAGCTCCAATCACAGGTGAGCCCGTGGCTAATAATGCAGATCCAAACCCAGCTCCACCAGGTCAAGCTGTGTGTCCTCAGGCAGGCTGCTCTGTCTCTCTGAGCCTTGTTTTCTCCTCCGTTAAGTGAAAATAACCATACTGTCACTATGAGGTGTGAACGAGATCAACAGTCCACTCCTTAGGCACAGGGGACAGGTACTACCACTACTGCCCTGCCTGGGTCGTGTTCCTGCCTCACGCTGGGGGACCCTGTCATAGGTGTGTCAAAAACTCACTCCCCAGGACAGGCAGGGAGTCCTCAAGGCCACAGGCTGGCTGACGTTAGGTAGAACCACTCCCTGGGAGGGTGGCCTCCAGCCGTTGCCTTCCCCTGCTCTCTCCTGCCCCCACCTCTCTCCATCCAGCCACCTTCTTCCCCCTCTGTCCCTGGGGCCAGCTCTTCTGGGTAGCATTCACTATGGTCTGTCTTTGGCTGATTTTGGAAGCATAGTCGCTGCTCCCCAAATCAATCAAAGGCAGACCACTTCTCTGCTTTCTAGAACAGCGTTTTTCAAACTTGTTTCACCACACTCCACAGTTAAAAACATTTTAATAACAGCCCGGAATACATACATATGTGTGTACACAGAACTGCCTACAGTAGGATAAAGTGCTCTTTCTGCCCGCGACGCACGCTAACGTTTCTGTCTATACCTTTAAAAATGCTGAGTATGATCCCCTGCAACCTGCAGTTGAGGGATCTGCAGATCCCTCATAACTCTAGAAGTTTATGAGGATCTTTTAAAAATGGACCAAGGCCGGGCGCGGTGGCTCAAGCCTGTAATCCCAGCACTTTGGGAGGCCGAGACGGGCGGATCACGAGGTCAGGAGATCGAGACCATCCTGGCTAACACGGTGAAACCCCGTCTCTACTAAAAATACAAAAACTAGCCGGGCGAGGTGGCGGGCGCCTGTAGTCCCAGCTACTCCGGAGGCTGAGGCAGGAGAATGGCGTAAAACCGGGAGGCGGAGCTTGCAGTGAGCTGAGATCCAGCCACTGCACTCCAGTCCGGGAGACAGAGCGAGACTCCGCCTCAAAAAAAAAAATAAAAAATAAAAAAGGACCAAAATGACTTGGGAGGCTGGGATAGGGGCAGGGGCAGGAGGATCGCATGAGCCCAGGAGTTCAAGGCCAGCCTGGGCAACACAGTGAGACTCTGTCTCAAAAAAAAATGCAGAAGAAGAAGAAAAAGAGACTACACTAAAGGAAGCATAATGAAAGAGACTGGGGAAAATTTTGAAATCCTGGGTGAAGCTAGGTACATCGGACTCTTTTTTTAAAAAGTGTTTTTAGGCCAGATGCGGTGGCTCATGCCTGTAATCCCAACACTTTAGGAGGCCAAGGTGGGTGAATTATGAGGTCAAGAGATTGAGACCATCCTGGCCAACATGGTGAAACCCCATCTCTACTAAAAATACAAAAATTAGCCGGGCGTGGTGGCAAGCGCCTGTAGTCCCAGCTACTCTGGAGGCTGAGGTGGGAGAATTGCTTGAACCCGGGAGGCGGAGGTTGCAGTGAGCCGAGAATGGCGCCACTGCACTCCAGCCTGGCAACAGAGCGAGACTCTGTCTCAAAAAGACAAAAAAAAGTATTTTTAGTGCACATATTTACCTACATCTTCGCCTGCCCGGACCCACCCCACCATCTCCCGCCTGGCCCACCTTGCGGAAGGACAGCTCCACCTCCAGGTCCCCCTTGAAGGTGTACTGGGCCACAGCCTCTCCATACTCCAGCACCTGGTAGGTCGGGGGCTTGATGGGCTTGGGGATCTCATCTGCAGGCAGCACCTGCATGAAGAAAGGTCATGCGAAAGATTTGGCCTGGGCATCAACATAGCACAGACTGGGGGTTCCTGTGAGACAGCAAAGAGAAGGTGGGCCTGCCCCTAGGCAGAGAAAAGATATAAACACCAGAAACAAGTCCTGAGGGCAGCCAGGGTGGGCACAGCCAAGGGCAGCTGGAGGATGGGGAGGAGTCTGGGAAGGCTCCCTGGAAGAAAAATTTTCCATAGGGGTATGTGGAGTCGGCATTACTGAATGAAAAATGCCAAGAGAAAAGATGGAAGCCAGTCCGATTAGAGAGTTGAAGTTGGACCACAGAAGAAAATGAGGCATTCCAAGCAGCAGGGAGAACTTGGGGAACTGTTCCAAAACTGAGGATTCATCCTCTTCTCACTGCCGAGAACCGGGTGTCCCTGGGTTCCAGTGTCTTGGTTCCTTCTCCCCATCTACCCCAGCAGGAGCCCAGAATCCTCATGTCCTCTTTGCTTCACTCTGCCCATAAAAATCAAGCAGCCAATAAACTATTTCACACAAAGATAGAAATGACTGGTGTATATACTTTGTTAAATTTCAGGACCAAGTGGATTATTGGGCAGGCAAGGGAGGCCTAATGATATCTATCAAATCAAGAGCCTGAATTAAACAACAACCCAACCCATGGGTCAAAGAGGAAGTCACGAAGGAGATGAGAAAACAGAGTTGACAAAAAATTAACATGTGTGAGATGCAGCTAAAGCAGCATTCTGAGGGAAATGTACAGCATTGACATTCTCACATTAGGGAAAAATAAGTTTCAAATGAATAGTCTAAACTTTTACCCTAAGAAACTTAGAAAAAGAACAAATTAAACCTAAAGCAAGCAAAAATAAGGAAATAATAAATGAAGCAGAAATCAATGAAATTGAAAACAAAAACGAGACAAAAACATCAATAAAATCCATAGATCAAGTAAATTAATAAAGCTCTAGCCAGAATAAGAGAAGACACAAATTGCCAACATCAGGAATGAAAGAGAACATATCGGCCAGGCGCGGTGGCTCACGCCTGTAATCCCAGCACTTTGGGAGGCTGAGGTGGGTGGAACACCTGACGTCAGGAGCTCGAGACCAGCCTGGCCAACATATAGTGAAACCTCGTCTCTACTAAAAAAAATTACAAAAATTATCTGGGTGTGGTGGCGCACGCCTGTAGTCCCAGCTACTTGGGAAGCTGAGGCAGGAGAATCACTCGAACCTGGGAGGTGGAGGTTGTAGTGCACCAAGATCCCGCCACTGCACTCCAGCCTGGGTGAGAGCAAGACTCCATCTCTCAAAAACAAAACAAAACAAAACAAAACAAAAAAAACGAAAGAAAGAGAAGACATCACTACATATTTTACTGACATTAAAACGATAGTAAGAGACTATAATGAACATCTTTATGCCAGTAATTTGGATAACTTGACATATCTTAAAAGTCACCTATTGCCCTTTATCTGTCAAGCCCAGAACCTGTCTCTGGAATCAGAAGACCTGGATTCAGATTCTAGATCTTTTACCTAATAACTTGTCACTGAACCTTGGCATCTCCATCTATAAAACAGAGATAAACTTTCACTCTCTGGGCAGTGAGAGGAACCAGGGCAGTAATACACCTGAAAGACGTTATGTGTGTATATGTGATTTATAAACTGTTGCATACTTCCCACTCTTGCTAGTTGCCATTAGGATGATTCCCAAAGATAGCTTTAGAAAGATGGATCTGAATGGTGAAAGTCTGGGACACGGAGGGTTGAGGAGCTGGCTGCTGGGTCCTCCCCTTGGCTGGGCTCCACCCTCATTTAGCAAACATTTCCTGGGGTCATGCAAAGCACTGGGCCAGGCTCTGTGGGGGCCGAGGACAATCCTGAGACATGGCCCAGCCCCTCACAGTTTTTTGCCTTAGGAAACCCAAGGTTTGCACTAAGTCTGTCCCAACCCCTGCTTGCTCTTGTCCCTCCTGCTCACCTCCACATAATTAGCAGGGAAGATGCCTAGGCGGCCATGGTGCTCTCCCTCCAGCCAGTTCTTGTCCACCTCCTTGTGGATGTAGACTATGTCACCCTTCTGCAGAGTCAGCTCCCTGCAGGTGAGGACCGCATGGTAAGCTGAGGCCCTCCCAAGCCTCCTTCCCTTCAGACCCTCCCCAGTACACCTTATTCCTCTCACCGCTTGGGGATGCCCACTGCAGCCCAGTCCCCCTCCCCATCCCGCTCTGGGATGGCAGAGACTGCCTTGGGTGGAATCGGAGGGGGAGGAGGGCACTTACTTGGGGGACTGCGCCTGAAAGTCAAACTTGAGCCTGGCGGCCTTCCTCTAGGCAGGGGAGAGGACAGAGTGGGCTACCTCAGTTGGGCAGGTGGCAGATCCAGGATGGTAACCTTGGGACCACTCCAGGTCCCCCACACCCTGGTCCCCTCCTTACCTTCTTCTCTTCCCTCCTGGCTGGGCTGATCCCTCCGTCAGAGGCACTAGGGTCTGTGGAGAAGCACAACCTCAGCTTGGGGAGGCCAACCCGGCGGATGGGGTTGGAATGGGGCTGCACCCCCACCTAGGGCAGGCACTGGCAGAAGCAAGGGGCTCTATGACCTGCCACCCCTGGGGCACCAGCATGCCTGCTGGGTGGGCATCTCCGTGAGAAATAGAGCAGGGCTGGGTCCTTACCTCGGGTTGAGGAAGGGTAGACAAAGTCCCTCCGACCTAGAAAGGGGCTTCCTCCATCAGCCATTCTGCGGGGGCTCAGGGACCGGGCGGAACCCAGGTAAGGTGCATTCGGGGAGCTGGAGCTCCAGGCTGAGGCCGGGCTGCACGGGGCACAGAGACTGAGCCTCCAGCCTGAGGCTCCGCGCCCCACCTTGGTCACCCCTAGACCGCTCCGACCCCCATCGCCCCCATCCCTGCCGCCTCCTCCCAGGGCGTCTCCCGGGTCCTGGGCTCTCCACAGGATGTCCTACTTCCCGAGTCGCTGCGCCGGGAAGGGTGAGGCCCGGCAGGGCCCAGCGGGAGTGCCTGGGCCGTGGCGGGGACGCCCCAACCGCGCTGCGCCCCCGGCGGCCACGACCCTCGCCCTCCGCTCGGGGTTAGCTGCCCTCGGTGGCGCGGGAACGGCGTCCCGCAGAGAGCGGCGCTGCGGTTCCTCCCGGACACTGGGCTCTGCGGTTCCCTCCTCCCCCGACTGGGCCCCGCGATCGCCCCCGTCCGCCCCGCCCGGCCGCGCCACGTTCCCTCCCGCCCGGCCCGGGACAGCCCCCTTCCTCCTCCCGCGTCTCACACTCACCCGGCCGGGGGCCGCTGCTCCGGGGCCCGCCGGGGCGCAGGCGAGCTCTGTGCGGGGAGACGGCGCAATCAGGGCCCGCGACCCCGGGACCCAGCGGCAGTCGAGGCCGCCGCCTCCGGAAAAGTTCGCGGCTCGGGAGGGGAGGAGAGCGGGCGGGACGCGGGGTCCTAGAGGCGGCCGCGCGGCCGATCCCGGAGCGGGGCGGGAACTGGGGAAGGGGCGGGGGTCCCCGAGGCTGCGGCCCGGGGGCGGGACGGGGCGGGAGCCCGGGCTTCGGGCTGACGTGGAGTCCGCTTAGAAAGGCTCCTCGGGGTCACTTGCGAAAGTCGACGCCCTGTATTTTATTTATGCAGCAGCGAGCCCGCCAGCGCCCAGGAGGGCCCGAGGCCTGTGCGCGCCGCTGGAGGCCTGACCTCGTCTGCCCGTCCTCTGCCCAGCCCAGCCGCCAAGGCTCCGGGCCCGCCCCGACAGTGCGGTCAACGGCGTGCCCCGCGGGTGAACCCAGGGGGCTGGCACCTTGGGGGACGGCAGTCGGGTCTCAATTGCCCGCAGGTCCTTGTCCAGCTCGGCGCTCAGCTTGGCCAGCTCTCTCTCCAGCAGCACCTGGGGGCGGGGAGAGGCTGGGCAGTGAGGGGCAGCGCACGGTGGGGGTGGGGGCAGCGGTCAAAGGTCGGCTGCGAGAAGCAAGGCCTGCGCACTGGGCCGGCGTAAGGACAGGCCTCAGCGCACGGGCCGGGCTCCTGCCGGGAGATGTGACCCGGGGTCCCAAGAGGGCATCCCCGCCTCGGCCTCTCACCTGCCCTGCAAGCCCCCGGAGTGCCTTCACGCTTCCTGATCCCGCGATTCCGCAGCTCTACCAGTTTCTGCCAAGTTATGTCTCTCTTCCAGCACCAGTGGGGCTCCCCATTTCCTCTCCCATCTTCTCCCGCCCTCCAAGGCCTGGCTTCACTGTGCCCATCCAGGTTCCCCCGCCACCCCAGGGACTGGCGCCCCCACCCTCACGCTGCTTCCTGCCAGCCTCTGCTATGGGTCTCCGCCGGATCAGGCCCTTAGAGCTTCTCAAGGGTCCAGCTCCACCTCCAAGAATATTTCCTGATAATCCCAGTGCACACTGACCACTCCCTTCTCTGCTCCTGCTTTGGCCAACACATTTATTTAACTGAGTTAAATAATACATTTATTTATTTATTTATTTATTTATTTTTATTTTTATTTTTTTTTTTTGAGACGGAGCCTCGCTCTGTTGCCCAGGCTGGAGTGCAGTGGCCGGATTTCGGCTCACTGCAAGCTCCGCCTCCCGGGCTCCCGCCATTCTCCTGGCTCAGCCTCCGGAGTAGCTGGGACTACAGGCGCTGCCACCTCGCTGGCTAGAGTTTTTGTATTTTTTTTTTTTAGTAGAGACGGGGTTTCACCGGGTTAGCCAGGATGGTCTCGATCTCCTGACCTCGTGATCCACCCGTCTCGGCCTCCCAAAGTGCTGGGATTACAGGCTTGAGCCACCGCGCCCGGCCAATAATACATTTATTTATGTTTACTGAGCACCTCCTGTATGCCAGCCACTGTCCTGAGTGCTGGCATTACAGAAATATGCCAGCATATTTCTGGGACTGGAGAGAGAGCTCTTAGTTCGTGGCCTATGCCCATGGTCACTGGGGCCCCCAAAACCCTAATCTCCCTGGTTTATCAGGCTGCTGTCCCCAGCACCCTGCAGCACTCACCTCAATGGGCTGGGAGGGCTTCTCACCAGGGTCGTCCACCAGCGGTTTCTTGGGCTGAAGGGTAGGAAGGGTGTGTCAGAGCAGGTGAGTTCACTTTCCAAAATGTATCAGCTGAGGGTGCGTGCACACCCCGAGAGCCAGCCAGCACTCACCCTCTGCCCAGTCTCTAGTTCCTGCAGAAACTGGTTCCAGGACTCTTCTGTCCAAACATTGTCTACTTTTTCTCGGCGTCTGGGCACCTGCGTGGAGGTGGGTGGGCGTCAGCTTGTGAAGAGGGCTACTGGGACACTGGCCAGGCTCAAAATGCAGGCTTGCAGGCCCCTGCCCTTCCCGTGGGCCCACGGTGTCCTCCAAGGGATTCCAGCTGAAAGGACATCGTGGCACAGGGGCTTGGCCATACAGCATACAGCCGGGGCTGACCAGGGAACATGCTGGGTGGGCTACCTGATTTGGGGGCTGCAGCACAGTGGAGAATGCTCCAGGTCTGTAGCTGAAGGTGCTTCTAGGTAACTCTTCAGAGTGGTCCCAGCTTCTTCTGAAGAAAGGGAAGGACATCTCTTCAGCTTCCTTTTAGGGAGACTGAGGCACAAGCCAGCACACAGCCCTCTCGCCCTGCCCTTGTCCCTGCTGTGGGGTCTACTCTGCCTCTGACTCCCCTGCCCTCACTCTGGAAGCAAGGTTAAACGGTGGAAGTGTGTGAGCTCCAAGCTTAAATTCTAGCTCCATTGTTTAGTGGATGTGTGACCTTTGAACAAGTTACTGATCCCTCAGAACCTCAGGCTCAGAACCTGTAATATAGAAATGATTTGGTGAGAGAACATGTGTGAGGTGCCCGGGAGAAGGCCTCACACATATATTTGCTCCAGGTGTGGCCCGACCCTCTCATGCGGGCCATTTTGCTAAATCCTGCATGTGTGTTTGGTCTGGCCCCAGACTGTGGCTATGTGCATCTGTTCAGCTTTGAAGAAGCTGGTCTTTCTGGGTGCTGTGGCTGAGTGATCGTACACTCACGGGCAAGGAAAGCCAGAGGCAGCCCTGCCCTGCAACTCTGGCCAAGTTATTTCTGCTCGCTGGGCTTAGTTCCATGAGGGTGCTGGATTCAGTGACTCCATCTGTGAGACCATCGCAGCCACTGCAGTACAACATGGTCACATCTGCCTTAGCTCCCCTCCAGGGCCCCATTCCTGGCTGGCTTACATGGAATGTTCCAGTCTCTGTTTGAAAGTTTCCACCGAGAGGAACTGCTGCATCCGGCTTATCAAATAATGCAATGTCTGACCAAGGATTGGGATTTGTTGGCTGTAATTATGACTCCATTCTGATTTTGGTAATAATAAAAGTGATGGTGAGAATGGAATGTGTCATTCCTAACCTAAGGAAGCTGTAATCATAATTAAGCCTGTGTATTACCAATGTTGTGCAGACTTGCTATGTGCAAAACATGCATGATACATACATGATCACACTGAACCCTCTGGGCATCACCACTTAAAAGATGGGGACACAGAGGCTCAGATTGAGTGAGGTGCCCACAATCACATGGCTAGTGGCAGTGCACAGGCTTAAACCCAGAACTCAGTGTCCAAATCTTGAGCCCTTTGCCTCTGAACCTTATCAGCGTTGCCCAGAGCCACAGGCCAGTTTCAGCCATGCTAATGAGATGAGTCCCTCCCTGCAAGGGAATAAGAAACTCAACGATTTAACTCTGAGAGCAAAGATCCTGATTCCCACGGTGGTGCTGACCCCGCCAGGGCCCCAGCAGCCCGGGGGAGGGGGGCTGTGGTTTGTACAGAGGAAAGGAATGTCATCCTTATCCCTCCAAGGGGCTCCTCTCTCTGTGCTATCAGGCGGGAACTTGGGTTCTTCCACATCCCTTGTTTTCTCTCAGGTTTCAAAGTGGACAGCCCCAGGTCCAAGTTCCCCTCAACAGTTCTGTCCATGGCTGCCCTGGCCGCCCTGCTCCCTGTCTCACAAGACCGGTGGGATCTTTGGGGCAAGAGTTCCTGCTGCTGACCACAACCGCATCACAGGTGTTCCTGGCCAGGAGCGAGTGCCAGGTCCACGCCTGCCCTCCCGTCCCCTTTGGCCCTGTAGGGAAGAGAGTCTATGGGGGTGGTGGAGACCCAGAGATGGGATAGAGGCCAGAGGGACAGGAAAGTCAGACCCCACTGCCGGCTGCTGCTCCGAGGCTGTGTCGGCTGTGGCCACGAGGGGGCGCCCATCCCATGGGGTCTCACGGGCCGCGCCTCTCCGCAGCCCTCGGCCCCTCCCCACTATGCTCACCCACTGGAAGATGCTGCCGGGCCGGGCCTGTGGGCAGGTCTTCGCTGGGCTCCTAGATGCCTGGGGTCTGCAGAGGAGGTACACGAGGAAACCATTGAAGGTGGGAGGAGACAGGCCGGGACTGGGGCTGAGGGTGCCTGGGTGATTATTTAGCGTTTCAGCACCACCCCCTTGCTCCTGGGTGGATGGCGGGGACAGGGTGGTTGGTGCTCAGGGACACTGAACGTGGGCGTTGCCCCCAGAACTTTACAACGTTTACTAAATCTTCAAAGCAACTCCGGGTAGGTGATGATCTCATCTCATAGATGAGGAAAGGGAGGCCCAGAGAAATCCCGGCCAGGGAGTGGCAAGGTGCCCATTCCCCCTACAAGCTGAGGCTGTTAACTACCACCTACTGGGGGATTTGAAGTGCTCTGGAAATGAGCTATAAAAACCTCTCAAGTTGAACGGAGCCAACTGGAGAGCCCCAAAGCCAGGCGGGGCTGCAGGTCCCAGCCCCAGGGAGGGACGGACACAGGTGCAGAGCTATGGCAGGCAGGTGGGCCCGCATCCACTCACCTCTGGGTGGCTCCTCGAAGGTCCAGTCCAGCTGCAGGTCTGCAGGAGCAAAAGGGACCAGGTCATGGGACGGGGCAGAAAGCGAAGGCAGGGTGCCCTGGGAGGCAACCACAGCCGCTCCCAACATCCCTAGAGCAGGGGGCCGAGGACTGAGTCAGGGCCTGAAGAATGTCCCAAGGGAGGGAAGGAATTAGGAGGGCAGCTCTCTGGAGGGCTTGAAATGCCTCTGGCAGGCTTGGGGCCTAAGTGAGCCAAGAGGGCAGCCGCCTTGCCCAAGCCCTCCTGCTCCTCCCTCCCCGTTCCCACACACACCCTCTCCTGACCTTTGTGGACTTGCCCTCGCCACTCAGGCTGGGGAACCTCGACTTGCACCCTCTTCCAAACGCTTTCCTTCCCCATTTGCCCAGACCCACTCCTAGCTCCTCAAGGTGCCTGGGATTTCTTCCTGGGAAGAGCTACTGACCCACTGCTCCCCACGGCACGTGCGCGCCCACCCACACACACGCTACAATGGCACCTGCCTAAACGCCAGCCACATCACCCCTCACTGGACCCCACACCCTCCTCCGACTCCTGGATTTGTCTGCCTTCCCCCATAGCAAACTGTAACCAGTGACCATAAAGACCTCACCTCACCATCTCCAATCCCCCTACTCCCCGTCTTCCTAAACAGGCTTCTGCTCACCACTGCCCATCCACCCACTCTTATCAAGGATGCTGGTGACCTCCACGTTGCCAAATCTGACAGTCAATTCTAAGTCTTCATCTTACTCAACCCATCAGCTGCATTTGTCACCACTGGTCACATTCTCCTTTTGGAATTCCCTTTCCACTTGGCCCCAGGGAGATCTCTCCGTTTTCCTCCTACCTCCCTGGCTCTACCTTCTCAGTTGCCTTATTGGTTCCGCCTCATTTCTCAAACTTCTAAGCATCCAGGAGCGTGGGGCCTCAGTCCTGGGGTCTGTTTGTCTCTCTATCTCCCTAGGTGATCTTGTCTAGTCTTATGGATTGTTGTTTTCCGGAGATGGGATCATGCTGTGTTGCCCAAGGTGGACTTGAATTCCTGGGCTCCCAGGAATTGAATTGAATTCCTCAGCCTCCCAAATAGCTGAGACCATAGCTGTGTGCCACCGCACCCAGCTAGTCTTAAGGCTTTTAAACACCATCTATTCCCATGATTCACAATCTTGGCTGCACACTAGAATTACTGGGGAAACTTTAAATCAAAATCTCTCTCTCTCTTTTTTTTTTTTTGTGACTGAGGTGCCCATGCTGGAGTGCAGTGGGATGATCTCAGCTCACTGCAACCTCTGCCTCCCAGGTTCAAGCAATTATCCTGCCTCAGCCTCCGGAGTGGCTAGGATTACAGGTGCACACCACCACTCCCGGCTAATTTTGGTATTTTTGATAGAGACACGGTTTCGCCATGTTGGCCAGGCTGGTCCCAAAATCTCTTTTGAGTGAGTCCCAGGTATTTCCATCTGCAGTTTTAGACCTTGTCCCATAAACTAGACTTGGATATTCATCTGCTCACTCAATCTCTTCACTCAGAGGGAGCATGTGTCTAAAACTGAACACCTCTTTTCTTTTTTCCTTTTTTTTTTTTTTTTTTTGAGACAGAGTCTTGCTCTATCGCCCAGGCTGGAGTGAAGTGGCATGGTCTCAGCTCACTGCAACCTCCGCCTCCCAGGTTCAAGCAATTCTCCTGCCTCAGCTTCCCGAGTAGCTGGGATTACAGGTGCATGCCGCCACACCCAGCTAATTTTTTGTGGTTTTTTTTAGTAGAGACAGGGTTTCACTGTGTTGCTCAGGCTGGTCTCGAACTCCTGAACTCAGGCCATCCACCCACCTCAGCCTCCCAAAGTGCTAGGATTACAGGCGTGAGCCACCACGCCCAGCCTGTGAATGCCTCTTAAACCTGCTCCTCCTATAGGCTTTCCTGTTTTGACAAATGGCAACTCCAGTCTTCAACTTGCTGAGGTTTAAAACCACCCTTGACTGTCTCTTCCATGCCACGTCCAATCCATCAGCAAATTCCAGCGACTGCAATGTATTCATAGTCTCACCCTGTCCCACCAGGGCCACTGCTATCACCCTGGTCTACCACACAATTACCTCTTGCCTGGATTAAAGCAAAGTTGTAAAGGTGGCCTTTTCTCCCTAGCCCTTACCAGGCAAGGGAACTGGTCACCCTGCTTCCACCATTCCTTCCCCACCCCTCAGCCAGGCACAACCTTTTCAGCCATTACCTGTCAAAGCATGGCACTCTTCCGTTCAGTGGCTCCTCCTCATTTGCACCGTAAAAGCTGAAGTCCTTGTAATGGCCCACGAGGCCCCACATGCCCTGACCCCACCACCACCTCTCTAACTCCATCTCCCACCACATGCTCCTGGCTCCAGGCCAGGCTCTCCTTGCCAGTCCAGAACATGCTTCTACCTCTGGGTCTTCGGAGCTCCCTTTGCTGGAATCCCCCCTCTAGCTCTGCCAGGCCGACTCCTTCACTCCCTCCGTGGTCTGATCAAACACCACTTACAAGTGGCCTTCCTGGCCCCTCCTGGGTGAAGTAGCAGCCTCCCTGCTTGGGGCACTCCTCTGGTCTGGCTTTCTTTTTCCCTAGCCCTTTCCACCATCTGCCATGTCAAAGGTATGTGTTTAATGTGTGACTTCCTTTGATCTTTGGCACCCAGATTAGTGCTCAGCACGTGGTCCATGCTCGATAGATGGTCAAGGACTCGCTGAATGAATGGGTGACCTCAGAGCCAGCTCACAGGCACCCCCAGGGTTGGCTGCATTTTGAGTTGTGGAAGAAAACAATGCCTCCAGTAAGGAAATGACCACTAACAGTGGCATTCCAGCCTGGCAGGGAAATCAGAGAGGGACTTCAGGAAAGGAGTGGTTTCTCAGTCCCCTCAGAGGACGCTGGGGGACAGTGACTGGTCAATGTCCTTCTGGGGATGCTCTAGAGGGCACTGCTGGCTCCGAGTACAAGGAGGGGATAGCCTATTTTCAGGACTACCCATTAGAGCCTCGGGGGAGGTGGAGAGGAACCCGTTGAGCAGCTAAGTCCCCTTTTCTTTCCCTGTCTCTCCAAGCCCCAGGGCCAGAATCCACTTTGGCAGGGCGAGGACCCTGGAAGGGTAACTTACCTGGCATTTTCCGGTGAATCTGCTGGAACATTCTCCGGTACCAGTCTCTGGGGCTGTCAACACTCTGGGATCAGAAAATGCAAAGTCAGTCATCCCTGCTTATTCACCCTCCCAATAGCAAACCACCAAAGTTTTTCCCTAATGAGTCCTTTCTCTGGCCACCCCTGAACCCCCGATAGGCGAGCTGGGGAATGCTTCTCTTGTCATCTCTTTAATAACAATAGCTTCATGTAACACATCCTATATAAGTAAGATATATGGCAAGATGTCCATCGAAGTGTACGCAATAATGATGTTACGAGACTTGGGGTAATTTACATTTTTTCTCTTTGCTTTTCTTTATGTCTAGTGTTTCTACAAAGAACATTTTTCTTTTTGGGGGACACAGGGTCTCACTGTATCACACAGGCTGGAGTGAAGTGGCATGATCATAGCTCACTGCAGCCTCCAATTCCTAGGCTCAAGCAATCGTCCTGCCTCAGCCTCCTGAGTAGCTGGAACTAGAGGTGTGTACCACCTTGCCTAACTAATTTTATTTTATTTTTTGTAGAGACAGGGTCTCACTATGTTGCCCAGGCTGGTCTGGAACTTTTGGTTTCAAGTGATCCTCCTGCCTTGACCTCCCAAAGTGCTGGAATTACAGGCGTGAGTCACTGCACCTGGGCCAAAATTGACAGTAATAACGTAGGAGTGAGATGCGTGTTTCGCATCACCTGCTTCATTCAAGCTTCAAAACAGCCCTGGGAGGCAGGAAGGGTATGTTACCATCTCCAATTTCCAGATGAGAAAATGGAGCTGGCCGCTGTTTGCGGTGGCTCATGCTTGTAATCCCAGCACTTTGGGAGGCTGTGGCGGGTGGATCACAAGGTCAGCAGATCGAGACCATCCTGGCTAACATGGTGAAACTCCGTCTCTACTAAATATACAAAAAATTAGCCGGGCGTGGTGGTGTGCGCCTGTAGTCCCAGCTACTTGGGAGGCTGAGACAGGAGAATGGCGTGAACCTGGGAGGTAGAGTTTGCAGTGAGCCAATATTGCGCCACTGCACTCCAGCCTGGGCGACAGAGCAAGACTCCGTCTCAGAAAAAAAAACAAAAGAAAGAAAATAGAGCTAAGTCAAGACACGAAAGTGGATGGAAAAGGGCAGGGTATCCCCAGTCCTAACTGGACCCCCAGATCCTTCCACTCTTGCCACAGAGAGAGATCTTCTCAGACAAGACTCATTCATTCGTCCAGTCAGTCATTCATTCAGCAACCATTTCATGAGTGTCGTGACAGGCCCTGGGGATATGAAACTAAGAGAGGGTGCCCCGCAGCCTCATCCCTTACAGCAGGGTTCTCTACCTTTGAGACACTGATGGGAGTTCTAGATCTGTACCCTGCACAAACCACTTGAGCAACTCAGGCACACGAGGGTGTCCGTAGCTTCATGAGGTTTATGGCCCCTGAACCCCACCACGGTTGAACCCCTGCTTAGTCTGGGATGGTTTGGGTGTGGCCTTTATTGCCCCACCCCCACTTTAATGCACACAAGTCGAGCTTCCTGTAGATCCCTGGGCCCCATCTCTCTGTGGCCCCCAGCCCTGGACTCACGGATCGCGGGGCAATAGGCATTCCGCTCTCATCCACGGGCCCGATTCCCTCGTACTTGACCCAGCGCTTGTCCTGACGCTTGCTGTCCTTGGTCCACGTGGCTGACCAGTTCTGGGCATGCTGGGAGGCAGGGATCTTTGTGCTTGCAGAGGGCTTGCTCCCAGGGCCTGGCCAGGTCTGATAACACGTGGGGTCTGTCGGGTGCGTGCAGGAGAGCATTAGTGAAAGGCAGTGGTCTCCACCTGAACCTGTGTGTCCCTTAGCTCCTCAGAGCATGGATCTTTGTGGGTTCAAAGTTTCAACATCACGTCGTTTGTTTGAGTGGATGACTCAGTTTGTTTGTTTAAGTGAATTTAAATGGATTTTGAGAATGCTGTGCCTGGCCCTACCCCCATCCTTCTTTCCTGGGACTATCCTAAGTGCTTTCAGAATAAGGTCTGGAAATCATTACTTGTAGAGAATGCAGGGGACATCCCAGCCGGGGTGTGGCAGTAAAGATGCTGGGCTTGGAGGGGACAGACTTGAATTCAGACCCCAGCTCTGCCACCTACTGGCTGCCAAGGCCTGGGGCACATCAGTCACCCTCGCAGTGTCTCAGTTTCCACTTCTGTAAAACAAGGGTCATCGTGACAAGGATTCAGTGACAACTAGTGTGTGTGACTGTACCCAGCACAGTGCCTGACCCACAGCCAAGAGGCTCTCAGTGAAGGTCAGAAACCCATTCCCTAGACATGGTTGTGACTGAGTCCTCAACTTAGCCATAACTGTTAGCCTGTAAGTAGCTAGGGCAGCAGCATAAAGGCTTTGAGACCAGATGGACAAAGGTGTGAATTGCAGCTCAGCCTCTGTGGCTGTACGTCTCTGTGGGCGGGATTCCTTACTGGGATGCTATCAGCCATCATCACTCCTACTTCGTCAGGATATCAAGGGGTTAAATGAGGTGAGCCTTGTAAAGGATTTTTACAGTGTCCAGCATGCTCTGGGTGTTCCATAATTGTGTGGGTGTTTTTTGTTTGTTTGTTTTTGAGACAGAGTTTTGCTCTTGTTGCCCAGGCTGGAATGCAGTGGCATGATCCTAGCTCACTGCAACCTCTACCTCCCAGGTTCAAGCGATTCTACTGCCTCAACTTCCCAAATAGCTGGGATTTCAAGCGCACACCACCACACCCAGCTCATTTTTGTATTTTTAGTAGAGACAGGGTTCCGCCACGTTGGCCAGGCTGGTCTCGAACTCCTGACCTCAGGTGATCCACCCACCTCGGCTTCCCAGTGTGTGTGTGTTTTAAGTGACAGGGTCTTGCTGTGTCACCCAGACTGATAGAGACAGGGTCTTGCTATATTGCCCAGGCTGGATACTTTGTTAAATGAATAAATTCCTTTACACAGCACCTGTCTCGGGGGAATGCTGCATAAAAGATGTCACTTTAGGAGAGACATATTCAGGGCTGGCCTGCACCCAGGAGTTCCCAGGACCTCTGGGCCGGGACCTAGAGCTGCCTCTCTAACCTCCTGCTGGGCAGCCTGTTGGGCCTGAATGGGACAGTCTCCACCCCTTCCCAAGCCAACAGATACCCACATCACCTCCACCCTTCCATCCCCAGTCCCTGCAGGAGGTCCCCCTGCGCCCAGGGCTCCTGCACACTTCCTTTCCCTGGCACCGGGCTGGAGGGCGGGGAAGGGATGCATCAGCCTGCTCTCCCCAAGCGGATGATGTCTCTTGCAGAGTCAGCAGGCTCCGCAGGGAGGGACTCGTAGTGAGCCCAGAGGCCTCTGAGGAACCTCCTCATGGCCTCAAGAACCCCATCTCCCTCTGCTGCCCCTCTCGCTTGACACAAGGCAGTGCCAGATGGCAGGGCCCTGACCCTCCATCTCCGGCATGAGGCTCCTGAGCAGACCTACCCGGGTGCCGGGAAGCATCTTGTCTTGGTGTGTAGCAGCCATTGCACACAGTCCTGGGCGCGGGGTCGTGGAACTGGAAATTAAGGGTGTTGGAGCCACCATTCCGGATCACGGGCACCTGCGGGGAGGGGCCAGGAGCGGCAGCTCAGGGCCCAGCAGGGTGGGAGGGAGGGATGGCTACTAGGCACAGCCCATACCCCTCAGTGACGGTCCCAGGCCCACCTGACGATTTTGTGGGAAACCAGCGAGGCCCCCCAGAACTCTCTTCAGCCCTCCCTCCATCCCTTTCATCCTCCTGCCCCCACCTGACTAGCTAGCGTCCCAACCAACTCTGGGCCCCCAAGACACCCTCCTTCCTACTGACTCACTCACCCGTGTCCCCCGGGAGGAAGACCCTATGTGGGACTGGAGGTGGCCAGGGATGAAGTCGTCCAGGCTGAGCCCAGCGGGGAGGCTTCGGGGTGGTCCCTGCATGCTTGGGTTAAGGTTGGAGGACTCAGGGCGAGCCAGCTGCTCCTCTGCGTGTCCTCTGTGGAGAAGGAGGAAGGAAGGGAAAGCCCTGCTAGGCCGGGCTGCCCATGCCCTCTTGGCTCGACCCTGGGGTAGGGGAGGAGGGGCCAGCTGTGGGAGGGGGTCAGGATCAGCTGGGTACGAGCTCAAGGACCCAGGAAACAGGCCACGCCAGGCACCCGCCTGCAGGCTGCCCGTGCCTGCCGGCTCCCAGAGGCACAATGGGCCACTTGTTAGGCCCAGGGCAGGAGCTCTGGGTGGGAGTGGGGGAGGGGGAGCTTGGGTAAGGAGGAGGGGAGGGGTTGGCCAGGAGCCCGTGGGGCTCTCCCTGCACGGGTGCAGCCGGCTTCCCCACTCCCCTGGAGGGAAGGCACAGGGGAACTGGGGCAGCTGGCAGAGCGGGGGCCTGGGCACACAGGACTTTGTTTCAGTTCCCTCTGCCTCCCCCAGGCCCTGTGTGGGCATCTCTTGCCTGCAGGCACAAGGGATTACTCAGCCACCCGCCCACTGCCCTCTAGGAAGCAGCCAGCAGGGCCTTAAGCCCGACAGGGCCACGGGGAGCATCGGGGGGGGCATTTCCAGGCAGGAAGACCCACTCTTGCGAGGTCACAGGGAGCATCGGGCCCTTCTTTGGCCTCCTTCAGAGAATGAGGACTCAGAGGGCTCTGGGTGGGTGTAGAGAGAAGCGGTGGGTGAGGGCAAAGCTGGACCTGCTCATGCCCACGGAGAGGTGGTGCTGAGTGCCCTGGGGTGTTCTGCATGTGACCACGTGTGCATGCACATACATGCGCACCCTGGCTCCACTTTCTCCCGCCACTCCAGGCTGTTTTGTGAGTGGAGGGTCTTCCCTGACAGCACCATGCCTGCCCGCAGCCAGCTTCTTCTGCCAAGGCTGCCTTCATGCCAAGGCTGGGGAAGCGGAAGGGAGCCCCAGGCACCCAGGGAATGGAGGGGCAAGAGGGGAGCCCAGAAGGGTGGGTGCAAGAGGACAAAAAGGGGCTCCCAGTTTGGGGTGTCCAAGTGCGCTTTTTGACCCAGAGCGCTGTGCTATGGTGTCCATCCCTCCTCATCTTGGCTGCTAGACTGGACCAGAAACAGCCAAGCTCTGCCACTGCCCAGGACTGGATGGAATCAGATTTGCCTGTGCCTGTGGGGTCCTTGGGGGCTCTCAGGGAGGGCTGCAAATGCATCAGGAGGAGCTGTGTGTGTATGTGTGTGTTGGAATCTGGGTGCAGAGCTGTGAATATGACTTCTGGGGGGGCCACTGGGCAGACCACATGAGCTGCACGGGGGTTGTGGGTACAGAGGGGTGTCAGATGAACAGTGGTGGGAGGTGCAGTCATATGAGCAGTGTAAGAGTTGGGGGGACCAGAGGGGATGAAGGTAGAATAAGGCTGGGATGACTCATCCCCTGGACCCAGCTCCTGCCCAGGGCTGGCGAGGGTGCAGCCAAGGCTGGGGGCAGCTCCCTGTCTCTGGTTTGAGTTTGTGGGGACTTCTGACATTCGAGTTGCTGCGACACAGCTCTTCTGTGCCCATGCCTGACTGCGGGAAGTGGAGGGCTGAGGCTGGAGGAGGAGCAGCTCCCCAGCTGGGTCCAATTAGGACTCCCACCAAAGCAAAACATGCAGACACACCCCAGTCCCCACACTCCACCTCCCTTTGCAGGGGGAAGTTGAGGCAGGGTGGGGTGGAAGCTCAGGAGGCCTGGAGCGGGCTGGCTCCTCGCAGCGCCCCTCCCTGCCCAGCTGACTGCTTCGGGCCAAGTTGCTGGTCAGCAGCCGCTGCCTGGGCCATCAGCTGACAGCGCCTTCCTTCCCTGACCTCCCCGCCCACCTCGTGCTCAGTGAGAACTGCTCTCCTGAAGGATGGGCAGGGCAGGAGGTCCCCCACGACCTGTAGTCAGAGGTTGCTGACCCTTGGTGCCCCCATCTGCCCCTTCTCAACCCTGCTCCCTGTGACACCCCCCGGGAACCTCCAGGGAAGGGTGGTCCGAGTTCTTCTCTTGGCAGCCTGGTCAGGAGACTTAGGGAGGACTTCCAAGGAAGAGGGCAGCATCTAGGGACTGGTCCCCTATGTAGCAGAGAGCGGAGGGGTCCTCCCAGAATTCAGGCCGCCCCTCCACGCAGGCAGCCAGCCCCAGGAGCGGGCGAGGTCCCGGGAGCGGGAGAGGGGAGGCAGCACTGCTGGGGTGGACACCGGCCTTCCTGCTCTGAACACTGCCCTGGTCTTGGGGGCCCGGCCCTAAGTGCTTACCCAGGTATTTCTCAGCCACAAGGCCACGTGTACAAGGACGGATTTCTTGAATTTTGCTTTTTCTGGTATGAGGGCTGATGGGGGGCACTTCCCACCTCTTCCCAGAGTTTGGGACGCGGACCCCGGGGAGGGACTCGGTGAGGTCCCCTGGAGTTGGGCATGGGTCCCTCCCGCGGCCTCACCTACTCCCCGCCCCTCCTTCCGCAGACCTACCTTCCCCGGCGAGCAGGTGGCTGGGCCCGAGGCCGTCCGGGAGCGCAGGAGCATCCCTGCCCGGCTGCTGCCTGGCGCGGGCGCTCGGGGAAGAAGGGCAGGGAGAAGCGCGGGCCGTCGCGGCCCTCGTGACCGGGTCAGGACGGGCCGGGCCAGGCCGGGCGCCCGAGGAGGAAGAGGGAGGCCGAGGGGGCGCGCGCTGGAGGCAGGACCGTGAGAGTCGCGCGGCTGGGCGGGCGGAGTTTGGGTCTCGGATCTGGACTGCGGGCCGGGGCTGGGCCGGAGAGGAGGGGCGTGCGAGTGCCCTCCGTCCGTCGGGGCGTGCGCGGGGACTCTGGTCCCCTGCAGAGGAGGCCGGGCCGGCGGGGAGGCGGCGCCGGGAGGGGCAGCCGAGGGTCCCCGGGGAGCTCTCTCTGGTTTCCCAGCTGCCATCCCGGCCCCTACCGCGGGGCTGGCGTCTGGGAGGGGTCGGGCGGCCCGACGTGGGCCACTCAGAGTTTCCAGCGACATTTCCAGAGTGTGGGAAGCGAGCGGCCGCGCGGCGGAGCCAGGACGGGGCAGGAGTGGTGAACCGGGCGGAGCCCGGACAAGGGGGCAGGAGTGGTGAACTGGGCAAGCCGGGGGAGGCGGACAGGCCGGGAGCGAGATGAGGGCGCCCCGCAGGCAGAGTGGCAGAGTTGACCAGGGGAAGGCCCCGCCGCCTCTCGGCGCTGGGGGAGAGGGTGTGCCTGCGGCGGCGCGCGGCCGGGCGTGTGCAAACAAACAGGCGCGCGTGCACTGCAAACGTGGGGACGCTCACACACGTGCAGGCACAGGGAGGAAATCAGCCCAAGGGAGCGGCCCCCCTGGGCGTGCCGCGCCCCTGAAGAGGATAAGGGTGGGGTCCCTTTTTCGGGGACGGGATTAGGAGGGTCTTGGTGTTCCCAGACATTGTGTTTGTTTTGATCTGCCTGCTTTTCCGCTGTTCCCGCTGCTCTGAGCTGGGTCCCTAGAGCCCTGGCCCTCTTGCTCCCCATCCACTCTGGCCATCCCCTCTCCCTGTCTCTGCCCCAAGCCTCTGTGTGGCACAGGGCCTGCTTCAGAAAGTGGGAATGCTTAAGGAGCATTGACGGGCCTGGAAACACTCTGGAATCCTTTCTAGCCCTTGGGTTGGCTCAGGGATCCCCAAGCCCCAAACCAACCAACCAGCAAATAGTTACTGATCAACTTTAGATAGGAGCTGGGTGTGATCAATGCTAAATTATGAAAACTAATGTCATCTCCTGCATTCCTACTGGGTGTCAGACTGGTGCCAGAGGCCACCAAGAGCTTTGGAGTGTCTTCCAAACTCACTGCTCAACTCAAAGATTGGAAGGAAAGAGAGTGGAGAAAAGACTAATAGATTTTCAGTCCCTACCACCATTACTGCTTTAGTCTTATCTTCTCCCTCCTTCAGGTAAAGGAGCTCTCCCCAGTTGCCTTGAAATGACATCACACGTGAAAGCTGGAGATGTTTGGGTTGAGAAGCTTCAGATAGGCCTGCTGGCCTCTTGCGCCTGTGGGGCTGCCATGTAGACACAGACAGCCGCACCAGCAGCAGTGGGACCACTGGGGGACACATCATAGGGAAGCAGGTCCAAGGCTTCCCAGGAGACATTTTTACATGATTCCAGGGGTTCTGGGTCTGCCAATCCTGGGGCATCTATGTAAAGGCAACTGTTGCACTGAGCGGGAGCTGAACAAGATGACCTTCAAGACTCCTTCCAAGAACCTGCCTCCCCAGGAAGGCGGAGAGATGGGGATCGCGGGGCACTGCTGTGGAGGACAGCTGAGCGGGGGAGGAACCCTGGGACACTTCTTGAGGGAGGCAGCAGTGCATTGCCCCTCCCCTGAAGCTTAGATACCTGCTTACCCACCCCAGGTAGCCTCTTCCCTCCCTCAGGGATAAAATAGGTGCCCATTTTCTTAGACATGCATTTTTCCCACCTGTCAGGGTCCTTGGGACTAAGAAGGACCACATCACTTTCACTTTCTTCCTTCTTCTCCCAAGATGGTGAAGCTGAAGCTCCTCCGACTCCAGGAATCCTGGCCATACCCCCTCACCAGCAGCAAGCTTCTCTTATTCTCTAGGGCTCTGACCTGGACTCCAAGATAAATATTTAGTGTAGAGGGTGCAGCTGAGCTGACAAAATTCCCCACTTCCTGTTTCTCACAAAGGGAGGTGGCAGCCATGGGCAAGGAGCTGGGGACCGGCTACCAGTTTCATCTCTATGGGAATCGGGAGTTGAGTAAACAGCTTTGTAGGAGGAGGCGGGGTAGGTCCACGGGAGACCTGAGCTTTCTTCCTGAGCCGCTTTGATTTCTGCCTGTCTACTTAGGCCTGGGCTCTGCCAGGTTTATCACCTCTCTCAGGTCACAATCCACCGTGTTCCGTGGTGCCCATCTGGCCTCACAGCCGAGAGGATGGGAGACAGAGCACCAGAGAGCAGGGAAAACATAAGGAAATTTGACTGATTCCTCCCTTTCTGCCCTTATCTAAAGAGAATAATTCGTTCTCTTTGAAAAGTAGATTAAGGGGGGAAAGGTAGCAAGGTTTGGAGATTGAGCCAGGAACCAGGTGTCAGATTTCCCGACGCCTCCCTCTATCTAGCTCAGCTCCCCTTGCTACCTCCACAGCTGGCATGGTTAGGGAGAGGCTAAGGCTGGGAAGATGGTCCTAGATAAGGCGGCTGGCCAGCTGGCTGTCAACAACAGAACAGATTCCTTTCCTTTCCAAATCCCACTGCACTCTCCCCTTTGCAAGCACAACTCCCCTAAGAGGGACCTCCCTCCCTGTGAGTCACCGCTTCCCCACCTCTGGCACTGCCCTTTGTCGGGGGCTGCCTCTGCCTTCTCAGAGCCACCTGAGCCACAGTAAACACAGTTACGTAACTGCCCTGTTTTCCCAGCTACCTGATCCCAGGCACCAGTATCCCCCGCTCAAGCCCTTGAGGCTGCACCTTTTGTTCTGTGGGTAGTCCCCAACATCACTGTCAACAGGGGTCTGTCCACATCCCCTGCCCCCCCTCCCCCGCCTGCAGGGGAGGATGAGCCAGGGGACTACCAGTAAATGTGGCTCTTCACAGGGAGGGGGAGAAGGTGGTGGAATGCGGGTCACTCTGAAAAGCAACCTCTGTCACCAAGGATGACAGATGAGGGGAAAGAGCACTGAAGTGAAGGCGGGGTGAGCGGGGTGGGCAGAGCACCTAGTTTTAGTTCTCAAGTGGGAAGAGGGAAGCCAGGGGTCCCAGAAGACATGAACCCGGACTCAGTTCTTGAGGAGCACCTTGTTCTGGTGTTTGGAATCGGCAGTTCAGATGAGTCACCCTCTGAGATCTACCCTGGACAGCTAGGCGGCCCTAGCTCTGTGCCTCAGTACCCCTATGGAGATACAGGGCATCTGCTTTTCCTTTCTTCTCCTCCCCAGGGATGAACTTCAGGTGCTTTGAGTAGATTTTTTGGGGGGTTTTGCTCTTAGAATTCTGAGTGTTTTCTTCCTTCCTCTAAGCTGAGCTGTTAGACCAGAAGAGGTTAGCACAGAAAGCACTGCCCATTTCTAGCAGTTTGGACTTCTCTAGAAGGCCACAGTGACACAATGGTGAGGAATTGAAACCAAGTCACATGGACACACCAGCAAGAATCTGGACTATGTTTCATCCCCTGGGCTCCATTCCTTTCTCCTGGGTCCTCACTTGATTCCTGCTCCTGCAAATGTTGCCAGCCAAGTTCTACTGATGGCCCTTTCCATGCCAACCACTCATGGGAACAGGAGCAGGCAGAAGAAGAGAGTGCAAATGACCCATTTTGGGGCTTCAAAGGGCCTTCTATGCTGACAGTGGCATGACCTGGCTCATCTGGAATTCAAGATTTCTGGTAGAGTCACTGTATACAGAGTGAGGGATCTGGGGGGAAAAATAACCAGTACAGGTCAAGTATGGTGGGTGTTGGAGTCTGGCAGCCAGGATAGGTGCATGGAACCCCATAGGAATAGAGAATGAGGCTCTCAGGCTTGCCTGGCGCAGACCTTTCCATAGCACATGCATGATGTAATAGGCATCTATTCTGGGTTCTCAGGGCCAGTCTCCCAAAGGCTGCGGGAGAACGCAGCCATTTGCCCAATTTATCCCGCCTGTCCTCAAGGAAGTTTTGATGCTGACATCACATCCACGGCTGTTCTCTCTTCCTCTTTTCATGGATGAGAAAATAAGCACAATGCACAGATGGGGTGTCTTTGAGAAGAACTGAGCTGGGTGAACCTCTCTTAGTTCTCAGGAAAGATGAAACAAACAAGTGGCTGTCAGCGCTAGAAAGTAGATTTTATAAGGGAAGGATAAATAAGTGATGACCTCAGAGGGAAAACCTAGCCAAGTCAACTCAGCCACAAAGGAGGGCACAGACCCAGGAGCTGGGAAATTAGGTCTGCATCAGCCTTCTTTCCCAGCTCAGGTAGACTGCGATGAGTAGGATAAGAGGGCCGATCTGCTGGCCCAGTGGATACCATAAGGTACGGCTCTGGCCTCCAAACAAAGAATAACCTTGTCTTCCCACCTCCTTGAATTCTATGATTAACCTTCTCCTTAACAGCATCAACATTAAAAAGTCTGCTTCATTTACCATTAAATTATTCATCCACTGTATCAAAATTACATTTTCTTTCTAAAGCCTGAAAGCTGTAATTAAAAAAAAAAAAAAAAAAAAGCAAGACCATGCAATTACATGCAGGAGGCAACCAAGTGAGGAGCAGATCTAGATGGAACAACGGATTAATATGAATTTGCACTGAAGTCCTTCATTTCCAGGCTATTTAAAATCTTTCCACAATTCCAGAAATATGGGCAAATCTTACCTAATTTTACCGAAGGTTTAGCTAAGGTGTAGGGACACTGCTACATCAGGATGCCATTGGGATAACAAAGAACGCAATGCATACTCATCTTATTGGAAATTAGAAACCTGGGCCTGTTTTCTGGCCTGTAAACTGCACTGTGGCCCTTAAGGTGGCTGTATTTAATGTAAAAGTCATCTCACTGGGGCCTGGCAGTGCTGGATTTAGCCTTTCTACCTGTACTGCCATAACCTGTAGAGTCCCCTCACTGACACACTTTACTCTCCAGGGCCCCGGCTCTTTCTGTATCCCCAATTCCCCACTTGCGCAGGGGAGCTTGTTTTTCCTTGTGAATCCACAGCACCTCATATTTCTACTTTTCAGAGGAATGAAAAGGTTAGTCTGACACTTCCCGTTCTTGGTAGGCCAGCTCCACATTCAAATCCTCTTTGGCTGCCTTGACTTCTCCAAGATGGAATTCACCATGTCCATTATTAGGATCACATGCACGGTCATTACGTTACAAGAATACAAAACTGTTTTTATCCTTGGTAAAGAATGTATGTTTTCTGGGATGTCTTTATTCCTTTTCTTCAAGTAGCAGCCTCTATTGGAGAAGCTGCAGAGGGGGCTGGGACTTGAGCAAGGAGGCGGCCAGGGTTAGGGAGTAGATTCTGAGTTGGGAGAAACAGAAACACGTTGTGGCCACCATAGCTGCTTTAAAACAAAAGGGCTGGAGAGAGGAAAGAAAGAGGTCCTTTTTACTGCGATGGGATTCCCTCCCTTGGGAGGGGAATTCCTTGGCATCGTCAGAGACCAGACATCAAAAGCCAGGCTTTCTCCTGGCCTCTGGAATTGTTAAATGAGTAAAAGCCAAATATAAGTACCTCCACCAGAAAATATAGGAAATAAAGACACAGGGAGCCAATAAAGTTATCATTTAATTTTAAGGGTGTTTTCTTCTTTTTTTAAAATCTTAAGATGACCTCTAATTTATAATCAAAAGTCCTAACAAATTTCTTGTTCACAAAAAAGACATTAGATTATTTCGGCCAATAAGTAACATTTCCCCCACTTTCTTCAACATAACTGAAAGCAAGAAAAAGTAGGCAATCTCTAAGCACAAGCAAATAATCTATCATTCAGAAGAACCTTGAAAAAAATATCACACCACCAGTTAGTCTGATGTCTGACCACCTCACCATTTAGGAAGGAATACTGGGACCCCTTCTTGGAAAATGTCTGCTGACAGATCTATTGGAAAAAAACAGCTATTGGGTCACCATGCACCAAGAAAAGAAAAGTTAGGGATTTACAATGTCATCTTCAAAAGTTCTGTGACAAAAACACATCTTTATTGCCCCAAATCAAGATCTATGATAGGCCTGCTCCTCATTACATGTATTTCATGTTAAGAGTATTTGGAGACATCTACCTCAAGGGAGTGAAGGAATGTGGGCAAGAACTTACTGGAAGGCAGTGTGCGGGGCCCTACTTTAGAGCCGCTCAGAGGGACAGTCCGCCTCCATGTCCTCGCTTCTTGATCTGAAGCCACCTAGACTTGTCATGAGGGCATAGAAGAGGAGATGAGACATAACCCTGTCTCAGACAAAGGTGTTATTTAGCAGGTCTTGCCAAGGTGGCAGGGGTGTGAGGCCAAGGCCTCCTGGGAGGGAATATACTCTCCAGTATCATCTTTACCTTTGTGACTGCATAGATGAAGGCAGCTAACACTGACCCCATTCACTCTGGCTGGCTAGATATAGGCAGGTCAGGTCCCAAGCCCCAATGTAATATAGGCTCCCTCTTTCACACTCTGTCAATGGCACAAAGCCCTATTGTTAATACAGTTCTCTACTCACACTCAAGATAAGAGTAAACAACACTGTCCTTCCACTACACAACTTTCTTCCTCTACACACATCTGCTCTTTCTGACAGCTTTCCTCCGGGCATCTCATCACAGCAATACTGAAAGGGACTGTGGGAAGCCAGTTTTGGGCCCTGTCCTCCAGATAACCCGACCCTCCTCAATCCACTGTTGGGCCTTCTTCCTATGCTGTCCTTTACTCACCTTCTAGCAGATCTCAGAAAAGATGTGGACCGGGTGCCAGACAAGGTGGAAGCCATGGTTATAACCACAAACAATTTAGGAAATTGGAGCCCATACCCACAGATGGGCCCTGGGTTCACCCTCCCTCTGACATCTTTTCTGCCTGGGCAAGGAAAGCTGAGTAATGCTTTAGGAGAAACTTGGGTTCCACTGTTACTATAACAACTAGAATAAATATTGGGGATTCTAGAATGGTACCTCAACAAATCTTTATGGCTTAGGAAATAATTTTCAATGCAGAGATCAGAGAGAAAAACCCGATAATTAGTAAAAATAAAAATTATGCATCAACCAATCTAGGGCAAGTTCTTCCTAAACCAATTTAACTGATTGGTCACCCAGATTGGTCAGGATGAAAATTCTTTTTTTTTTTGAGATGGAGTCTTGCTCTGTCTACCAGGCTGGAGTGCAACAGTGTGATCTCAGCTCACTGCAATCTCCAACTCCCTGGTTCAAGCGATTCTCCTGTCTCAGCCTCCCAAGTAGCTGGGATTACAGGCATGCACCACCACACCCAGCTAATTTTTATCTTTTTAGTAGAGACAGGGTTTCACCATGTTGGCCAGGATGGTCTCAATCTCCTGACGTTGTGATCTACTGGCCTCAGCCTCCCAAAGTGCTGGGATTACAGGCGTGAGCCACCGTGCCCAGCTTGGATGAAAATTCTTAAGAGCTTAAACTTTATAGATAAGGTACAGTAGAAAATTTTGGAGATTTATTTATTTACATAAAATAGGGCAGAGTAAAGGGAACAGATTTTAGCCTTACTCATTCTGAGGCTAGAGAGACTCTTGAGTGATGACCATGAACAGCAAGCCCAGCTGTGTCTCATGCAGGCATGGCTTATATTTTTCCTATAGAGATCAGCTGCACCTCAAACTGTGTGTTTTTAAAGCACTCAGAGGGTAGAGGATCTAAGGAACAATGCCAAAAAGGCTAAAAAGGCCCCAAAGTTATCCAGTTTTTAAAAATCTTACCCTTGCTCCTTAATGACATTCAACAATAGTCTATTGACAAAACAAACAAGGGTTTCTCTCTTCCTATTTTGAACAATGTCAGTCAGGAAATCATCCCTAAGTTATCAGGACAGCAAAGAAAGCTAAACTTAAGGTGGCAAATCTTTGCTATTGATAGAAACTTGCCTCACTGAATTGTTCATGGAAGAACCAAAAAAGGCAATGAAAGATGTGAAAAATACTGATGTTGCTGGAGAGGCTGAGTCTTTCACTCCTAGGCAAGGAGCAGTATCAAGCTCATCAGAGTGTGATAAGCAATTCTTACCTTGCCAATCAATATCCAGTCACAAAAGACCAGCAAATCAGCAATGTCTCTACTTGTAACCAAAGTGTCACTTTGAGATTTTAAGGAAAACGGAGGCTATTTTTGTTTCAGCATTCTATTAAAGACACACACACACAAACACACACATACACACACACACACCCTTGGCTTGTTTTGCTTTTACTCTAAACATTCAGAACACAGAAATCAAAAAGGGATATATGTTTTGAACTTACATTAGATGAGTTTTCAAATTTTTAAAAGAAATAATCATCCAATCGATTTAAATGTTCTGTGATATGTATGTCACCAAAAGTGAGAAACTGGCTCCATGTGAAGCATCATTTTCAAAATGGTATTTCAGAAAAGTTTACAAAGGAGTCCTGACATGCCTGGGAAATTGTTTGTTTTTGTTTTCCTAAATGGGAGAAGTTGCAGAAAAAGAAGGTCCCTGTGGGCCTTCCACAAGGAAGGTCCTGTGACGGAGAACACAATAAAACTGTTTATAGTATCTTTACGCACACACAGGGGGAAACGTTCAATGAAACAGACGAGACTTTGAAAACACCAAGACTGCAGAGCTTTAACAGCAGTTAAAATGTCTGTTGAATCACGGCCCTAGGCAGGAAAAGTAGCCTGAGAGCAAACCCAGGGCAGGGGTCCAGCCACCTTGGAAGCTGTTGTTTACATTAAAACAGCTACAGAACGGAAGGGATAACTTTACCTTTAGAATTCAACAGACTTTTCAAATCTAGCCTCCTCTTAAAAGAGTTAGTGCTGCTCTGGCTGGGCGCGGTGGCTCACGCCTGTAATCCCAGCACTTTGGGAGGCTGAGGCGGGTGGATAACCAGGTCAGGAGATCGAGACCATCCTGGCTAACACGGTGAAACCCCGTCTCCGCTAAAAATACAAAAATGAGCCGGGCGTGCTGGCGGCGCCTGTGGTCCCAGCTACTCAGGAGGCTGAGGCAGGAGAATGGCGGGAACCCGGGAGGCGGAGCTTGCAGTGAGCCGAGATCGCCACTGCACTCCAGCCTGGGCTACAGAGCAAGACTCTGTCTCACAAAAAAAAAAAAAAAAAAAAAGAGTTAGTGCTGCTCTAAAACTCACTCACGTTTTCTTGAACCAGGACCACATAACCTCTCTACTCTGGCTGATTCCTCGACAGCTCAGAGGGAACCAGTGAAGTACTGTATATAATTTTGTGATGCTTCTGTCAAGGAAACTTGCTTTATCATTGTGCTTTTTGAGACAATAGTGAAGCCATTCCTAAATAATCATCCCTAACAAACTATTAGTAACTATTTCTACTACTGCCTGCTGATGGAGGCCTGTAAGAGTGGTTTCATCCCGTGGATTGTATATGTGTAACAATAGCCTTAATGAAAAGGAGAAAGGGATAAGGTACTAGCAACTCTGCAATCTGTCATGTGGAATGACTTTCACCAGTGAAATTTCCAAAGACAAGCTCTTTTCTAATCCTAGGATTGGAAGAGAAAGGAACATAAGGATATCTAGGTGCTTAATACACAATTTAGGTTCAATGACAATCAGGAAAAGACAGTTACTAGAGACTTTTTCTCCCTTCTTTCACAGGTTTTACTCACAACCCATTCAGAGATCCTTTATCTCCTTCCTATCTTTTTATTAACAGAGCAATCCATGCAGGCAGATTCCAATCCCTAAGAGTGCTTTGATTTCTGCCACAAACAAATCAGGAACTGTTAGAAAAAAGGTATAGGAAAACAGAGATAGATGGGCTAAGTCTTCATTCTTCTAATGAAAAGTATGGCTTTTTGGAAAAAAAAAAAACACCAAAATTATGTTGTTCTTTGTTTTTCTGGTTTCCTGGAAACTCCCAATATGACGAATTACTGTCTGAAATACTTGCTTTAGTGCTAGACTGCCAGCCACATCACAAATAACACTAAGAAATGCCATAAATGTGCATGTTCCATGCTCTGATGTAATGTTCTCAGGCATGTACATTCACTGCAGAGCTGACCAATGAGTATTATGACAACGGATCCTGAGATGAGGCTGGCCAAAATGGGAGCCTAAGTTGCCCCAAAATTTCCTTCATTAGTTGGTTGTGACTTGAAAATCAAACTAAGGGAAAATAATTCACAAACTACATCTGAACACTTGTATTTTGCATTTCAAAATATGCTAATGGAGGCTGAAATACCATTCAACCTAAAGAGTAACTGATATAGAAGACAGGAAATCCTCACTTATCCAATGTCCTTTAGCAAGACCTTCAATTCACAAGGAGACCATTGAACTCTTGTCAGTTTCTACTACCCCAGCTGGTTTCAGTAATACTGACAGGGAACAACAGAAGGATGATGGGAAGGCAGATGGGAGAGCTGATGCCAACAGCCTAGAAGGGTGTATATACATCCTGCTGTAGAAGGTGCTGTTGAGGGCATTTATCAAATATTTAGAAAGTGACTTCCTTTACAGAAGTCACCTGGGGTTCAAAAATGAAAGCACAAGAATCTGGCAACTGTGAAAGCTTTCTGAAAATATTTCTCCTCCAAAGTTCTAAGGAAATTTAAACCAATCATGCCCATGGTCAGATGAACAAATTTTAAGTAACTCTAAGAACATCCCTTGTTATTTTTTATTTTGTTTTACTAGAACATATTTAAAGGAACTGAGAGTCCAGAGAAAGTAGGTTATTATGGAAAACATTTCCCTTCGCCCTTAAAATCACTGGGTTTGGGTTATTCACTTTGAAGTTCTACTATGATCCAGTTTCCCATAAGAAGAGAAGCAGTTTTAGCCATTGAAATCTAAGAGGACTTTCTTCAGTGGCACCCAGCAGAAAGGAAAAAAATGAAAAGGAAAAAAATCTTCTTGCATTTGAAAAGTTATTAGTCTTACATGAAAGACAAGACATTAACTTCCAAAAAAAATAATGAAGACTGACTAGTTCAAGTCAGAAACCCAGCAGGTTTCCAAGGCCCTTTATTAGGGGAAGTTCCCCTTTATAGCACAAGACTTCACAAATGTGTTGACAACAATCAGATTCATTTTTTAAAAGTATGGAGAGAAAAGGGAAAAACAAAACAGATGCACTTTTTATATATATTGAACATAAATTAAAAGAATTTATAAAACAGTCACCTTTTTACAGAATAAATGCAGACTGAATTATAAATGCACCTCCAGGTTGAAATTGTTTGAGTTGCTTTTCATTTTCCAATAATAAATAAATAAAATTTGTTCTTGAGTTTTAGATCCACCTGAGCCACGGCAGGACTCTAAGTCATTACTGGGCTTTCTTCCCTTGGTCGCTCCTGTGTGCAGCATGTGAGTGTGCTGAGGTTACAGATTTCATTGGCCGATCAGCGTGTATGCTATCTTTTCGGGGTGGCATTCGTTCATTAATTCGGTCCAGACCTCGTGCTTCTTCAAAACTCCGGATCTTGTGCTGAAGCGAGAACCCTCTGATGGCTACAGAAAAACAGGAAGCAGGTGGAGAGAGCTCAATTAGGCAGCAAAGCAACAAGCTTAAAAAAAAGTTTCTTAGCACACAGCAACCTCCTAGAGAAACACACAGAAAGGTGGCTATGAAGCACATGTCTGGTGAAAATGTCATGGGCAATGTTTGCCTGAATCAGTCTTGTCTGAAGCTACTGCTTCCTTAAAGCCCGAATTGTGAAAGAAATTTTCATAAAAGCTCTATATGCATAATTATGGTAGACATATACCTAACAAAAAGCTAACAAGTACTTACTGGGCCCCAATACATTTAAGAAAGAGTGTCTTATGCACTACAAACATACGCAATGCTAGAACAAAGGCAACACTAGAATAACTGAACAAGTTGAACCCAGGTAGTTGCTTTTAGCACAAAGACCACATAGACCACACAAAAAAAAGGTAACAAAAGAGCTAATCTTTTTTTTAGGACAGCTTTTTATATTGCACAACCAGGAGCTGTACATAAGTTAAAACCTTAAAAATAGCTTCTAGATATTTTCTTTTTTTTTTTTTTTTTTTTGAGACGGAGTCTTGCTCTGCCGCCCAGGCTGGAGTGCAGTGGCCGGATCTCAGCTCATTGCAAGCTCCGCCTCCCGGGTTCATGCCATTCTCCTGCCTCAGCCTCCCGAGTAGCTGGGACTACAGGCGCCCGCCTCGTCGCCCGGCTAGTTTTTTGTATTTTCTATTAGAGATGGGGTTTCACCGTATTAGCCAGGATGGTCTCAATCTCCTGACCTCGTGATCCGCCCGTCTCGGCCTCCCAAAGTGCTGGGATTACAGGCTTGAGCCACCGCGCCCGGCCGCTTCTAGGTATTTTCTTTCTGATTCAACTTTTGTATCACCAAAGAAAGGCATTCCCATTTTGAACCATCTTACCTAATAAAACAATTACATGTATAATACAAGTTTATCAATTCCAATGGTTTTCATAGAAACAAAGTTAATTTAACTTGCCTACCTTAGGGCAACCTCAGAAATGAACTAAATTCCAGTCTACTTCTGCCTCTGCTCTTGCAGTCTTTTAGAATCGCTGAAGAGGCTGACCTATTCAGCTCTCTTTAGAACCAAATGGATGTCTCTTGTACATGGAAGGGATACACAAGTAAACCACTTGACCTCTCATGACCAGCTGCTTAAGCTTCTGCCATTGTATTAAAGCTGATAGAGCCCAGAAGAAAAACAAAAACTGTAGCTGTGGTGAAGGTTATTTAAAATTAACATAAAGATAGGACACAAAGGAAACACCTGCTTCATTAACATGCCTAGAAACAACTATTCCTCTTCTCACTGTTACAGTTCTGGTGATGCAATAATAAAATATTTGAAATGTTGATAAAGCTTTGAAAAACCAGTACACAGACACATGGATCACATCTATCAGAGTAATACGGCCATACCTTCCCGGGCCTCTACCGCTTCTACTGTGGCTGTAAGAGGGCAGGAGCAGTAGCATGCAAAAATGAAGACAGAAAAAGAATGAGTAAACCAACAGCACTGCTGGCAGCACAGCCATCCCAGGGGCCCGTTTTTTAGCCTATCCCCATCCACAATGAAAGTCAACTAGTTAGAGAAGCGAGAAGATTATTGCGAGAGACTCAATTGGGGTGGGAGGAATATGGGGTGGGGAGAGTTTCTAACCTTTTTAACATTTCGGGTGGCATTGAACATTGCTCTCTTCAATTTAAATAGCCAACTGCTACTTTATATCTTGACATCCACATATCAAAACAACATGTAGAATCAAATAGTTTGACATCACAATAATCCTTAGTTTGTAAAATAGCTCAGGTGATATTAAATGAGCTACTGCTGGGTCCTATTCAAAAAGCTTATTTAAAACTACATCTTATTGCTCTCAAGTGACTTATTTGCAGTCCAACTGTCCTATTAATTACTTCATTAAAAAAAAAAGGAGTGGCCTTTAAACGGCAGACTGGCATTTGGAAGGAGAGAAAAATAGGTTCCATGGGAAGGGTTATTCCTTGTCCAGGAGTGGAGTACAAAGTTAATAAAAGCATAGAACTACTGAATTCCTAATGCAAATGTGTGTACCCATCTGGGCTTAAAAATATAGCAGAGGCTGATGTTTACAATCCATATGGCTTCCACACAGTGTTCAAGAGAGTAGGCCAATAACTAAAAAATCCCTCTTCTTTCTTAGCAATGGAAAAGGAAGCAACTTAAAAATTAGTACCAACAGGTAAACTCCCTTGCATCTATCTCCTTTCTCAGATAGTAAAAACGCTAACATACGAAAAGGTACAGGGTGCAGCAAGAAAGATCCTATTAGGAGAACTCTGTCAGTTACTCCAGTACCAATTTGCCAAAAGAAGGCAGGGAAGAATAATGAGCAGTAACAGTATGCTGCTATTCCCAAGGCTTTATATATCAATATGAGAAAAGAAACGGAAAGAACTACAACATTAAATACCTAAAGCAATGTGAAAAATGGATAATTGGAATCTACTTACGAAGTGCTTTCATTTGTCAACCATAGGTAGGCATGTATTAAATCACTGTCACACCCTCTCTAATCTCCTTAAGTAGAACAAATACCCTTGACAAGAAAGCTACAGTGCCTTCTAACAGCACATCACTGATGTCACTGTTAGGAAGTGGGAGAACAAAACATTGCTGAAACTGTACACTGAGTGTTGGTCTAATTAGAGCTTAAAAGCTACATGGTAAAATGTGTATGATATTACGTTGTTTGGGGCCCTCCCAGAATTGTTATTCGCATTGGGTATAAAGATAGTAGCCTGCAGTAAGGGCCATTATAAGAAACAGTCATATCCAACTACCTGAACTTTTTTTTTCTTTTTAACACCTTAACTGAAATAGAATTCATATACCACAAAATTCACTTGTTTAAAGTATATAAGTCAAAGGTTTTAATATAGAGTTGTGCAACCATCACCGCAATCTGTGCTTAGAATATTTTCATCACCTCAATGAGAAACCCCCCCACTTATTAGTAGTCACTTCCCATTTCCTTCCCTCACCTCTTCCCCTTAATCCTAGTCGAACACGAATCTACTTTCTCTGTAGATTGGTCTGTTCTGGACATTTCATACGAGTGGCATCATATAATATGTGGTCTGTAGTGACTGACTTCTTTCACTTAGCATAATGTTTTCAAGGTTCAGTCATGTTGACATGTATACCTGCATTTCTTTCCTTTTTATGGCTGAATAGTATTCTATTGTGTTTACCACATTTTGTTTATCTAGTTTATGGACAATTGCTTTTTTCCACCTTTTGGCTATTATAAAAATGCCATTTTGGGCTATTATGATGAATGTCATTTATGAACACTTGTGTACAAGTTTTTGCGAGGACATATTTTCTTTTCTTTGTGGGTTATGTAGCTGTGACTGGAATTGCTGAGTAGTAAGTCAACTCTATGTTTCATCATTTGAAGAACTGTCAGAATGTTTTCCAAAGCAGCTGTACCATTTTACATTCCCACCAGCAGTGTTAAGAAGGTCCCAATTTCTCCAGATTCTCATCAGCACTTCTTATTAACTGCTGTCTTTTCACAGCCATCCTATCGACTATGAAGTGGTATCCCATTGTGGTTTTGATTTGCATTTTCTGAATGTCTAATGATGTCAAACATCATTTCATGTGCCATTTGTATGTCTTCATGGGAAAAATGTCAATTCAATTCTTTACCCATTTTTAACTGGGTTGTCTTATTATTGAGTTGTAAGAGTATACTTTCTAGATACCAATCTCTTAGGAGATATATGATTTGAAAACATTTTCAACCATTCTGTGGGTTGTCTTTTCATTTTCTTGATAGCACCATTTGCAGTACAAGAGTTTTTAATTTTGATGTAGTCCAGTTTATAACTGATCTGTTTTAATCTGATGGTCTTCATGAATCCTGTCCTGTCCTTGGCTTTCCCCACTATTTTGGCTACTGGGATTCTTAAGAGTCAAATCTGTGGCTAACTATTCGCTTTATTTTTGTTTTCCTTTGTGCTTCAATTTCCAAGCATATTTATTTTACTCCACTGTGTTTTATGTATACTGTAACTCATGCCAGTCCCTCTTAGATCAAGGTGGGGCATACATGAATATATGTTACATGGCCATATGGGATATTGTTGGTTATATGAATAAAAGTAAACTTGTATGAATAAAAGGTCTTTTTTAGTTAATGCTCCAGTTTGCCAATGAGCCGGTGGAACTGAGACTCCAATGTGAAAATAACAGAATAAACTCACTTCCTGTGAATCAGTAAGAACAAGAAACTCTAAAAGTTGGCTCCAACTTTACCTTTGTTCTCACACATGATTGAAGATTTCTATCAATTGTGGAAGTATCAATAAATGGTCCTATCTTGATTAAAACACTTATATTCAACTCATACATTGGGGCTGAGCCCAAAAGATGAACAAGAATTAGAAACAACTTTCCAAATAACATAGCTATATAATTCTGTTGCTCAGCCCTGATTTGAAGATTTGCTTTCTCAAGGCTTCTTTTTTTTTTTTTTTTTTTTTTGAGATGGAGTCTCGCTCTGTCGCCCAGGCTGGAGTGCAGTGGCATGATCTCAGCTCACTGCAAGCTCTGCCTCCCGGATTTACGCCATTCTCCTGCCTCAGCCTCCGGAGTAGCTGAGACTACAGGCACCCGCCACCTCGCCCGGCTAGTTTTTTGTATTTTTTAGTAGAGACGGGGTTTCACCGGGTTAGCCAGGATGATCTCGATCTCCTGACCTCGTGATCCGCCCGTCTCGGCCTCCCAAAGTGCTGGGATTACAGGCTTGAGCCACCGCGCCCGGCCCAAAGTTGGTTTCAATTAAAACAACAATTTTGTTGGTCAGCAAATTTGCATAATGTTCACGTAAGGATGTTATAGGACATTCCTTTTTTTCTCTTAACTCATGTTACTGCCTATTACTCTAAGATATCTTTGTTATCAGAGCTGCTCTCGGAATATCTCAGATGACTAATTACCAAGCAAAGCTATGGTGGGAACATATTCTGCTTACAAAAAGAACTGCACATTTATTTGAGAAAAATATTCAACTGGAAATAGTTTACTGATACTTTCTGTGAAACTAAAGGAACTAGGAAAATAAACTATACTTCCAAAGAGAAAATGTTCAGACTTCCTTCTAAATAGTTGAACTCTAATATTTCAGTATTCAATTTGAAAAAGAAGGAGGAATTCAATTTTATAAGAAGGAGGAATTTAATTTTATAAAAAGGAATAAACGGCTGGGCGCGGTGGCTCACGCCTGTAATCCTAGCACTTTGAGAGGCTGAAGCAGGCAGATTGCCTGACCTCAGGAGTTTGAGACCAGCCTGGGCAACACGGTGAAACTCTGTCTCTACTAAAATACAAAAAATTATCCAGGCATGGCGGCATGCGCCTGTAGTTCCAACTACTTGGGAGGCTGAGGCAGGAGAATTGCTTGAACCCAGGAGGCGGAGATTGCAGTGAGGCAAGATCGTGCCACTGCACTCCAGCCTGGGCAACAGACCAAGATTCTGTCTCCAAAAAAAGAAAAAAAAAAATGGGTTTGTCCCTATTAGTCAATAGCAATGAAATTTCTACAAAAGAAAAAGGACTCCTATAAATGGTAGGATGGCCAGGCACAGTGGCACATGCCTATAGTCCCAGCCACTCAAGTAGTTGAGGCAGGGGGATTGCTTAAGCCCAGGAACTGGGCTGCCGTGAGCTATGACAGCACCTGTAAATAGCCATTGCATTCTAGCCTGGGCAACTCTGTCTCTTGGGGAAAAAAAAAAAAAAGAAAAAAGGCCAGATGAAGGATGATGTGGGAAAAATAACTTAAGTAGAAACAATTCAACAAAACAAGGGGAGCAAAAAAAAGCAGTGAAACTTCAGTTTAAGATATTAATGCTTCAACACCAATTTTCATACCTAGCGTCAGTCACCCAGTAACGTGATCTCCTGTCTCTTCCCTTTGTATGTTTATTCTCACAAACACCAATCTTTTCATTCCAGGATTCCAGAAAGCCCTTTCCTAAGGAGTCGGCTCCTGGGTAAATTTCAGAATTGGTACTCTGAATGAAGAGGTGATTTTGGCACTGGAATAGAATATGGCTGCATGGAAAGAGGCAAACTCCCTCTCTGATTGAGAAACCGCAACCCTCTCAAACCGTTTTAAGGTACAAAATATACACGAGGCATAGCATGTGCACAAAAGTGAAGTGTACAGCTCGATACATTCTTACATATTTATACACATGTCTAACTACCACCATGATAGGGATACAGAACATTCCTAACACTCCAGATGTTCCCTGTGCCCTTCTGGGACAATATTCTCCCACCAGAGAAAGTGATATTCTGACTTTATTATCACTGATTAGTCTAATGGTTCTTAAATATTATATAAATCAGACAGTCTGTGCTCTTTTGTGTCTGGCTCTTGCAGTTTACCGTAATGTCTATGAGATTTAACCATGTTGTAGCATGTGTCCATAATGTGCTATTTTTTATTGCTGAGTATTATTCCGTTGTATAAATAGAATACAGTTTATTTATTTATATTTTAGAATACAATTTATTTATGTAGTCTACCATTGATGGACACTTGGGTTGTTTCCAGCTTTGAGCTATTATGAATAAAGCTACAGTGAACATTCCCAGCATAACCTTTGGTGAACACATCCAGTTTCTCTTGGATATATACCAGGTGTGGAATTGCTGGGTTACAGGGTAGATGTATGTTTAGCTTTACTGCCCAATAGTTTTCTAAAGTGCTTGAATCTATTTACAAGCACTTCAGCAACAAACCTAGTTCTAGTTCTCCACAAACACACCAATACTTGGTATTGTCAGACCTTTTTTTTTTTTTTGGAGACAGGGTCTCACCCTGTTGCCCAGACTGGAGTGCAGTGGCACAATCATAGCGTACTACAGCCTCGAACTCCTGGCCTCAAGTGATCCTCCCACCTCAGCCTCCTAAAGTGCTGGGATAACAGGTGTGAGTCACCACGCCCTGGCCCAAACTTTTAGTTTTTAGCTGTTCTAGTGCGTATGTAATGGTACCTCACTGCGGTGCTTTGTGGTTTTTTTTTTTTTTTTGAAACAGTCTTGGCGTGATCTCGGCTCGCTGCAACCTCCACCTCCCGGGTTCCAGTGATTCTAGTGCCTCAGCCTCCTGAGTAGCTGGGATTACAGGAGTATACCACCACGCTCAGCTAATTTTTGTATTTTTAGTAGAGGTGGGATTTTGCTGTGTTGGCTAGGCTGTTGTTGAACTCCTGGCCTCAAAAGATCTGCTTGCCTCAGCCTCCCAAAGTGCTGGGATTATAGGCGTGAGCCACTGCTCCCGACCCTCATTGTGGTTTTAATATCTACTTCCTAGATTGAAAACTATAATAATATTAACATCTTTTCATATTTTCTTTTTTTTTTTTTTTGAGACAGAATCTTGCTCTGTCGCCCAGGCTGGAGTGCAGTGGCGCAATCTCTGTTCACTGCAAGCTCCGCATCCTGGGTTCACGCCATTCTCCTGCCTCAGCCTCCTGAGTAGCTGGGCCTACAGGCGCCCACCACCACGCTCGGCTAATTTTTTATATTTTCAATAAAGACGAGGTTTCACCATGTTAGCCAGGATGGTCTCCATCTCCTGACCTCGTGATCCGCCCGCCTTGGCCTCCCAAAGTGCTGGGATTACAGGTGAGAGCCACCGCGCCCAGCCCATCTTTTCATGTGTTTGTTGGCCACTGATTTTTTTTGAGATGGAGTCTCACTCTGCCACCCAGGCTGGAGTGCAGTGGCGCGATATCAGCTCACTGTAACCTCCTCCTCCCGGGTTCAAGCAATTCTCCTGCCTGAGTCATCCGAGTAGCTGGGATCACAGGTGCCCACCAACACACCTGGCTAATTTTTGTACTTTTAGTAGAGACGGGGTTTCACCATGTTGGCCAGGCTGGTCTCGAACTCCTGACCTCAGGTGATCCGCCTGCCTTGGCCTCCCAAAATGCTGGGATTACAGGCATGAGCCACTGCACCGGGTCTATTGGCCACTTTGAGATCCTCTTTTGTGAAGTGCCTATTTAAATCTTCTGACCATTTTTGAAATTTGTTTTTTCCTATTGATTTATAGTTCTTTATATGTTCTGGATACAAGAGCTTTGTGAGACAGGTGCATTGCAAAAATTTTCTTCCATTTTGTGTCTTGCCTTTTTCCTCTCTTAATCATGTATTTTTAAGAAGAGAAGTTCTTAATTTTAATGAAATTCAACTGGCTTTTTTTCTTTTTTTTTTTTGAGATGGAGTCTCGCTCTGTCGCCCAGGCTGGAGTGCAGTGGCCAGATCTCACCTCACTGCAAGCTCCGCTTCCTGGGTTTACGCCATTCTCCTGCCTCAGCCTCCTGAGTAGCTGGGACTACAGGCGCCTGCCACCTCGCCCGGCTAGTTTTTTTTTTTTTTTTTTTTGTATTTTTTAGTAGAGACGGGGTTTCACCGTGTTAGCCAGGATGGTCTCCATCTCCTGACCTCGTGATCCGCCCGCCTCAGCCTCCCAAAGTGCTGGGATTACAGGCTTGAGCCACCGCGCCCGGCTGGCTTTTTAAGGTTAGTACTTTTTGTGTCCTACTTAAAGATTCTGCCTACCCCAGTGTCTACTCTCCATACTTTCTTCTCGTTTTACTATCCTGCTTTTCACATTGAAGTTATAATAAGCCATACTGATTTAGGTTTTCTGTATGGAGGGAAGTAGGAGTGAAGATTCATTTCCCCGCTTATGGTATAACCAACTGCTCTCGTGGCATTCACTGAGGAAAGCCCCCGTTTGTAAGTGTGTGATGACCGTTAGGTAACGGGAGCACACCTTCCATGGAAGAGAGCTCTCATACTCACCCGTCTCGATAGTCTGCTTGCCTCCTGAGAGGACACCCAGAGGGAGCGTGCCTGTGGGAGTCAGGCCCTTGAGAGTCAGCACACTCTCACTTTCTTGCCTGCAAAGGAAGACCAAAGCCCTGGGTTAATGCCAGGGAACCCTCCATTCAGCAACTCAAAGATACTGAAGGAAGTGAAGAAAGAGAGCAGAAATGGAAGATAGGTTCTCCTACCTCCTACCCCTTCCCTGACTCAAAGAAAGGGATGTTTTCCGCAAATATTTTCATTTTAAACAATCAGCCAGTTCTTGTTTTTCAATTAGAAGCACTTAACAGCCAGGCACTGTTCTAACATTCCCATATTTTATCCCATTTAATACACCTAACAACCTGTGCATTAGGGCCTATTATTATTTCTGCTTTACAGGCAAGGAAACTAAGGCACAGAGATGAAACCCAAGATCACACAGATAAGAAGTAGAGCCAGAATTTGAACACAGGCAATCTGGTTGGAAAGTCCACACTAAACCACTACATTCTCTACATCTAAGCTACTAACAAATTGAATGTTTGATGGAACATTTTTAGTCGCTTTAACATGTTCATTCAATCTACACTCAACCTAAAGACCTGCAGTTTCAATACTAAATTCCAATTCTAAAAAAACTGTTCTGAATTCGATGTCTAATTTACTCTCAAAATGCCTTTAATCCATACTGTAATGACAGATATCCTTACCGAAGAATTGAAAAGACCCGTGCCATCTTCCCAATGGCTCTGATCTTACTCCTGATGATCTCCTTACGAACTGTAGTGCTTCCTTAGAGAATACAAAGAATAAGTAAGTTAAAGGGATGTGTTAACAGGCTGCCTTTAAAAAATTCAGGATGAAGTGTCTCAAGTTAAAGAAACAATTGTTTTTAAAAAACAGAAATGAAGGCTTAAGTTTGTTTAAACAAACAAAAATCTCAGGAAGTTCTAAGGAGCAAGAGAAAAAATGACCCAGAAGATAAAAAGATGAAGTAAAAAATGAGAGGCCACAAAAGAGACAGACTGGGTGGATCTATGAGAGGTAGGAACTTATTTGTGGTTGTGAAACGTAGCACACAGCAAAGAATGAAACACACACATACATAAACAAACCTCACCAAGAAAGCTGCTACAGCAAAGATGTCTTTTGACAATGCTGTGGGCCACCTTAGGGTGCAGGGTTTGGCCTGCCAAATGGCAACTGATCATTCCAGCAGCTGTCTTCTGTATGTAAACACAACACCCAGCTAGCTCTCCTGAACTTAGTGAGTGCTGCTTTCATTCTATAATCTTCACTTACATTAGTGAATTATTGCCTCACAATACTATTTACAACCGTGCACTATTTTAAAAAGCAACAGCAGAAAAAGTTAATGCGAGACTTTATGGCTTTTTCTTATCTAAGATTCTGAAAATAGCCCACAAATGAGAAGTCAAGGTCCAGCATGCACCAGGTGTCTACAGTCAAAAGTCAGAAAAAGAAACATGGCCTCTCCTTCCTCACATCCAACCCTCAACACCTTGCCGGATCATGCAACAGGTCCAGAGAAAACACACACATTAAAACTGAAGGGGAGGATGGAGAGCCTTTCTGAAATTATTTAACTACCAATTTTAAAAGTCTAACCAACAGACGACTGTGGTGGGACAGAGAGTAAGCATTAAGCTCTTAGCACACTTTAGTCGGATACCTTTCTGATAGCTTGGAATGTAGTGATCTTCAGGGAGAAGAGACACCAAGAAACAAGGAGATGAAGACAGAAATATGAGAAGAGAAATTTATGTTTACATGGAAAAGAGAAAAAAAAAAATCACAGTGAAATGCAATGAGAGAAACAGGCTATTATCTTTACCAGCTCATAAGATATATCCTAGGAATCATGATACAACATTAAATTACAAATTTATTTTGTCAGTAGTTTCTTCCATTTCTTAAAAGTTTACGGTTTTACATTAATTCACATCTGTGAGCATCCAACATTTTCTACCCCCACACATTACGAAAATAACATTAAACAAAGATATCATTTGTGGAATAAATGATGCCAAAAACAAGGAACAAAAACAGAGGACAGAACAGTTAACAAATCTCTTTGTAGGAATAGTATGTTTTTTTGTTTAATGGATTCTACAGCTTCACAGCTTCTCTTTCAGGGGATATAATCATTTTTCCCTTTTTTTTTTTTGTTTTTTTTTTTTGAGATGGAGTCTTGCTCTGTCGCCAGGCTGGAGTACAGTGGTGCCATCTTGGCTCACTGCAACCACCGCCTCTCAGGTTCAAGCAATTCTCCTACCTCAGCCTCCTGTGTAGCTGGGACTACAGGCGCGCGCCACCACATCCAGCTAATTTTTGTATTTTTAGTAGAGATGGGGTTTCACCACGTTGGCCAGGATGGTCTCGATCTCTTGACCTCATGATCCACCCGCCTCGGCCTCCCAGAGTGCTGGGATTACAGGCGTGAGCCACTGTTCCTGGCCCATTCTTCCTTTGTATTTATTTATTTATTTTTATGTTTGTGGTGGGAAAGAATAAGAAATACATGTGTTTTTGTTTGTTCGTTTGTTTTTTTGAGACAGGGTCTCCGTCTGTTGCCAGGCTAGAGTGTAGTGGCAAGATCTCGGCTCACTGCAACCTCTGCCTCCCAGGTTCAAGTAATCCTCCCACCTCACGCCCCCAAGTAGCTGGGACCAGAGGCACTCGCCACCACATCTGGCTGATTTCTGCATTTGTAGTAGAGATGGGGTTTTCACCATGTTGCTCAGGGGGATATTCTGTTTTTCTTTTGTTTTTCACTTGGCTGCACTACTTCCTCAAGAAGAACTGGTTCCTTATAGTGATCTCCTATACCATAAATAAATACACTCGCAAGCTATCTTCCATAATGCTGTTGATTTTCAGTGCAGAACCTGAAGCATGAGAGTGTATGGTAATTTCCTCTAGATTCCCAAAGGGAGTTCTGTTTTCTCCATGATGGAGATGGTTTATCCTCACAGTTAAGGGAACCAACTTAGCACAGAGCCTGGATAGGATGAGGCCAGTTTGTGCTTGGGTAACCACCACTTTTCCAGAATCTCTTGCATTCTCAGACAAGTCAGGACCTACCTTTACAATCAAAACTCCCACAGCACACTAGGAAAAAAGTACTGGGCTACATATATAATAAAATGTTACTGAATAAAAAGATTCCTCACACGCCAATAAGAAAAAAAAAACAAAATGGGGTTGGGCGTGGTGGCTCATGCCTGTAATCCCAGCCCTTTGGGAGACGGAGGCAGGCAGACCACTTTGAGCTCAGGAGTTCGAGACTAGCCCGGGCAAGATGGCAAAACCCCATCTATACTAAAAATACAAAAATTAGCTGGTCATGGTGGCACGCGCCTGTAATCCCAGCTACTTGCAAGGCTGAGGCAGGAGAATCACTTGAACCTGGGAGGTGAAGGTTGCAGTGAGCCGAGATCGCGCCACTGCACTCCAGCCTGGGTGACAGAACAACACTGTCTCAAAAAACAAAAAAAGGATACAAGATATGAATTGACAAGTCACAAAAGAGAGATAAACATGACTAATAAACACAAGAAAAACTGTCCATTAGTCTCATAAAATATAAACTAAAATTTTAATTAAAAACTTAATAACACTAGACTATAACGAGTATCATAAAGAGTATTAGAGACCACACTGTGACTATGCACCCTGCAAAATGTAAAGTGGTACAGCTTTTCTAGAGGCTGTATCAGAAATTTCTATCTGTATCAGAATTGAAATTTTAAGTACTAATTGACACAGATATTCAATTTCTAGAAATTCATCCTATGGAAATAAGGAGTGTTATTCTTGATTTTCTAATATTGCTTTACTTCCTTTCATCTGACATATTTATTTACTGTTTTTCCTCCCTGTACTAGCAAATAAGCTTATTGAGAGAAGGACCTAAACAGTACAGTACTTGGTATATATCAACCATGTAATAAATATTGGTTAAGAGAATGTGCACATTTTTATCTATACAAATTTTCAAAACTGTATGGGTTTTGTCAGCAAAAACTTTGGAAAAACTCCAATATCTAACACCACTGGGATTAGATAAAACACTGATCAGCATGGACAACTACAGGTCCATTAGAAACTAGTCTACAAGAAACTCCACAAAAATAGTAAGTGTACTAGATCTTATTACACAACCTCATTCTCATTAAAAAGAAAAAAAACAGAGGAAAGCTATGTGCAGATATAAAAGACAGCTAACACATATACATTAAGATGTTAACTGTGGATATCTATAAGATGATGGGATTGGGGTGACTTTTTTTCCTTATTTATAGATTCTCGTATTTTTCAAATTTTATTTTTCCACAATGAACTAAATTTATTTTTAATATGACAAAGAAAATCATTCAAAATAAACTAAAACAACTAAAACCAAAACCGAACCTCTCCCTAGTTTTAGTTTAAAGGAGGAAAAGTTTACCTTCTGCTTCATCATCAGAAATCAGTTCGTCATCAGAGCATATGTTGAGCACATTTACCAGCATCTCTGTGACTATGTAAAACAAAATAATCCAAAATTTATGCAATTAATGAGGTACTTTCTCTAAAATAATGTGTATATCTAAATAAACACACGTTAAGTAAGCATGAACAAAAATTATTTATCATTATGTTAGTAACAATAGCTATAAAAAGTAGCATAAACGTAAGGTTTAAAAAGAATTTGGGTAGATTACTTGCTCCAGTACCAGTCTGGAGTCTTTGAAGATCTATTGCATAACTACTTGATTTTACTGGGTTGCTGTTCAGAGCTTCTTCCCACACTGATACACACGTGATAAAATTTTTTCCCATTTTACAAAGTTAATCCAACAGGCCTATGTCCAACAGGCTTAGCTTATGTGAGTAGTTGTACAAATAAAATTGTAAGGACAATAAATTCTGTTTAAATCTCTTCAGTAGTGAAGAAATCTAAGGCAATGACAAGTAACTATGTTGTTTTATCATCTTGATCATAGTAGGTCAGCTACTTTAAATTGATATTTACAGTAAGAAAACCATAATGTATGAAAATTTAAGAACCAATTACATGCCATTTACAAATCCATGTAGAGGCTGGGCACAGTGGCTCACACCTGTAATCCCAGCACTTTGGGAGGCTGAGGAGGGCGGATCACTTGAGGTCAGGAGTTTGAGACCAGCCTGGCCAATATGGTGAAACCCTGTATCTACTAAAATACAAAAATTAGCCGGGCGCAGGGGCACATGCCTATAATCCCAGCTCCTTGGGAGGCTGAGGCAGGAGAATCGCTTGAACCCAGGAGGCGGAGGTTGTAGTTAGCCGAGATTGTGCCACTGCACTCCAGCCTGGGCAACAGAGCGAGACTCCGTCTCAAAAAAAAAAAAAAAAAAATCTATGTAGAGAACAAACAAAATTAGAAAACATTTCTGAACCTTGGGGGGGCTCATGCAAATATAAGGTGTGCTCAGTCACCAAACAACTGATGAGACACGTGCTTTAGTTCTCTTACCTTTTTCCCCAACAAAAGGCAAAGACCATGTGAAAACATCCATAAAGTTTGGAAGCCAGTAGGGGTGTGGAGAACAATTAAACTGCCTGATATTCATGACATTGTTTTCATATTTCAACACAGCAGCTAAAAAGGAAAAAAGCAAGAAAATCTGGCAAAGAGGAACATGGCATGGCAACTGATATGCTTTGTACAGCCGTGTACCTGCTACACAGAATTCGAGAACTTTCCATTTGTAAAGTCAGGACTTGACTATGTAAAGCGCAGATGGAAAATTTTAAAGCCTTTTATTTAGTTCATTCTCTTAAGAGTTAGTCCAAGGAACAAAGTCACCTGAAGAGCTCATACAATAAAAGTACAAAAGAAACTGAAACTTTGGAGTCACCGCACAGTAACTATCTATATAACCCTCAAGATCCACATGAGGAAAATTTCCCCACAATTTCCTTTTATAGGCTAAATGGTTATAATTACAACTCTCCTTTGAAGGCAAATGTCACTCATTAAACGGCCACCGCCTGTTTTGCTAGTCATTAGCCTGAGTTAAATATTGTATACACTCTCTGGAAGTTTATATAGTGCAGTTACCAACCCATACTGGAAGATACAAAAGGCAAACTTGGAGCAATTTACAATTAAATGTTCAAAATTAGATTAAATCATCTCTGTATTCAATATATGGATTTTAAAATTGCCGATTTCTCCAATACACAGCAGTATATGGCCAGCATGCTATGTTTAATATTAACCGTTCAGATAGTTGCACACATACTTTGATGCCAAACTGATTTTCTTTATGTTTTGAAAGTCTTAAAATCCAATTCCTTAGCCTCTATCACCAGCAATGTTGTTGGCACTATTCTCTTAATTATTCCGTGGTCATGAAATAAAATAGGGTGTAACAGTTCTCTAGAAATGACAGATATAGGTCACGTCCTCGTTTCTGTTTCTTTGTTATAGGACAATCTAGTGTTCTTAAAATTTAAGTTATTGAATGTCTAAAATGTACACCATAGATTATTAAGAAAATAAATTAAAATATAATCTCTAGCTCTTAAAAAGCCTAACACTGGCTATGACACACACGTTCCATTATTTTCACGTGTATGTATTTATTTAGTTTAGGTAAATATGTCATATATCATTATTCAACAACTCCCTCAATTTCTACACAGGAAAAAGAAGTGGGAGGTGAGTCTCAACAGTGAATGACTGGAAACAAGAGTTTATAAAACTGCTTTTGGGGCCGGGTGTGGTGGCTCACGCCTGGAATCCCAGCACTTTGGGAGGCCGAGGCGGGCGGATCACGAGGTCAGGAGATCGAGACCATTCTGGCTAACACAGTGAAATCCCATCTCTACTAAAAATAATACAAAAAATTAGCTGGGTGAGGTGGCGGGCGCCTGTAGTCTCAGCTACTCGGGAGGCTGAGGCAGGAGAATGGCGTGAACCCGGGAGGCGGAGCTTGCAGTGAGCAGAGACCGTGCGTCGCTGCACTCCAGCCTGGGCGACAGAGGGAGACTCTGTCTCAAAAAAACAAAAACAAAAACAAAAACAAAATTGCCTTTGGGTGTGTTCCCAGTGGACAGAAGAAAACAAGAAGAATCTTTAAAAATCATGATTAAAGGTCTTTCGTGTAACCAGTGGAACGAAGAAATACCTGTAGATACCAAGAAGTCTAAAGAATATGAGTACTCCTAGCACTCTGGGAGGCTGATGCAGGCAGATTGCCTGAGCTCAGGAGATCAAGCCCAGCCTGGGCAACGTGGTGAAACCCCGTCTCTACTAAAATACAAAAAATTAGCCAGGCATGGCGATGTGCACCTGTAGTCCCAGCTACTCGGGAGGCTGAGGCGGGACAATTGCTTGAACCCCGGAGGCAGAGGTTGCAGTGAGCCAAGACCGCACCACTGTACTCTAGCCTGGGCAACAAAGCGAGACTCTGTCTCTGAAAAAAAAAAAAAAAAAAAAATATATATATATATATATATATAATATATATTATATAGATATTATATATATATTATATATATTATATATATTATATATATATGAAAGAGGGCAGGTGTGGTGGCACACACCTGTAATACCAGCACTTTGGGAGGCCGAGGCAGGAGGATTGCTTAAGCTCAGGAGTTTGAGACCAGCCTGGGCAACATAATGAGACCCTATCACTACAAAAAATATTTAAAAATTAGCCAGGTGTGGTGGCATGCACCTGTGGTCCCAGCTAGTTGAGAGGCTGAAGTGGGAGGATCACTTGAGCCCAGGAAGTCAAGGCTGCAGTGAAGCAAGATCGTGCCACTGCGCTCCAACCTAAGTGGCAGAGACCGAGAGAGACAGAGAGAGAGAGAGAGATGAGGGGAGGGGGGGGGGGGGGGGGGGAGGGGAGGGGAGAGGAGAGGAGAGGACAAGAGAGAGAAAGAGAAAGAAGAGCAACAGAAGAAAGGGAAGAAAAAGAACAATCGAGTTGCCTTTTTCAGAAAAGAAGGCACTTGCATGGGGAGTAATTGAGTACCACCAGGGACTGTTTCAAATGCCACATTTTCTGCCTTTTTCCTTCTAAAATGCTTACGAAACAACCAATGAAAATAAGATTGTTTTGAGATAAAAGTTACTAATTATGTCAAAGTTGACAGAAAACTCAAGTAGAATGAACTATGACTTTTACTTTTTTTTTTTATTTTTTAGACAGTGTCTTGCTCTGTTGCCCAGCTGGAATGCAATGGTGTGATCACAGCTCACTGCAGCCTCGAACTACTGGACTCAAAGGATCCTCCTACCTCAGCCTCCTGAGTAGCTAGGACTATAGGCATGCTCCACCTTGCCTCGCTAACTTTTAAATTTTTCTTTGTAAAGACGGGGTCACATTTTGTTGCCCAGGCTGGTCTTGAATTCTAGGCCTCAAGTGATCTTCCCCTTGGCCTCCCAAAGTGCAGAGATTACAGGCATGAGCCACTGTGCCTGGCCAGGACTGTGACATTAAAAGTTTGCTAAAGGAATAATCAAGAACAAAACCAGGTTAGATTGAGACAAAAAACAAGCTAGTAGTGAGTTAACTGTATAGTGGCTGCTGACTTAGGTGGCATGTTTCAGCTTGGCACACTGATAAATCCACTGAGCAATCAATATATACTCTTTCTGATGAAGTTAAAAAAGAAAGTGAGAAAGGAACACCTTCACTACAAACAGCAGACCTAGGGCCACTAACAGTCCTTGAAGACGTTTAACAACATAAATAGTCCACACCATTGACAAGAGAATAAATAAGAATAAAACCTAAGTTGCTAATATACTGGAAATATCAGAAAAAAGGAAATAACAAATGAACTTAGGGAGAAGCAGAGCATTGTAGGACAAATAAGGCTCAGAGAAGAATGTTAACGTAAATGAAAACATAAGGCTAGGACAGAACTTAAGTCAAAGACATGCTTTTTAAAATAGACAAGTCACTGGAGGACAAACTAAAATGACTGACCCAAATCAGATTTAAATGAGATGTGCCATTCCACAGTTTACTTTTAAACAGAGTAAATATTAATTATATTTTGGCCATCTTTGAAACTTATCTCCCCAACTGCATATACAAGGTATAACTATAAAGTAATGAGACTTAAGAAACCACCAGCTACAAACACACCAGACCTTTGTATCAGATGAGTGTGGTCCTTTGATATCATCACATCAGGTACAATAACAGTAAAATCTGTATTATTATAGTAATTTATATTTTGAACAACACTTTAAGATCCATTTTCCTTATTCCAACTTATCTTCAACAACCCTAAATGACAGATATTTTAAAGATGAGGCTCAGAGAAGTACCTTGTTAAATGTGACACACTTAAAAGTGAAGCAGTACTAGACTGACTCCTTGCTTTGTGTACTTTTCAGCACAACTTATTGCCTTACCATACAATTACTCCAGAGATGCTGCCATTACTCAAAACGTTTTTGGAACTCCTCTTTTGGAAGTGCCTCCAGAGCCACTGTATCAGCAACACGAGAAAAACCAGTCTCATTACCTTATAATCATACCTTGTTTCTGACCCCAAATGGTATCATCTAGCTTGATCACTCACCTTATTTATCAGTCTTGACTCCGAATGACTTTTGGCTGTCCAAAAATCAAATCCACCCTCAAAGGACGAAGATTTCCCATCATTGAGGATAATCAAAAGAATGTGTCGCAGACTCTGAAGGCAATGCCAAAAGAGGAGTTCCAAAAATGTTTTTGAACAAGGACAGCATTGTTGGAATAGGTGTGTAGCCTCCCAAGGTAACTACTTTGAAGGGACAATACTCATTTGGATATGTTCGTTCTGGCATGTTTATTTTCAAAGTCCTATTAATTTATAGTCATACTTTATAAACAACAAAATAGTTATAGAAATATGAAGTTTTTAGGAGGACCACTGCTTCGATAGAAAACTTATAAACTATTAATCATAAAAGTTTTAAATTAAAAAAAAACACTTTAACAGGATAAAGTGTTAGAAATAAAATTTCTGGAACAAAAGGCATGTATATATCCATTCTTCTTTTTTCATATGGGAAACTGAAGATTAGAAAGATAATGTGACTCACCCAAAGTCACAGTATTAGTTTCTGGCAGGGCTTAAACTAAAAATGAATTTTTTTTTTTTTTTTTTTTACTTTGTACACTAGGTCACTCTACCTAGACCATATCTCAAGAAAAACAAAAATAGTTTAACAATTCACAAATATTAAAATACCAATGATGACTCTGAGATACTGTTATAAATACATTAAATTCACCAAAACCAATAATTTATGCTAACTATTCTAACATGAGCCTGAAGCAATTTATTCTTCTTATACTTTGATTCTGTAGTATCAATCCGACCTATTATGATCATTATTTATACTCACAAAGAAGCCAGTAATCCTTAGGAGATAAAGACCAAGCAGCAGCATAAATTCTAAATTTCTTGGCCTTTGTTTCAACGAAGACCCCTTTTTTTCTTATTTAAAGTTTATATTTTAAAATGAAACAAACACACATACATACATACAATTAAACCAGAGCTCACGTTTACTCATAAATTCAAACTCAAATATTGTTGGACTCCTTTACCTTTATTGTTATAGACATCTAGGTAATTGGGGGCAGAGAAAATTGTAATAAGTGATGGAAAGCCTGTTGCTTGGCTCTTCCTGTACATTCGATACCTGAAAAAGAGATGAAAGCCCATCTGTCTTCATATTAAATGCAAAGACTCTGCAGTGATATTTGGTACAATTTTAATGTGACTTACCCAGCATCTTGGGCTTCATGGGCTCTGATAATTGATAATAAGTTATTGTTCTGCAAAAATTCACAAACTGCAGGGTAACTGGAAAAGAAAATCAGAAAACATAAATCCAGAATTAAAACCATTTTTTAAATAGGAAGATGGAGAAAAGTCAACGTGATATTAGCTGATTTTGTTTCAAAATTACAAGTATTTTTCAAAATTACAACTACTGAAATGTTATGAATACATTAGTACTCATCATTCTGTTTTTCTATTTCAATAATATACCTCACTACAGATCAAACATGAAGACAATAGATAATCCTACAATAGCAAGAGCTCCTCCCTCCCATCTTTTAATTTTTGTCTTAATCCATAATGATAATAATACAACACTAAAAACTTTTATCAGTGTCTTGATATTAAAAAGTGCAACAGTAGTGTGTGTGTATATATAGTAGGTGCTAAAAATTCAACACATACTTTCTTCAATTGTCAAATTGTCAAATTGTTAGAAAAATAAAAGAATGTACTTACAGCTTCACAGGTAATATCAACACCAAGATAATATTATGCAGGAATCTATATATATATATATATATATAATATTTTTGAGATGGAGTCTTGCTCTGTCGCCCAGGCTGAAGTGCTGTGGCGCAATCTCGGCTCACTGCAAGCTTATGCAGGAATATTTTAGGAGTAGATGTAAATATTTTAGCCAACCATATTCTAAAAAAAAGATACAATATTCTCACATACTCCTAAAATATTCTCGTCATACTATTACCTCTCTGAATGACAAATACCTGATAGGAAGAACTGGAGTATACAAAATTAACCTGGAATTACTTAGGCGTTAATTATTTAGTTTATTTTTAAAATCTTTGTTTCTCCTTATGCTCATTAGAAAAAAATTACTTTTAAAGTAGATTGTAGGTGATGTCAGCAAGATGGCAAAAGAGAATGTCCCCAGCCGTGGTCCTCCTACAGAAACAATAGTTTGGAAGCCATCCATGACCATAAGTGCCACTATGAGAACCTTGGGATTGAGGTAGGTGGTTATGAAACCTTGGTGGAGCCCAAGACTAGGAACAGCTGCTTTGAGAAGGTAGGCCCACTGACCTTTCAGTTATAGACCCAGAATTAGCCCGTCCCTTGTAAACTTGGTTCCAGTCCTACTTGTCTACAGTCCTACCACCAACCTCATCCATCCTGGGAAGGAACCATGTCTATTGATGCCCCTAGTAACAGATCAACCAACCAGACCCAACTGCAAACTCAAAGCAGCACTCTGACCTGGCTCCAGCTGTGCTCTACTATGGCCAAGAGGAAGGCCTGTCTTAACAGGGACCTTGTGGAAATCATGCCTGTCCATTCCTCTGGTAAAAGGGCTGCTGACTGGACCCAAACATAAACCCAAAACAGCCTGTGACCCGGCTTGGGTCCCACCCTATTGAGTTCCAGAAACAGCTCTCCCCATCCATGGGACATACTTGTCCATGCCCCTAGTGGCAGGCCCACTGACTGTGAATCCTAATGTAGCCCCATAAGCTAGCTTCACCCCTGCTTAATCACAATACCACAGGCAATCCCATCAATCTAGGGACTCAATAGGAGAAGGTATTTACTTGATGAACTAGTCCATAAAAACTGGAAGGCCCCTGCTCCTTCAAATGCATAGACTCCATTGCAAGGCTATATGAATTATAAAGAACCAGGCAAAAATGACATCACCAAAGGAAACTAATAAAGCCCTAGTAACTGGCCCTAAATAAATAGAGATGTATGAATTGTATAACAAAGAATCCAAAATAATCATCTTAAAGAAGCTCAATGAACTATAACTAAAAAAAATCAGGAAAGCAATAAATGAATAAAGAGAGATGTTTAAAACAGAAACCATAAAAAGAAGCAAATAGAAATCCTGCAGCTGAAGAACACAATGACTCAACTGAAAAGCTCAAAAGACAGCTTCAACAGCAGACTCAGGCAGAAGAAAAGAAATGGCAAACTTAAAAGATAGGTCATTTGAGGCTGGGCGCGATGGCTCACGCCTGTAATCCCCGCACTTTGGGAGGCTGAGGAGGGTGGATCATGAGGTCAGGAGATCAAGACCGTCCTGGCCAACATGGTGAAACCCGATCTCTACTAAAAATACAAAAAATTAGCCAGAAGTGGTGGCGGGTCCCTGTAGTCCCAGCTACTTGGGAGACTGAGGCAGGAGAATGGCATGAACCTGGGAGGCAGAGGTTGCAGTAAGCTGAGATCGTGCCACTGTACTCCAGTCTGGTTGACAGAGCAAGACTCCATCTTAAAAAAAAAAAAAAAAAGACAGGTCATTTGAAATGATACCATTAGAGGGACAAAAACAAAAAAGAATAAGAAAGAATGTGGGAAGTATACGGGACTTATGGGACAACATCAAGTGAAAATAATATAGGCATATGAGATTTAAGGAGAAGAAAAAGGGGCAGAAAGCTTATTTTTAAAAACTAAAGGCTAACAGTTGTTAGCCAAATCTAGGGAGGAAAATCGACATCTCAATTCATGAAGCCTAAAGGTCTCCAAATAAGTTAAACACCGAGACGCATTATAATTCAGTTCTTAAAACTCAAAAAAAAAAAAAAAAATCTGAAAGCAGCAAGAGAAAATTTACTTGTCACATAACATACAAGGAAGCTTCTATAAGATTATCAGTGAATTTCTCAGCCGAAACCTTACAGGCCAGGAAAGTGGGAGACAATATATTCAAAGTGCTAAAAGAAAGGAAGAAAAAAACCCCGCCAACCAGGAATACTTTACTCAGCAAAATTGCCCTTTAAGAATGAAGGAGAGCCCTTTCCAGCCCCGGCCCCGGACCCTGCAGCTGCCGAGATGTTGATGCCTAAGAAGAACCGGATTGCCATTTACGAACTCCTTTTTAAGGAGGGAGTCATGGTGGCCAAGAAGGATGTTCACATGCCTAAGCACCCGGAGCTGGCAGACAAGAATGTGCCCAACCTTCATGTCATGAAGGCCATGCAGTCTCACAAGTCCCGAGGCTACGTGAAGGAACAGTTTGCCTGGAGACATTTCTACTGGTACCTTACCAATGAGGGTATCCAGTATCTCCGTGATTACCTTCATCTGCCCCCGGAGATTGTGCCTGCCACCCTACGCCGTAGCCGTCCAGAGACTGGCAGGCCTCGGCCTAAAGGTCTGGAGGGTGAGCGACCTGCGAGACTCACAAGAGGGGAAGCTGACAGAGATACCTACAGACGGAGTGCTGTGCCACCTGGTGCCGACAAGAAAGCCGAGGCTGGGGCTGGGTCAGCAACCGAATTCCAGTTTAGAGGCGGATTTGGTCGTGGACGTGGTCAGCCACCTCAGTAAAATTGAAGAGTATTATTTTGCATTGAATAAATTTACAGCCAAAAAAAAAAAAAAAAAAAAAGAATGAAGGAGAGATAAAGACTTTTCCAGAAAGCAAAAACTGGAGTTTGTCACGACTACACCAGCCTTATGAGAGCAACTAAAGGAAGTTAAAGTAGAAATTAAAAAGATGCAGCTGGCCGCGGTGGCTCGTGCCTGTAATCCCAGCACTCTGGAGGCCGAGGAAGGCACATCACTTGAGGCCAGGAGTTAGAGACCAGCCTGGCCAACATGCTGAAACCCCACCTCTACTAAAAATATAAAAAATTAGCCGGGTGTGGTGGTGTGTGCCTGTAGTCCCAGCTACTCGGGAGGCTGAGGTAGGAGAATCACTTGAACCTGGGAAGCAGAGGCTGCAGTGAGCCAAGATCGCACCAATGCACTCCAGCCTAGGTGACATAGCAAGACACTGTTTCAAAAATAAAGTAAAATCTGAGATTAATTACATGAGGTGTGTGTATGGGGAGTAAAATGTAGAGTTTTTTTTTTTTTTTTTTTTTTTGAGACGGAGTCTTGCTCTGTCCCCGGGGCTGGAGTGCAGTGGCCGGATCTCAGCTCACTGCAAGCTCCGCCTCCCGGGTTTACGCCATTCTCCTGCCTCAGCCTCCGGAGTAGCTGGGACTACAGGCGCCCGCCACCTCGCCCGGCTAGTTTTTTGTATTTTTAGTAGAGATGGGGTTTCACCATGTTAGCCAGGATGGTCTCGATCTCCTGACCTCGTGATCCGCCCGCCTCAGCCTCCCAAAGTGCTGGGATTACAGGCTTGAGCCACCGCACCCGGCTAAAGTGTAGAGTTTCTATACCTCATTGAAGGTAATTTCTTCTCAGCTTAAGATAGACTGCAATAACTATAAAATGTTTGATGCGAACCCTATGAATGAAAAAGCACAGTAGATACACAAAAGATAAAAAGAAAAGAACCAAAATACCCCACTACAAAAATAAAAATCGAATCACAAAGAGAAAAAGAGAGGAATAGTAGAACCACAAAACAGACAGAAAGCAACCAACAAAATGGTAATAGTAAGTCCTTACCAATCAATCATTACTTTAACTCCCAAATCAAAAGATATAGTATGAGTGAATGGATGAACACAAGACCCAACTATATGCTGTCTACAAAAGACTCACTTTAGATTTAAAGACACACATAAGCTGAAAGTAAAAGGGTTGAGAAAGGTATTCCATGCAAATAGTAACCAAAAGAGAACATGAGTGGCTAAACTTTTATCAGACAAAATAGACTTTAAGTCAGAAATCATCACAAGAGGGAACAAAAGTAATTATATAATGATAAAAGGGTCAATACAACAGAAAGATATAACCATTATAAATATATATGTACCTAACATCAAAGCACCTAAATATATAAAGCAACAACAGATCTGAAGGCAGACATTGACACTAATAAAATAATAGCAAGTAGGACGGGCACGGTGGCTCATACCTGTAATCCCAGCACTTTGGGAGGCCGAAGTGGGTGGATCACCTGAGGTCAGGAATTCGAGACCAGCCTGGCCAACATGGTGAAACCTCATCTCTACTAAAAATACAAAAATTAGCGGGCGTGATGGTGCGTGCCTGTAATCCCAGCTACTTGGGAGACTGAGGGAGGAGAATTGGTTGAACTCAGGAGGCGGAGGTTGCAGTGAACCGAGGTTGCACCACTATACTCCAGCCTGGGCGACAGAGCAAGACTCTGTCTAAAAATAATAATAATAATAATAATAATAATAATAATAATAATAATAATAAAACAATAGCAAGTAACTTCAATACATCATTCTCAGAATGGATAAATCATCCAGTCAGAAATCAATAAGCAAACAACAGAATTGAACAACACTATGGACCAAATGGACCTAATACGCATATACAAAACTTTTTGCCAAATAACAGAAGACTACAATTCTTCCCAAGTGTATACAGAATATTCTTTTGGCTATATAATCATAAAGAAGTATCAACAAACTTAAGAAGATGTAAATCATCCTAAGTATCTTTTCCCACCACAATGGAATGAAACTAAAAATCAGTAACTGTAAGAAAACAGGAAAATTCACAAATATGTAGAAACTACACACCATACTTTTGAACAACTATTGTGTCAAAGAGGAAATCAAAAAGGAATTTAAAAATTATCTCTAGATAGGTCAGGAGTTCGAGACTAGCCTAAGCAACATAGCAAGACCTCGTCTCCTCTAAAAATTTTAAAAACAATTAGCTGGGTATGGTGGTACATCCTGTAGTCCCAGCTACTCAGGAGGCTGAGGCAGGAGGATTGCTTGAGCCCAGGGGTTCAAGGTTGCAGTGAGGTATCACTGTGCCACTGCATTCAGCCTGGGTGACAGAGCAAAACACCCTATTTCAAAAACAAAACAAAACAAAAAACCCTCAAGACAAATGAAAACAAAAATATACATATCAAAATGTATGGGATGCAGCAAAAACAGTACTTACAGAAAGTTTATAGTAATAAATGCCAATTTAAAAAAACAAAAAAGACCTGAATTCAACAACCTTATCTTACACTTCAAGAAACTGGAAAAAAGAGAATCAAATAAACCCAAAGTTAGCAGAAGAAAGGAAAGTTTAGGACAGAAATGAATCAAATAGAGAACAGAAAAACAATAAAAAAAAGTCAAAACTAAGTGTTGGTTTTTGAAAAACTAAACAAAATAGAACAAACCCTTAGCAAGACTAAGAAAAAAAGAGATAAATAAATAAAAAATGAAAGAGGAGACATTACAATAGATGCCACAGAAATAAAAGGTATCATAAGGGACTATTACGAATAACCATACACCAAAACACTGGAAAACCTAGAAGAAATGGATAGAGTCCTAGAAATATACAACCTGCCAAAACTGAATCAAGAAGAAATAGAAAACCCAAACAGACGAATAGCAAATATGGAGACTGAATCTGTAATCAAACAGCTCTCAACAAAGAAAAGCACAGGACCAGACGGTTTCATGGGTGAATTCTATCAATCATTAAAAAAAAGAATTAATACCAATCTCTCTTAAACCTTCCAAAAAATAAAAGAGGAGAGAATTCTTCCAAACTCACATTATGAGGCCAGGATCACTCTGATACCAAAGCCAAAGACACCAGAAGAAAGAAAAGTACAGGTATCTTTGATGAACATAGATTTTTAATCGTCAATAAAACACTAGAAAGCCAAACTCAACAATACACTAAAAGGATGATACACCATGGCTAAATGGGATTTATCCCTGGGATAAAAGAAGGCAGAGTATCACTTTGTTCAATCTCAGCTGGGAACATGCATGTGTCCTGGGTGAGTCAAATTTTTTATCTCATTATTCCCAGTAGCTACATTCTATAATGTTGCTGCAAAAACAGAATTAGCAAATAATGCAACACTACTGCCAAGGGAAATACAGGGTAAAGTTCCTGTGAGCCTCTGGTCATAACATTTTCACCCACCAATTAATATATACCCTTGTTTCAGATGTGTTTCTGTCTAATAATACTTTAGGTCATTGACACTGTTGATTCATTAACATTGAACTCATGCCCAAAACCACCATAACTCATGCCTAAACAAAGCTTATGTCTAACACTCGCATATTTTCCCTGTAAGACACACCACAGCCTTCTTGTGCTTAGGACCCCTAGACAGCAGCACTTCAGCACTATACTTGGTGGCCATTCTAAACAGTGAAATCACTCATGAAAAGCACAAAAACATAAAACATGTTTCACTAAATAAAACCCAAAAGAATGCCTGTTTACAATACAAGGGCTGCAAAAAGAAGGTAGGGCATCATTTTGTTCAATCTCAGCTAGGAACGTGTGAGTGAGGTGGCTCAAATTTTTTGTTGCACTGCACACTGCATTCCCATGAATGATTATGACACCTCTGTAAGTACTGATTTGGGTGTTACAAATACATCTTAGTAAGTGGGAGAATTCACAAATATGAAATCCATAAGTAATGAGAATCAAGTATATATCCACAGGATTAAGTTTTAGAAGTAGAATTTCTGGATCAAAGGCCATGCACAAATGCCTTTGAGAGATATTGCCAAGTGTCCACAGAAATTGTACCAATTTCTATTCTGACAACAATGAATATGTAGTATGCTCTTTATTTTAAGCAATGTAAAAAGAAATAAAAGTTAACTGATTTCATCACATTAGTCATTGGAAAAGTTGGCATGGAGGAATGAAAAATGGTTATTGGCTGGGTGGGACTCATCCCTGTAATCCCAGCACTTTGGGAGGCCAACCAGGGAGGGATGCTTGAGTCTATGACTTTGAGACCAGCCTGGGCAAAACAGCAAGACCCTGTCTCTACAGAAAATTAAAAAAGCAGCTGGGCATGGTGGCACACGCCTACAGTGCCAGCTACCCAGGAGGCTAAGGCAAGAGGACTGCTCGAGCCCAGAAGGTTGAGGCTGTAGTGAGCTGTGATGGCGCCACTGCACTCCAGCCCGGGTAACAGAGAGAGACCCTGTCTCAAAAAAAATAAAATAAAATAAAAAAAGAAGAAGAAAGAAAAAAAAGACAGTTTACTATCCATCTGACAAGGGATTAATAACCAGAATATGTAAGGAGCTCAAACAATTCAATACGAAAAATCCAATAATCCAATTTAAAAAAGAGCAAAATATCTGAATAGACATTTCTTGAAAGGAGACATAAAATGGCAAACAGGTATATGCAAAGGTATTCCATATCACTGATCATCAGAGAAATGCAATCAAAACTATGATATCATCTCACTCAGTTAAAATGACTTTTATCCAAAAGACAGGCAATGACAAGTGCTGGTGAGGATGTAGAGAAAAGGGAACCCTCATACGCTATTGGTGGGAATGTTTAGTACACTACTATGGAGAACAGTTTAGAGGTTCCTCAAAAAACTAAAAATTGAACTACCATATAATTCAGCAATCCCACTACTATGTATATATATAAAAGAAAGGAAATCAGTATATTGAAGAGACATCTGCACTTCCATGTTTATTGCAGCACTGTACACAATAGCCAAGATTTGGAAGAACGTAAGTGTCTATTAACAGATGAAAGGACAAAGAAAATGTGGTACATATACACAATGGAATATTATTCAGCCATAAAAAAGAATGAGATCCTGTCATTTGCAACAACATGAATGGAACTAGAGGTCATTATGTTAAATGAAATAAGCCAGGCACAGGAAGACAAACTTCATATGTTCTCACTTATTTGTAGGAGCTAAAAATTAAAACAATTGAACTAATGGAGATTACAGTAGAATGATGGTTACCAGAGGCTGGGAAGGGTAGTGAGAGGGGAAATGGGATAGTTAATGGGTAGAAAAAAACAGAAAGAATGAATAAGACCTAGTATTTGCTACTGTGAGATTTAAACAACAGGGTCACTATAGTGAATAATAATTTAATTGTACATTTTAAAATAATTAGAAGAGGCTGGCCACAGTGGCTCACACCAGGACTTTGGGAGGCTGAGGTGGGTGGATCAATTGAGGTTAGGAGTTCCAAACTAGCCTGGTCAACATGGGTGAAACGCCATCTCTAAAAAACACAAAAATTAGCCAGGCATGGTGGTGGGTGCCTACAATTCCAGTACTCGGGAGGCTAACGCAGGAGAATTGCTTGAACCTGGGAAGTAGAGGATGCAGTGAGCTGAGATCACGCCACTGCACTCCATCCTGTGCGACAGAGCAAGACTCCGTCAACAACAAAGTGAAAAAAAAAAACAACAAAAAATAAAATAAAATAGTATAATTGGATTGTTTGTAACACAAAGGATAAATGCTTGAGGTGATGGATACCTCATTTACTTTGATGTGATTATTACATGTTGTATGACTGTATCAAAATATCTCATATAACCCATAAATATATATACCTACTATGTACTCACAAAAATTTTTTAAAAATTTTTTTAAAGAAAAAAGGTTTAGAAGAATGCTAAAAGTAATGGTGAAATCAAAGTTTCATGTGTGTGTGCATGCGTGTATTTTAATGAACACATTATCTTAGCCAAGTAACAGAGATTTTTAGGGAAATAAATATATTATTTGCCACAATAAAATACTGGGATTAAAAATAATTTAGATTTCCAACTTCTCTATGTCTTTCTTTTTTTTTCTTCTGAGACAGAGTCTTGCTCTGTTGCACAGGCTGGAGTATAGTGGCACAATCTTGGCTCACTGCAACCTACACCTCCCAGATTCAAGTGATTCTCTTGCCTCAGTCTCCCAATTAGCTGGGATTACAGGAGTGTTGCCACCATATCTGGCTAATTTTTGTATTTTTAGTAGAGACGGGTTTTGCCATGTTGGCCAGGCTGGTCTTGAACTCCCGGCCTCAAGTGATCCGCCCGTCTAGGCACCCCAAAGAGCTGGGATTATAGGCGTGAGCCACCACGCCCTGCCTGTCTTCCTATTTTTGAGTGTCTAATCACAATGAAAGCTCCTGTGAAATTTAAAACAACAACCAACTTCCAGGAAATGTACTGGGCTTAGTTCACAATGTCCTGTTCTTTTTATATCTTAGTCTACACTAGTGGTTACAAAAGTTGGAGAGCTTTTGAAAACACAATAGGATTCCTCTCAGACCTAGTATCAGAATCTCTGGGGAAAGAGCCAAGAAAGCTTTGATTTTTTTTTAAAAAGTGTATAGATAATGTTTAGGAACAAATAGTCTAGATCACTTAGAGTCAGACAAAAATACCAGAGCACTGTAGGATGTCCAATCATGTTTGGTGTATTATACTTCTTAGGGCATAATATCTAAGAAAATATAAAAAGCCAAACAAATAAGTTTCTTGTCTCCTATTAATCGAAAAATTAAACACAAGTGCTTATACTACACAGATCTGAAATATAATATGCTGAAAAAGAATCTGATAAAATGAATTACAGTTTCCTTTCATAATTTTCTATCTCAAGGACTAGCTTACCTGTAGAAATAAGAGCACCCTCGGACAGTGTTGTGGGTATAGTGCTCCAAGGTCTTCTCATTGCCATAATCCTCTGAGGGATCAGACCAAAGCAGGTCACACACAGGTCCAAAGGCAGGAGGTTCTGTAAACCTGTCTAACTAGAAGACACACAAAAGCCAAAAGAAAAAAATCAGGAGAGCAAAGGGCCTCTTGGAAATTGGTATGCATCAAAGAAAAACCCCTTCCACCCACAAGAATGTATTAGGAGAGAAGCCAGTGTGCCCCTAAAGGATTTTCCTGCAAGAAAAGGAACATTTAACAATTTTAGATACAATAACTTTTATTATTTTTCTGCAATAATTTTTTTTTTCTTTTTTTTTTTGAGACAGAGTTTCACTCTTGTTGCCCAGGCTGGAGTGCAATGGCATGATCTCAGCTCACCGCAAACTCCGCCTCCCAGCTTCAGGCGATTCTCCTGCCTCACCCTCCCTAGTAGCTGGGATTACAGGTATGTGCCACCACACCCAGCTAATTTTGTATTTTCAGTAGAGACAGGGTTTCTCCATGCTGGTCAGGCTTGTCTCGAACTCCTGACCACAGGTGCTCTGCCCTCCTCGGCCTCCCAAAGTGCTGGGATTACAGGCGTGAGCCACTGCGCCCGGCCTGCAATAAATTTTTATAAACATCCCTGTCATTTAACCATACTGTAGTAAAGGACCCTCTTACATCCTAATCGTAAAGGAGTACTAATTTAATTCAAATGTGAAATCAACCACTAGAGATATACTATTTTAGAAAGACTATGACTACATAAAATTAATTTTAATTATCTAGGTGAGCCAATGTTACCATGAGAGCAGAAATGTTTTACAATGGTTCTGTTCATTGCAAACCTCATTCCAGTGGAGATTTTTTTATTTTAAAGAATGCTAATTTTGTAAGGGCATTTATCCTTTCCATTCTATGCAGCTGAGGTATTTCAATATGAGTTATTAACTTAAGCCTTTAGTTCTACTGAGTGAAAGAGCTTTTTATTGATACAATTGATTCAGAATTATAAAATTCATATTTTACTATGTAAAAGAGAAATGCTGGTTATTTAAAAGACAGTAAGGCAAGAGAAAAGCCAGTACATATAAGTACACCCTCTTACCCTGAGGAGACTTTCATTCAGAGAAAATAGTTTTATAAACAGAAAAATCTTTAGTCTCAGTACCTATAAGAGAGGATGAGTATTCATCACTTTGATTAAAAAAGAGAGAGAGAGACAGGTAGAAGAATTCAAAGGTAGAGAAGATAAGATGACTATGTACAATAAAAATTGGTCATCTTTTTCCATAATGAAGATACAGAATCTTGGAAATAATAATCACCAAGAAAGGCAAGTAAAACAATGAAACCGTATCATCTAAAATGTCAAAGCCAATGCGTTTCAGAGATGGCAGTGTCCTCAGACCATCCTTTCCAACTTCCTCATTTCATAGAGAAGAAATGTGACAAAGAAGTTCAATAATTTGGTCAAGGTTACACAATTAATGGCAGGACTGTGATTAGAACCCTGGTTTCCTTCCTTTTGCACTGTAATATAATTTAAAGTTTCAGGACTATAAGAATGTTAGCTTTCTAGTTGGTAAAAACATAGAGCTTATTAAAAATTATAATTTGTGGTAGATACATATCAAAATGTTAACAGTAGTTATAGTGATGAAATCAGAGGTATCTTCCATTTTCTTACTTTTGATTATCTGTATTTTAAAGATTTCAGCTAAAGATATATTGGTTGACTGCAAAAAGAAACAAATTTTAGGTCGGGCGCAGTGTCTCACACCTGTAATCCCAGCACTTTGGGAGGCCAAAGTGGGCAGATCACTTGAGGTCAGGAGTTCAAGACCAGCCTTAACAACAACAGGTGAAACCCCGCCTCTACTAAAAATACAGAAATTAGCCTACTAAAAATACAAAAATTAGCCAGGTGTGGTGGTACGCACCTGTATCCAGCTACTTGGGAGGCTGAACCAGGGAGGTGGAGGTTGCAGTGAGCTGAGATAGCACCACTGTACTTCGGCCCGGGTGAAAGAGAGAGACTCTGTCTTAAAGCAAACAACAACAACAAAACCCAACACATTTTAAAAATATACTCTATGAGAATAATAAAAGATTACTTACTTTCCTAATGTCATCTAAAGAAGTAATTTCAGGTGACATTCCTCCATGTACACAGAGAAACTGCTGGTTTAAGAGGGCAGCAAGAGGAAGACAGTCAAATGTCTCCATACAGGCATCATACACCTGTTCCGAATATTTGATTCGACCTAACAAAAAAGGAAAACCAGTCAATGGAAGAAAAACTAAAATGTATCACATTTGAAAAAGGATATAGGCCAGGAGAATATGAAGCTATTTTAAAGCCATTTATTTTAGATAATTTGAAATTACAATTATCTTTATAAAGATAATTTTGAAAAGTTGCGGATAATAGGTTAACAATACCTCTCTCCTCTTAAAGACAAGTGTGACCCTGGATTAACTTTCCAGCTCTGTTGCTTGGAAATGTGATAAGGTGACTGTCCACTGTGTTACTAGGCAACATGGCTTGTGGTAAAAATTACCCAGTTACCTGGTGGGAAGCTATAGCTTTGGACTCCTCTGAAGGTAGTTTTACAACACACATTGACACTTTCGATGCATGAGGCTTCTATACCAGGATGGCTCCCTAATCTTCCCAGTATGGATATTGTTTCCTTGTACCTGAGCTGGTGAGATGGGAGTGGGCAAGAGAGACGGAAAGCTGCTGGACTGTGGTATGCACTGCTGTGAGGACCACTCCACTGAAAAGGAACGCCCAGTGCTGCCCTTCCTGATCTATATCCTTCTAAGTATATGGATGATAAGTAGGGTCCATGGTAGTCTTGTGAGTCTGAATATTTTATGGGTCTTAAAGATCCCTTAGGGGTGTTGAAGATATATAAGTGAAAGCTGGAGTCTTAGGAGATATCAATAAAATGTCAGTAATGTTTTTGCTCATGATTTTTAAGGTCTGTAAACAAATTATGTCTTGATTCTATTTTATCTAAAAACATTTGGCTTAAGCTGATGTGGTGGCTCATGCCTGCAGTCCCAGTGTTTTGGAAGGCTGAGGTAGGGGGATCGCTTGAGGCCAGGAGTTTGAGACCAGCCTGGGCAACACAATGAGGCTTAATTTTTTTTTTTTTTTGAGACGGAGTCTCGCTCTGTCATCCAGGCTGGAGTGCAGTAGCAGGATCTTAGCTCACTGCACCTCCGCTTCCCGGGTTCTTGCGATTCTTCTGCCTCAGCCTCCCGAGCACCTGGGACTACAGTTGCACGCCACCACGCCTGGCTAATTTTTGTATTTTTAGTAGAGACGGGGTTTCACCATGTTGGCCAGGCTGGTCTCAAACCCCTGACCTTGTGATCCACCTGCCTTGGCCTCCCAAACTGCTGGGATTACAGGTGTGAACCATCGCGCCCGGCCGAGGCCTCATTTTTACAGAAAATTAAAAAACAAAATTAGCTGGCTGTGGTGGCACATGCCTGCTGTCCAAGCTACTTGGGAGGCTGAGGTGGGAGGATAGATTGAGCCCAGGAGTTTGAGGCTGCAGTGAGCTACGATAGTGCCACTGCACTCCAGCCTGGGCAACACAGTGAGACTCTACCTCTAAACAATAAAAAATAAATGTTTGATTTAATAAATTATGTTTTGATGTGGCTGTCTACTTGGGGCTACAGAATAAGGAAATACATCAGCAGGTGGAAGGAGGAGTCTCTACAAATCTCTAGAAAGGAAAAGTCATGAAATAATAGGTGGGAAACTGGAAAATGGGCATTTAAAGAGAAAAAGGAACATTTTCTTCCTTGGCCTTGGTTTCAAAAAGTCAAGCTATACTCAGGGATGTGTGTGGGTAGAGAAGACCAGAAGTATAGTCAGGCAGCCCTGCAGAACTGTGAGCTCCTTCTCCTCTTCTAGGATTCTGGGAAGATGAGGTGGCCTACAGGACCAAGAGAACAAAGCTGTATCGAGTGAGTCAGACTATCTAGTTGGTAATTATTTCTGTGTTTATTTCCTTTTTGTGATCTCTAAGCCTCCAGAAAGACATAAATCAGAGCCTGGTCCTAGCAAGGCTTTGGGGAATAAAGTGAAGAATGATGGATTCAGGTTTGGGCCAGACTGAAGTACTGTACGGGTGACAGGAATGATTAGAGAGAGATCCCTAAGGAAGGTGTAAACCAGTAGACCACACTTGAGGTTGTAAGGCCTTCCATCCCTGAGTGTGAAGATTTCTCTTTAATGGCAATACTGGGTGATCAGGGTTTGAGTTCATTAAGGGAGCCTGTGGGTTTCTTTGAGGTTTTCAGAACATTTTGTATTGCTGTTATAGCAGTCAGCATAATCTATTCCACAACATATGCTAACTTTATTAGGAGCTCAAAGTTAACAAGAGCCATGTCTTATGCATCGTTGCCTCTCCTTACAGTTACATCCTTATGCTCTGCTTTGTCTTAAATACTATAAATTTTGCCCATTTCAAAGTAGATCCAGCATTGGCCATAAAGTCTGTCGGAAGTAAAAAACAAACAAAAAACTCTTTAATTTATGGTCAGTGATTGACTTTTTCTCCTGAAAATCCTAGGAACCAGAGTTCCCTCTGTTGCCAGTGTCAGTAAGGAATTCCTCCATGGGAGTTCTACACTTGAATATAGGTAGGAATTTCAATTACTTATTAATTTATGCTCCATAACATCTTACATTGATAAATGCCTTTCAATCCCAAGAATGACTCAAAATAATTCCTTAGCCTACTTCCAAAAAAGAATGCCAAGTCTGAAGATGGCAAGTAATGAAGTATATTGTTATTTTGTAAATTAAATCAGGAGGTCAAAAATTAAATTAAGCAAAAAGTAGTTCATATTATATTAATATGTGAATAAAATAGGCTACAAAATGTTACCATCTTTATTTTTTCAAAGTATACGAACTGCATGTATAATCACCAATATTTAATTTTCTGGGGGATTAGATTGACAATAGTATCTATATTTTTCTTAGTTTAGCTGTTTTTTTATGATGAATATGTAATCTTTATACAATAACATTATTATACTGCCTTTAAAAAATTTTTTTTAGAGACAGGATCTTACTGTTTTCTAGACTGGAGTGCAATCGCTGCTCACTATAACCTCAAACTCATAGGTTCAAGCAGTCCTCCTGCCTAATCTTCTAAGTAGCTGGGACTACAGGTGCACACTACCACATCCAGCTAATTTTTAAAAATTACTTGTAGAGACAGGATCTCGATATGCTGCCCAGGTTGGTCTTCAATTCCTGGCCTCAAGCAATCCTCCTGCCTCAGCCTCCCAAAGCGCTGGGATTATAGGCATGAGGTACTGCACCTGTACCTGGCCTATATTACCTTTATTATTTAAATGTATTGAAGGCTTATGATGTGTCTTTCAGTGAGTTAAGCATGTGGCATGGCATGGTGGTGAAGAGAATGGAGTCTGGAACTTGTTGCCTGCTTTGAAGAAACTCAGCCCCCTCCACTTACTAGCTATGGGACCTTGGATAAACATTTTAACTCTCTGCCTTGGTTTCCTTATCTATGGTCATAATAATAATAATACCCTGAATTGTAGATTCAGGGTTGCTGTGAGGATTAAATGAATTCATTTATATCAAATATGCAGAATAATGCTGGCACTTAGTACATACTATGTAAGTGTTAACTGATAAAGTATTTAATACTCACAGAAACCCTATGAAGTAGATATTGTTACTGTCTTCATTCAAAAACTGAGGAAATTAGGCTTACTTGCCCAAAGCTGCAAGCTAGTAACTGGCAGAACTGGGACTCAAACCTGTTCATGCTCTTAATGACCCTCTAATATTCCTCCTAACCATTATTTTTAAATAAGATTTTGAATAGGAGAATCTAAATAGCCAAATACATAATTCCCGGTGGTTAAATTAGCTGATTTAAGTGCTTTATTTTCAAGACAAATTTTTAGGATATATTCCAAAAAACAGTTATTTCTATAGCGAAGGGAAAATGCACTACAGCCATAGGATGACACGGATATAAGTTCTAACTAGTATCAATAATACAACATTAACAAAACAAAATTTTCAACAAAACCCTTTGAAAGCAATTTTGAGAGTCAGCACTACTTGCAAGAAATCACAATCTGGTCTAGTCACTGATGATATATTTGTTTCAATTTTTATTTGCTTTATTTATTATTATTATTGTTTGAGACAGGGTCTCATTCTGTCACCCAGGCTGGAGTGCAGTGGCATTATCATAGCTTACTGCAGCCTAGAACTCCTGGTCTCAAGAGATTCTCCCACCTCAGTCTCCCAAATGCTGCGATTACAGACGTGAGACATAGCTCAAATTTTAAAAGCCAGAAAAGGGTATAACGTGCCTCCTGCCCTCTCTCTGCAAGTAACCAATATTACCAGTTTCCTGGGTGTCTTTACAAAGATATTCTATGCATACACATGCAGATATGTATGTTTCTTCTCTTTCCAAAACATCCTTTTGGTTTTCACATACATGATAGCACATATGTACTGTTCTTTACTTGCTTTTTGTACTTAAGAACACATTTTGGCTATCATGCCACATCTTCAGAGGAAGAGTGGAATTAAGAGTATGCCATCCCAAAATACGCCACTCCAGCACACTGACAACTTTGAGTTAAAGGCACTTGAAAAACCACAGGTGCAGGAAGATCACTCTGGCCTTTGTGCTGTTTCTTCTTCTTTTTTTTTTTTTGAAATGGGGTCTTGTTACATGTCCAGGATGGTCTCAAACTCCTGGCCTCAAGTGATCCTCCCAGTTCAGCTTCCCAAGTAGCTGGGATTACAGGCACATGCCACAGTGCCCGGCTCATGCTGCTTTTAAAAGCAGGAGATGAAATTCCCATTTGAAAGATGTCCTCCCAGAGCAACGGACACTGAGACCACTTGAAAATGGAGGGTAGGAGGAGGGAGAGGATCAGGAAAAATAACTACTGGGTACTAGGCTTAGTGCCTGAGTGACAAAATAATCTATATAGCAAACCCCTATGACACAAGTTTGCCTATATAACAAACCTGTACATGTACCCCTGAACTTGAAATAAAAGTTAAAAAAACAAAAAGAAAAGAAAGATGCCCTCCGTGTACAAGAAGGAAAATAACACTGTTATCACCAAGGATTAATAGTTGAGGCTGAATTCAAATAACTCTTATCTTCTAGCCTCCTCACATCATTTAGTTCCTTTTTCACAACTTATTACTTTTCATCCAATTCAGCATGTAAGTGTTCAACTCTGAGTCTCGGGGTCTTCATTTTCTTACAGAGGCTCCTATGTCATATAGAACTTATATTAAATAAATCTGTATGCTCTTCTCCTATTAATTTATCTTATGTCAATTTAATTCTCCGGCCCAGCTGAAAAACTCTGAGAATAAAGGTAAAATTTGGCCTCCCCTACAGAAGAGCTTTGTAATTTTTTAACATCTACCTAGTATTTTGCTTTATGGATATGCCACAATCTAATTAGACCAATCTTTTGCTACTCTAAAAAATGCTGCAATGAGCAATGACAAACAATATTTGTTTATTTTTATTTTTTTAAATCCAGTTGTCATAACAATACTGCTTTCATTAGTAAAATTACAGGAGTTTCTGGAACTTGTCAGTAAGCTATTTAACTATACATTTAAAAACATGGTTCCTGGAAGGGCCGGGCACGGTGCCTCACGCCTGTAATCCCAGCACTTTGGGAGGCCGAGGTGGGTGGATCACAAGGTCAGGAGTTCGAGACCAGCCTGACCAACATAGTGAAACCCTATCTCTACTAAAAAAACAAAAATTACCCAGGCGTGGTAGCACACACCTGTAATCCCAGCTACTTAGGAGGCTGAGGCAGGAGAATTGCTTGAACCTGCGAGGCAGAGGTTGCAGTGAGCCGAGATTGTGCCACTGCACTCCAGCCTGGATGACAAAGCGAGACTCTGCCTCAAAAAAAAAAAAAAAAAAAAAACCAGATTCGTGGAAATAAGAAATTCATTTACTTTAGTAGAAACTTTGACCCAGAGCTATGAGCTTAAACCTACAGCATTTATGGAATAATATAAACACGAGGTTCCTTCGAAGAAAATAAACAAATAAATACATAAAAATAGGCTGGGCATGAGGGCTCAAGCCTGTAGTCCCAGCTACTCAGGAGTCTGAGATGTAGGGACCACTTGAGCCTGGGAGGTTCAGGCTGTAGTGAGCTATGATTTCACCAGTGTGCTACAACCTGGGCAACAGAGCAAGACCCTGTGGAAAGGAGAGGAGGGGAGGGGAGGGGAGGGGAGGGGAGGGGAAAGGAGGGGAGGGGAGGGGACAAGGGAAGGGAGAAGGGAAGGGAGAAGGGAAGGGAAAAGGGAAGGGAAAAAGGAAGGGAAAAGGGAAGAAAAGGAAAAGACAAAACAAGACAGACACTATGCTTCTTGCTTTCTAAGTAGATAACAATGAAGCAATACTTTTGCGAAAACACATGATATGTCAAAAATTAACTGTTAGGGGCTAGGCATGGTGGCTCACACCTGTAATCTCAGCATGTTGGGAGGCCAAGGCAGGAGGATCGTTTGAGAAGTTCAAGATCAGCCTTCGCAACATAAGCGAGACTCAGTCTCTACAAAAAAATTTAAAAATTAGCCAGGCATGGTGGCGTACACCTACAGTCCCAGCTACTCGGGAGGCTGAGGCAAGAGAATCACTTAAGTCGGGGAGTTCAAAGTTGAAGTGAGCTATGATTACACAATTGTACTCGAGCCTGGACAACAGAATGAGACCCTGTCTCTTAAAAAAATAAATTTTGTTTAACTGTTAGACAAAAAATAAATGTTTGAGGTGATGGATATTGCAGTTACCCTGACTTAATAATTATACATTGTACACATACAGTAAAAATATCACATGTACCTAAAAAATAGGTACAACTATTACATATCAGTTTTTTAAAAAAGGAAAAAAAGCAGTATACTTTTCCATAAAGAAAGGAATATTTTTTAAAAATCTCTGCATTATACAGCAATTTAAGATTGATACAAGAAAAGCCTTCACCCACTTCCCCCTTAAAAACATGAACAAGATTACAGCTGCACAATCTGAAACTAAGCATCCCTTACTAATTATAAGATGCTAATTCTTGAAGCCACAGTGGCCACTGAAGAGAGATCAGCTTATCAGTAAAAACACCCATGCACAGCAACACACATGCTCTCTCCTTATACAGGAATAAAATTTTAAACTTATACTTGAATTTGTGTGCTTGTTCCAAGATTTATTTACATTTCAGATGCAGCATTATAATAAAAAAAGGACTATCTTGGTAGACAGGAAAAAAAGAAAGCCATCAGGTTTAACTACAGTTAAATCATGTGAAAAGCAAATAAAAACCTGAGATAAGAAATTACGGGCAAAAGGAGACACTTAAAATGTTTCCAGGACCTATTGTTCCAGCTTCTAAAAATAGTCTGAACCATTTATACCTGTCAAAAAAATCCCTGATGTTATCATTACACATTGCATCCCTGTATCAAAATATTTCATGTATCCCATAAATACATACACCTACTATATACCCATAAAAATTAAAAATTAAAAAACAATTCTGAAAAGACAGAAGAATAATTAAGAAAAATGTCACCTAAAAAAACCTCTGAAATTTAATTCAAAACAAAGGCAGTCACAGGGAGCTTTCTTCACTACGTATCCACTCCTAATTAATAAAATTAGCTGACTTTTATCAAGCATTATATTCCAGGGCATTTGTTAACTGCTATATGCATTATTTAATGTTCCCAGGTAAGAAATGAAGGTGTTAAAGAATACCCCAATGTTTGATTTAGAAAAATAATATAAAATAAAATATTTCTAATTTTTGTATTTGGTGAATTGGTTCCCAAAGGATAGTAGAAGCTTCCTGGCCGAGTGCGGTGGCTCAAGCCTGTAATCCCAGCACTTTGGGAGGCCGAGACGGGCGGATCACGAGGTCAGGAGATCGAGACCATCCTGGCAAACACGGTGAAACCCCGTCTCTACTAAAAAAAATACAAAAAACTAGCCGGGCGAGGTGGTGGGCGCCTGTAGTCCCAGCTACTCGGGAGGCTGAGGCAGGAGAATGGCGTGAACCCGGGAGGCGGAGCTTGCAGTGAGCTGAGATCCGGCCACTGCACTCCAGCCTGGGCGACAGAGCGAGACTCCGTCTCAAAAAAAAAAAAAAAAGAAGCTTCCTAAAGACTCCAGAGCCGTCATTCTTAACCAACAGCACACAGCTGAACTACCTCGGGTGCTTACAAAGCTTTTCAAATGCTTGGGCCCCAACTGGGTAATTTTTAAATTACCAACTTGAAAAATAATAATAATTATAAAAGTAGTACACAGTGGTAGTAAAAAATAACTCAAACAATACTAGAGAGGATATAAAATTAAAAGTAAGTTATGCATGATGGCATGCACTTATAGTCCCAGCTATTTAGGAGGCTAAGGCTGGAGGATTGCATGAGTTTGAGACTAGCCTGGGCAACATGTCAACACAACATCTCAAAAACAACAACAACAACAACAACAACTTAAGTCCTCCTAGCCCAACCTCCCACTGTTAATGATTTCTTCTGTACATTATATATTTTTAATTTACAAAGGAGATAACCATTTACATGCTCTGCAAATGGCTTATAAAATAGCATCTCTCCATATCAGTACATATTATGGGTCTATCTTGGTCTGTCTTTCTTTTGTTTTTGGAGACAGAGACTTGCTCTATCATCCAGGCTGGAATGTGGTGATCATAGCTCACTGCAGCCTTGAATTACTGGGCTCATGCAATCCTCCTGCCTCAGCCTCCCAAGTAGCTATAACTATAGGCACATGCCACCCACCACACTCAGCTACTTTTTAAATTTTTTGTAGAAAGAGTCTTACTATGTTGCCCAGGTTAGTCTCAAACTGCTGGGCTCAAGCAATGCCCCCATCTCAGCCTCCCAAAGTGTGGGCATAAGCCACTGCACCTGGCCACCTTGGTCTTTCAATAGCTGCCTAGCATTCCATTGTTAAAAGGCATATTATTCATCACTGTCTTGTCGACATTGAGATTATCTTTTTGTTGTTGTTGTTAAAATTAACATTGCAGTGAACATCCTTAAGCATCCATATCTTACTGTCTTTTTGTGAGTATATTTGTGTGGTAGATGAATTCTAAAATGACCTGAATTGACCTACATCTTTGTATGTATAATCCACTCCTCTTTTAGTGGATGAAAACTGTAAGTATGATGAGACTCCCATTATTTTGTCCCATTACATGGCAAAAGAAAGACTATCTTGGGAGGGCCTGATCTAATCAGGTGAACATTTATTTATTTATTTACTTATTTATTTTTAGGGACAGGGTCTCTATCACTCAGGCTAGAATGCAGTGGCACAATCAGCTCACTGTAATCTCAAACACCTACGCTCAATCTATCCTTCAGTCTCAGCTTCTTAAATGGCTGGGACTACAGGCTTGCACCACCATGCAGGCTGACTGAATTTTAAGTTTTTAATTTTCTTTTTGGTAGAGAGGAGGTCTCACTATGTTGCTCAGGCTAGTCTTGAACTCCTGGCCTCAAGTGATCCTCTCCCCTTTGGCCTCCCAAAGTGCTGAAATTACAGGCATGAGCCACCATGCTTGACCTAAGATGAGCCTTTTAAAAACAGGGTGAGGGTTTCTTTCCAGCTAGCTAATCACAGAAGAGAAGGTCAGAGAGATGCATTCAGGGCGGCCTGGAAAAAAGCAAACATTCATATTGCAAACTACCACTGGAGGCTACATGTTATGGAACTGCAAGCAATATCCAGAAGCTGAGAGTCATCCCTGGTCAACAGCTAACAAGACAACAGGGACCTTAATCCTACAGTTACAAGGACTGCCAACAAGTGACCTTGGATAAAGACCCTAAGCCCCAGGTGAGAACTGAAACCCTGGAAACACCTTGATTTCAGTGAGATTCTATACAGAGAGTCTAGCCACACTGTGGCCCGGACTTCTGACCTACAATAACTATGAGATAATAAATGTGTTCTTTTAAGCCACTAAATTTGTGATAATTTTTTATGCATTCAAAAAGTAATACAATCTGCATAATAAATTCCTACAAATGAAATTGCCAGATCAAGGGGATATGCACTTAAAATTTATATATATATTACAAAATTGCTCTTCAAATACTTCACACCTTTGTTGTTGTTGTTGAGACAGAGTCTCACTCTGTCTCCCAGGCTGGAGGGTAGTGGTGATCATGGCTCACTATAGCCTCAAACTCCTGAGCTCAGGTGATCCTCCCACCGCAATCAGCCTCCTGAGTAGCTAGGACTATAGGTGAGTACCTCCATACACAGCTAATTTTTTGTGTTTTTTTTTTTTTTTTTTTTTTTGTAGAGATGGGGTTTCAACATGTTGACCAGGCTGGTCTTGAACTCTTGGGCTCAAGTGATCCACTCACCTCAGCCTCCAAAAGTACTGGGATTATAGGCATGAGCCACCATGCTCAGCCTACACCAATTTAAACATCCACCAACAGTCGATTTAAAACTTCCCGGTAATTATCTGCTGATTTAAAGTGTTTATTCCAGTAAGTCACCAAGGGCTGGAAGGATCTGTATCTTGCCCTCTTGTAGCTGACTTTTTTGACAGAGGGACTTTTCAAAAAGTGATTATCCTCTAAAATTTATCTTAATAACAAAGACCTTTTCTTTGAGGATCTACTAGGAGAGACGTTGTCATTACAACTGCCATCTCCAATGTAAGAAGCTACTGGTAGTGAGAACTCGTATGAGCGTATGAAACACTATAAATAGCAATCTACCTGTCAGTAAATGGATCTGTGGCAGATGAATAAACTCTGAGTCTCTGAAAACAAATGTAAAAGTTTTTTTAACTTGGAAAATTATTTTTGGAATAAAAGTTTAAATAGTTTATAATAGATTCTTCTAAGATAATAATCTGCAGAAAAATCTGAATAAGATACAAAATGAAATCCATGATCAAAATATCAACCATACGAACACTAAAGTATATTTATATATTCAGGATTCATTAAAAGGGGTAAATTGGCCGGGCGTGGTGGCTCAAGCCTGTAATCCCAGCATTTTGGGAGGCCAAGATGGGCGGATCACGAGGTCAGGAGATCGAGACCATCCTGTCTAACACGGTGAAATTTCGTCTCTACTAAAAATACAAAAACTAGCCGGGCGAGGTGGCTGGCGCCTGTAGTCCCAGCTACTCGGGAGGCTGAGGCAGGAGAATGGCGTAAACCCGGGAGGCGGAGCTTGCAGTGAGCTGAGATCCGGCCACTGCACTCCAGCTTGGGCGACAGAGTGAGACTCCGCCTCAAAAAAGAAAAAAAAAAAGGGGGGGTAGATTTTAGAGCCAGATGGGACCCAAGAGATTTAGTTTAGCTTATTTTATAGAGAATATATGCTAATATTTTAGAAGTCAAAACAGGTAAAATTTTGCTTTTGTTTATTTCAGTACTTTCATCACAAAAATAAAAAAAAATTTTAGTGTATAACCCAATATACATATTTTCTGGAAGACTACTTTAGAGTATGTCAAAAGTCTTTAAAATGTGCGTGCCCTCTAACCCAGAAATTCTTTTTTGAGAGTTTGTTCTGAAGATACAGATCATAGATGCTCATTCATTCAAATGAACTCAATCAGTATTTATTAAGCAACTTCGATGAGCAACTAATACTGTTGTGCGTGTTGGGGAAAACAACAGTGAACAAAATGTATCCCTGCTGGCAGGAAGCTTACGTTCTGGTGGCAGAGAAAGACAGTCAACAAATAAATATACATAAATCTCAGGTGTTGATAAACACTATGAAAAGAAACAGGGTATGAGGGTAAAATCATGAGATTATGATTTAAAAAGCAACCAGAGGAGAAAATCTCAGAAGAAATGACATGAATGAAACAGAATGTATGTCTTATAAGCAGATAGAGATCTGGGAAAAGAAGAACTAAAAATGCAAATGCTCTGGGGCAGGATCTCCCAAACATCCCCAACATAGTCAGCATCATACTGTGTGTCAGTGAGCAGCCAATTATGAGTACTAGATGCTAGTCAAGGAAATCTATGAATTTGTTTTTCTGAGACAGCATCTCACTGTATTGCCAAGGCTAGTCTAAAACTCCTGGGCTGAAGGGATGGTCTAGCCTCAGCTTCCCACTGTGTTTTTTTTTAAATCAGCAAGTAATGTTTTGACTTTCAAAATAATTCTACTTTTTTTTTTTTTTGAGTCAGAGTCTCACTCTGTTGCCCAGGCTGGAGTGCAGTGGCAGGATCTCAGCTCACCACAACCTCTGTCTCCCGGATTCAAGTCATTTTCCTGCCTCAGCTTCCTGAGTAGCTGGGATTACAGGCGCACACCACCACACCCGGCTAATTTTTGTATTTTGAGTAGAGACAGGGGTTTCACCATGTTGGTCAGGCTGGTCTTGAACTCCTGACCTTGTGATCCACCTACCTCAGTCTCCCAAAGTGCTGGGATTACAGGCATAAGCCATCGCGCCCGGCCAATAATTCTACTTTTATATTAAACTTATTTTTACTATTACAATAGTACTTACAGTTAGAAACAACCTAACTATCCTATGATTGTTAGTAAATTAGCTACATATATGATTGTGCATTTGTAAGATGGAATACTTTAAAAAAATTAAAATAACACTTACAAGCCATGTTGTCAAAAATATTCAATGATATGGAAAAAATGCTATTACATTAGGTGAAACAGAAATGTATTAAACACTACATATGAGCCCAATTTTATTTTAAAAATATATACAGATAGATATATATATATATACCTGAACTATTTCATAATAATGAAAAAGAATGGAAAACCATATTTCAAATAGTGTGATAACACTGATTACTTCTAAGTGGCATGATTACTGACACTTTTTTTTTTTGAGACGGAATCTTGCTTTGTCGCCCAGGCTGGAGTAGAGTGGCATGATCTCGGCTCACTGCAACCTGATTATGGACACTTTTTTTCTTTTTTTTTTGAGACAGAGTCTTGCTCTGTCGCCCAGGCTGGAGTGCAGTGGCAGGATCTCAGGTCACTGCAAGCTCCGCCCCTGGGTTTATGCCATTCTCCTGCCTCAGCCTCCCAAGTAGCTGGGACTACAGGCACCCGCCACCTCGCCCGGCTAGATTTTTGTATTTTTTAGTAGAGACAGGGTTTCACCGTGTTAGCCAGGATGGTCTCGATCTCCTGACCTCGTGATCCGCCCATCACGGCCTCCCAAAGTGGGGGATTACAGGCTTGAGCCACCGCGCCCGGCCTTGTTTATGGACACTTTTATCTTCTTTAGACTTCTCTATGCTTTCCAAATATCCCAAATTAATTATTTTTTAAACAAGAGGGAACCCAAAAGTTATATTCAAAATAAATGCCTTAGAAGATAGAGTCTTAGTTCTTCGCAGGTGAAAAAAATAACAACAGGACAGGAAGCATTTGAATTCCATTAGTTATTTTTCTTTATGTTTGATTTACTTGGGACAGGTTAAAGGGTAACTAATAAAGTTCTAGAGGAGTGATTATACTTACATTCCTGTTTGAAGGTGAAATAGTCTGTAAGATGCCTGCATTCATGATTTCCCCGAAGCAGGAACAATGTTTTGGGATGATTAATCTTTAAACTCCATAAATACAGCACACACTATAAGACAGAAAAAATTTTCTTTGTGACCATTATAATGCATAAACACAATTTATATAATTCAAATGACTTGCTGTAATGACATATATCATTGTTATTCCAAAACTGAAAAATGAAACCTTTTGAATGTGATATACCTTCTGCCCTAGAATTTGACAAGAGTATAGAGTAGCTTTCACAGAAATCTCTCTCTAATCTCTGTTCTCATGTTCTAAATATCTAGAACTATCTCAGAAAGCCACTCACACATATATTAGTCCTAAAACCTGTATTTTATTTAATTCTGAAACACTAAAGGCATTTCCACTAAGACCAGGAACAAGGCAAGAATATTTACTATCTCTGCTACTGTTCAAAACTGGTGTAAGGGTATTAGCCAATTGAGTTACACCTCAATTAGAGGGTTAAGAATGGGTAAAAAATAAAACTATCTCTATTTGCAGATATAACCCCCAAAAATCAATAAAACTAACTCAAATAATAAAATAATTCAGTAAAGTAGCAGGATATAAAATTAACATACAAAATCAACAGCTGTGGGGCACAGCGGCATGCATATGGTTCCAGCTACTCAGGAGGCTAAGGCAGGTGGCTCACTTCAGCCCAGGAGTTCAAGGCCAACCTGGGCAACATTGGGAGACTCCATCTCAAAAAAAAAAAAAATAGGGCCAGGCGCAGTGGCTCATACCTGTAATCTCAGCACTTTGGGGGGCCGAGGTGGGCAGATCACCTGAGGTTGGGAGTTCAAGACTACCCTGACCAACATGGAGAAACCCTGTCTCTCCTAAAAATACAAAATTAGCCGGGCATGGTGGCACATGCCTGTAATCTCAGCTACTCAGGAGGCTGAAGCACGAGAATTGCTTGAACCTGGGAGGCGGAGGTTGCCACAAGCCGAGATCACGCCACTGCACTCCAGTCTGGGCAATAAGAGCAAAACTCTGTCTCAAAACAAACAAACAAAAATAGACCTTTTATACAGAAACAATCAACAGAACATCATGGTAGAAAAATCCCCATTTGTAACAGCAACAAAGAGGCCTAAAGACACAGGAATAAATTTAACAAGAAATGTGCAAAATCCATACAAGGAAAAAATTTAAATGTCCCTATAGGACATAAAAGTAGACATGAAATAATGGAAAGACATTCCTTGTTCTTGGACAGAATGAATCAACATGAAAAGATTACAGTTCTCGGCCAGGCACAGTGGCTTATGCCTGTAATCCTAGCACTTTTGGAGGCCAAAGTGGGCAGATCAACTGAGGTCAGGAGTTCGAGAACAGCCCGGCCAAGATGGTGAAACCCCGTCTCTACTAAAAATACAAAAATTAGCCAGGCGTAGTGGCGAGTGCCTGTAATCCCAGCTACCTGGGAGGTTGAGGCAGGAGAATCACTGGAACATGGGAGGCAGAGGTTGCAGTGAGCCAAGATCACGCCACTGCATTCCAGCCTGGGTGACAGTGAGATTCTGTCTCAAAAAAAAAAAAAAAAAGATTACAGTTCTCCCTAATTTAAGTCATTGAAATTTCAAGAAAAATACAAACAAGCTATTTTATGGAGTTAGACAAGTTGACACTAAAATTAACATGGAAAAATGAACATGCAAGAAAGAATAGCCAGGAAAACGCTAAAAAGAGACACTATGAGGGCAGACTAGCCCTACCAGATGTTAAAACATACAAACGTCTATAATCAAAACAGTGGTACTGGCCTTATGTAGATAAATATACCAGTGGAATTTTATACTACAGATACAGTATAAAAGTACCTATAAAAACATGGTAAATAATAAAGGTGGCATCTCAAATCACAGTAATAATGATGAACTTTTAAATAAATGGCTCTGGGTCAGGTGGCTGCCATTTAAAAAAAAAAGATAAAGTTAGATCCACATCTTACACAATGTACAATAAACAACAAAAGGATGAGCAATCTAAATGTAAAAAGATAAAACCACACAAGTTCTAGAAGAAAACATGAGTGAGTTCTTAAGCCCAGTGTAGGTCAAAATTGATGTAGGTAAGAACTGTGTAACCAATGACTAAAAATCCAGACACAATAAAATAAAAGATGGGTAAACTTGACCACACAAAAATGAAAATAGGCCAGGTGCGGTGGCTCACACCTGCAATCCCAGCACTTTGGGAGGCTGAGGCAGGCAGATAACCTGAGGTCAGGAGTTTGAGACCAGCCTGGCCAACATGGTGAAATCTCATCTCTACTAAACATACAAAAATTTGCTGGGCATGGTGACAGGTGCCTGTAATCCCAGCTACTCGGGAGGCTGAGGCAGGAGAATCGCTTGAACCTGGGAGGTAGAGGTTGCAGTAAGCTGAGATCACGCCATTGCACTCCAGCCTGGGCGACAGAGCAAAACTCCATCCCCAAAATAATAATAAAAATAATAATAATAATATAATTTGCATAGTAAAAAAACAATTTGGCCAAACTGACAAAACTACACATTCATTTAACTTTTGACCCACTTCTAGGAATCTACCCTGAAGATACACTTCCAACAATATGAAAATAAATATGCACAAGGCTGTAGCATGTGTGTAATAGTAAAATATTAGGAACAACCTAAATGACCATGCACAGGAGAGAGGCTAAGCTATGATATGCTCAAACAATAAAGCACAAGGATGAGGAAGATCTCTATAAACTGATTTAGAGTGATTTCCAGGATACATTTTTAGATGAAAAAAGCAAAGTATGGCTGGGCATAATGGCTCACAAATGCAATCCCAGTGCTTTAGTAGGCCAAGGTAGGAGGATAGCTTGAGGCCAGGAGTTTAAGACCAACCTGGGCAATACAGCAAGACCCCATCTCTACAAAACATTTAAAAATTAGCCAGATATGGTGGTCACATGCCTGTAGTCCCAGCTATTTAGGAGGCTGAGGCAGGAGGATCCCTTGAGGCAAGGAGTTTGAGGCTATAATGAGCTATGATCATGATCATGCCACTGCACTCTAACCTGGGTGACACAGTGAGACTCTGTCTCCTAAAAAAAAGTACAAGAGTAGCTATAGTATGCCACCTTCTATATAATAAAGAAGACATATGAAATTCATATGTATGTATCTCCTTTGTACATAAAAAATGCAGGAAAGATAAACCCAAAAACTAAAGAGATTGGTTACCTATAGCAGGTATTCAGGCACTTAATAGACTACGAAAAGAATACTTGTTTAAAGCATAAGAGCTAAAACAAGAAGGGAGAGTGTGGCCTTGTTTAGTCTGAGGTGGCAACATGTGCGTTGGGAGACTCAAAGTAGTAGATCACTCTCCACATGTCTACCAGTGACTACAAAAGCACTGTATTGATTTTGAGGTTACAAATAAATTTTAGCAAGGAGGCATAGGCATATTTGCAGATACAGAACCCATGAATGATGATAATCAATTGTATATACCAATTATGAAATATTCTGTATATATTTCACAGCCTCAAAACACAAGCAAAAATTGAGAGGCTAAAATGCTTTGGCAGTGTCCCCACCCAAATCTCAACTTGAATGGTAGCTACCAGAATTCCCACACCCAGGGGACAGTAACTGAATCACGGGGGCTGGTCTTTCCTGTGCTATTCTTGTAATAGTGAAAAAGTCTCATGAGATCTGATGGGTTTATCAGGGGTTTCCACTTCTGCTTCTTCTTCATTCTTGCCACCACCATGTAAGGAAGTACCTTTTGCCTTTTGCCTCCTGCCATGATTCTGAGGCCTCCCCAGCCATGTGGATCTGTTAAGTCCAATTAAACCTCTTTTTGTTCCCAATTTTGGGCATGTCTTTATCAGCAGCATGAAAAAGAACTAATACAGAGGACTATGTTGAGAAACAAATAAATCAATATAGTCATGCACCACGTAATGCTGTTACAGTCAACAACACACCACATACAGGACAATGGTCCCATAAAATTAAAATGGAACTGAAAAATTCCCACATCCTAGTGATGTAGCCATCATAATGTCTACATGCAGGCATTACATGTTTGTGGTGATGCTGATGTAAAAAAACCTACTGCACTGCCAGTTGTATAAAAGTATAGCACATACAATTATGTATAGTACATAATACCTAATGATAAATTTACTGGTTTGTGTATTTACTATACTATACTTTTTATAATTATTTTCAAGTTTGTTTCTTCTATTTATAAAAGAAAAAGGCTCATTGTAAAACATCCCCAGGCAGGTCTTTCAGGAGGGATTCTAGCAGAAGGCACTGTTATAGGACATGACAGCTCCATGACTGTTACTGCCCCTGAAGGCCTTCTAGTGGGACAAGATGTGGAGGTGAAAGACAGTGATACTGATGACTCTGATCCTCTATAGGCCTAGGCGTGCATGCACGTGTGTGTGTGTGGTGTGTGTGTGTGTGTCTTCATTCTTACCAAAAAATTTTAAAAGTAAAACAATTTTTTAATAAAGTTTACAGAATAAGAATATAAGTAAAAAATATTTTTGTACAGCTGCATAAGTCTTAGGCCTTCACATTCACTCATAATACCACTTGTAAGCTAAGTGGTATTACAAAAGAGTCAAAAACTGTAAAAAAATTTTTTTTTAAATTTTTGGGGGGTATACTAGGCAAAGAACTTTATTAACCTTCATTTCAAACTTGATTCCCAGGCTTCTTCGGCTTAATTAGCTGCAAAGAATGAATTGTGCATAAGCAAAAACTGAAAAGAGCTGCAGTGTCCAAGGGCTTGAGCTTAAAAATATTAGAGATCTAGATTTTATCAGATCCATAAACAAAAATTTCTTAAAAAGCACTCATAATATAAAATAGCAGCTCCCAGTAACTTCTTCAAGTTTTATCTTCAGAAGTTGACTCAATTCAGTTTGCCTCATGCTTGGAAGCCTCATCAAAATTCTCCACAAGATCTGGAACTTCATAATTGTCATCCTTTCCAGTAGCAAGGGGTGCTTTTCCATCCACAGACTGTTTGGGCAGAGCTTCAGCCAGTCTCCTTAAACTAGTCAGACAGTCTGCACCAAGCTGGCTTAAGATGCTGGGGAGCATTTCCATCAGCTGCTTTGTCTCAGCATGGCCTGTACTGGTGAAAATGTTTGCTGGCATCTCTGTTGTTAAAGTGGATCACTGTTCCTTGGTTTGTAAACATATTCACCTCTTCAATACCAGAGATACTGTTTACCCCTAACTTCTTTAAGGAGAACTCAAGTTTTTTATCATCTGCTGTGGCTGTTCTATGAACCACCTTCTTTCTGCAAGCCATTCCTTTCCCACCAATGCGCACTTGTGCCTGCAGTTTGGCGAGTTTTTCCTGGCTCATAATTGTTTCTTTCATCTTCTCTCAGCAGATAAGGGGCCACGCGGGGAGCTAGGGTTGGTGCTTAGGGGGTCTCGGGTGGACCAGCTGAGATTAGGTGCACACACACGGGGTACGCAAGATGGCAGCTCAAAATTAAAAATCTTATAAAGTAAAAACTTACAGTAAGCTAAGGCTAATTCATTATTGAAGAAAGAAAAATACTTTTCAATAAATTTAGTGCAGTGTAAGTGTACAGTGTTTATAAAGTATCCAGTAGTATACAACAATGTCTTAGGACTTCACATTCACTCATCATTCACTGATTCACCCAGAGCAACTTCCAGTCCCGTACAATTCATTCACGATAAGTACTTTATACAGGTATTCCATTTTTTATCTTTTATTTTTTTTTTACTATATCTTTTCTATGTCTAGATATGTTTAGACACACAATACTTACCCTTGTGTTACAATTGCTTACAGTATTCAGCACAGTAACATGCTGTACAGGTTTGTAGCCTGGGAGCAACAGGCTATATATACCATGTAGCCTAGGTGTGTAGCAGGCCACACCATCTAGGTTTATGTAGGTACACTGTATGATGATTTCACAACAGCAAAATCAGCACCCATTTCTCAGAATGTACCCTCCTTATTAAGCGATGCATGACACTGTAATTGTGGTTGGAAATTTTGACACAATGCTGAAAGTAACTGATAGTGCAAGCAGACAAAAATAGTCAAAGTTATAAAGAATAGCTCAACAAGTAGAGAATACACATTCTTTCCAAGTATATATGAGACAATCACAAAAATCTACTCTGTACTATACCACAAGGAATCTCAATAAATTTCAAAGAATGAATAGTATTCCAATCATGTTCTTTAATCAAATTACATTAAATCAATAATCAGTAACAAAATACTAGCTCTAAAAAAATCCTACATGACTGTAAAGAAAAAACATACTACTTCATTAAGAAAATTCTTAAAATATAAAATACTGAATGACAATGAAAGCAATACATATCCAAATCTGTGGGCCTCAGATAAAGCAACACTTAAAGGGCAATGTATAGTGACAAGTACACTATTTTTTCATTAGATTTTCAAATATGCTAGTATACATTTAACTTATCTCTGAAAGGTCATATAAGAAACTCCTGAGAGTGACTGCAAGAGCTGAATGGCTGGCATATGAGATGCTTAATTTTATTAGTAATTAGAGAAACATTAATTAAAACAGTAGAACACTACTTTATACCCATTATATTGGCAAGTATTATTATATGAGATAAAATCATATTCTGGAAGGAGGGATGTGAGGAAATAGGAATTCTTCAGTGCTACTGGTAGGAATAGAGACTTGCACAGCCATTCTGAAGAGCCAGTTGGCAATCAATGCTCAGTTCAAGTATGAATGCACACACCCTTTCTCCTGGCAATCCCATTTTGTTCATAAACCCTATAGACATTAAATCATGGTAGATTTATATGAAGGTGTTCATCATAGCAGTGTTCATTTTAGAAAGAAATTGGAGTTAAACTAGGTGTCCACCAAGCAGAACAGAGAACTAAAGTGTCACAGATAAATACTATGAAATTCTATACAACAGGCAGAAAGCAATCAACCAGAGGCACATATACTAGTAACCTGGGTACATCTTAAAAACACAGTGGTAAGTGAAAAAAGTCAACAGTATAAATAGCACTACAAAGTGGTTCTCAAAGTATAGTCACATTCATCTCAAAGTGTGATAAAGAGCATCACCTGGGAACCCGATAGAATACAGATTGCCAGTTTCCACCCCAGGCCTGATGAATCAGAAACAGGGTCAGGGCCCTGCAACCTGTGTTTGCACAAGCCTTCCAGGTAATAATGATGTATGGTAACATTTCAGGACTACTGGACAGCATCATATCATTTATGTAAAATTAAAATATTTTATCTGTAAAAGTTCTATATATTAAAAAATTAATATATTAGACATATTGGCTGGATGTGGCAGCTCATGCCTGTAATCCCAGCACTTTGGGAGGCTGAGGTAGGTGGATCACGAGGTCAGGAGATCGAGACCATCCTGGTTAACATGGTGAAACCCCATCCCTACTAAAAATACAAAAAAAATTGCTGGGTATGGTAGCATGTGCCTGTAATCCCAGTTACTGGGGAGGCTGAGGCAGGAGAATTGTTTGAACCTGGGAGGTGGAGGTTGTAGTGAGCCGAGATCATGCCACTGTACTCCAGCCTGGAAGACAGAGCAAGACTCTGTCTCAAATTAATGAATATATATATTTATTTATTATATATGTATATATTTATTATATGTATATAATATATATAACATATGTTTATTATATATATATGCTGTCCCTCTCACTAGAAAATACAGTAAAGGACTATGCTTGTGCATCTCCATGTTAGCTCCCCAGAATCTAACACAGGCACTGTTGACAATCTGAGAATCATTCATTCATATATGTATTAGATGTATTCTGAAGCATATATTAAATATAGGAGAAGCATGTGTTTACTGGGGAGAGAGAGTAGGGAACTCAGAGATCATAGATAAGGACAAAAAGAATAAAACAAAAAAGAAGGACTTTGCAAAGACTGGTGAGAAATGTGCCATGACCTGAGGAGCTCGATCAATTCAGCTGAGACTTTCCCACCTCCTCAAAAAGGAAAGACTTCAAAATCCTGAATCCAAATGTTTCTCAGTATGCCTAATCTAATCACTGACATCTCTCACCCATATTACTAGATTAAATCCTCACTGGTCTCCCTGCACCTGCTTTTGGGCGCCAAAAGTCGACTGACCTTATAACAGCTGAAGTAATTGTTTTAAAACATAAATGTGAATACGTCACTCCCCTGCTCAAAAAAAAAAAAAAAAAATTCCTCCAACAACTTCCTAGCACATTCAGAATAAAACCCAAATACATTGACATGGTTTACTAGTCCTGACATCATCTATCTGTCCAACTCTCTGCATCTCTTCCATCTCTCCCTTACTCACTATTCTGTCTAGCCTCGACAGCCTCATTTCTACACATGGACTGCCCTAGACTTGCTTCTGCCTGTGAGCTTTCACACTGGTTGTATCCTCTGCCTGGAATGTAGTTCCCTTGATCTATGCACAGCTTGTTCCTGCAGGTCATTCTGTTCAAAAATTGCCTCCTCAAAAGATCCTACCCTGACCACTCCAAGTTAGCTGCTCCTGTCCTGCTTTAGCCCCTTCCTCTGATTTGGTTCTCATGGATGGTAAACAAATACATGATGCAGTCCCTGTCACCAGAAAATACAGTAAAGGACTTTGCTTGTGCATCTCCATGTTAGATCCCCAGAATCTAACACAGGCACTGTTGATAACCTGAGAATCATTCATTCTTCGTTGTTTAGGAGTCTCCTACACATTGCAGGGTATTTTGTATCCCTGAAGCCTATTTATCAAATGCCAAAAGAAACTTTTAATCATTGTGACAAACAATTTAAACATCATTGTATGTAATTATGAATGCATCTAAAGCATAGGTTCTCAAAAATGGAATTGTTGCATTAAAGCATATACACATTTTCAAACAGACATTGCAAAATAATCATAAAGCTTAAACATATAAACATATGTAAATAAATAACCTTATGTGGCTTTATTCTTTTGAGGGGTTAAATTTCATTACCAAGATACCAATTTTCACAAAATATTCCAAGGAAAAGTTATATTAAATCAATATACAAATTTAGAATGCACTTTATCTTTTCTATACCTACATTTCCCAACCTACATTTCCCAACCAAGAACAAAATATATCTTTTGATTTATTTGGGTATACATTTGTGCCTTCTAATTCACCTTTTTGAGGTAATGAAATATATAAAGGCACAATCCACCCATAGTACAATGTCATTTGGTGATGTGCTTCTTGGCCTCTAATTTCAAGTTTTATTTCCTTATTTTATGTATCAGGACACAACTGTACAATTGTCTTGTACAGTTCAATTACAAGGTCATGATTTTCAAGAGATCTGTTCAACCACTCAATTATTTTTTCACTTCTATGTGAGCAGAATTTTTACTCTGCCTCCAGAATCATTTCTGTATGTCAATGCCTATTCATCAATTGGTCATCTAATAACATTTATATCACCTGGTCATCTGATAACATTTTTCTCTTTGGTGGCTTCTGTGCATTTAATACAATATATCTTTGCTGAAAACGTTCCCTTTAATCTTTTCTTTTCTCACAAAATCAATTAAAGAAAACTCAAATTTGGCTTCCCCTCTCACAGAGGAAGAGGAAGCACTTTGTTTTTATTTTTATTCTCTTTAGACGGAGTCTCACTCGGTCACCTGGGCCAGAATGCAGGGGGCATGATCTAGGCTCACTGCAACCTCTACCACCAGGGTTCATGCGATTCTCCTGCCTCAGCCTCCCAAGTAGCTGGGACTACAGGCATGCATCACCACATGTGGTTAATTTTTTGTATTTTTAGTAGAGACGGGGTTTCACCACATCGCCCAGGCTGGTCTCGAACTCCTCACCTCAGATGACCCACCCTCCTTGGCCTCCCAAAGTGCTAGGATTACTGGCGTGAGCCACTGTGCCCAGTCAGCACTTTGTAATAGGTACAAATGAAGAGGGAACATCAAAAGGCTCAAAGAAAAAAAAAAACCTTACTATTCTGTTTTATCAGCGACAGAAGTCTTAAAAATGATCTACTCTTTCATCCAGTTACTTCATGTGTGAGAATCTGATCTAAGTATCTGAAATGCCATCACGGATATATTCAAAAAGATGTTAACTTCAGCAATGTGCAGAATGGAAATAACTGGAAAACAACCTTGTACCATTTAAATACAAGTGATAACCAAATCCAACTCGCTGTTGTGTAAAATTTTTAAATATCTCATAAAACACGAAGTCTGGGCCCGGCACGGTGGCTCATGCTTGTAATTCCAGCACTCTGGGAGGCTGAGGCAGGCAAATCTCCTGAGGTCAGGAGTTTGAAACTAGCCTGGCCAACATGGTGAAACCCCGTCTCTACTAAAAATACAAAAATTAGCCAGGCGTGGTGGTGGGTGCCTGTAATCCCAGCTACTCGGGAGGCTGAGGCAGGAGGATCACTTGAACCTGGGAGGCAGAGGTTGCAATGAGCCGAGATGGTGCCCCACTGCACTCCAGCCTGGGCGACAGAGTGAGTGAAACTCTGTCTCAAAAAAAAAAAACATCAAGTCTGGAGATGAGATGTCCAGGTTTGGTGTACTAGTTCAACATCTTCACCAAGAAACCAAGCCCTCTGTATCTCAGTGATCTGCGATTGACAGGTCTGCTTTTTCCTCCTTAGTCATGTCTCCTCCTCATAGTTACAGCATGGCTGCTACAGTACACACATCCACATATGAAGTGACATGGTGGAAAGGGGGTCTAAAAGCTTCGACCTTGCAATAGTCTTTTCATCAAGAAAGAGTGTTTCCAAAAGCAAGCAAACAAACAAAAACCCAGCTGAGTTCCTTTTATTTATTACTGGTTAAAAGAAAATCCAGTGTTTACCCCTAGACCAGTCATGAGTGACAGGAAATTGATTGTCTAGTTCAGACCAACCAGAATTCATTCCCTGGAGATGGGATAAGGGCCTTCCTTCCCTGAAATCAAAGGTTCTCCCTGCAACCCGAATCTCATTTATCTGAATAAAATAGAGATATTGTTTGTAGGGAAGATGGAGGGAAAATGTACGCAATAGCATGACCTGCTATAAACCTATTTTTCCAACAGTAGAGGAATGGTGAAATAAATTAAGGTATTTATATCATTAACTACTGTGAAAGTTGATCATATGAACTGGGTTATTCCTGTCATACCCAACTAAAACAAAGTCAAGAGGGCAGAGGCGGGGGGGAAGCACTCAGGACATATAACACAGCCCCAAAAATGTAATTCTTTGCAAAAACCATGTCTGCTGAAACTGCCTGCTATTACTGGAAACCAGTTTTATCTAATGGCTACTGAAATGATCTGCTGAAATTCTAAGGCTAATTTTACCCACGGCCATCACTCACCACTCAGAACTGGCAAGCCCTCCAGAATCTTACTAGTGTCGATGAACTTTCTCAAAGAGCAGTATATAACATTTCTCTTTTTCATAAAACCTCTAACCTTCTCTTTGTTCTTCAGACATACCATTCTGTCTGCATGCATGCCCTAAACTGCAATTCTTTCTTCACGAATAAAACATCTTAATTTCAGAGATTCATCTCCATGTTTCATTTGACTTTGATATACTTGGTCAAGTATAAGTCTAAGGCTGACTCATCTCAGAGAATATCAGCAGCCATTGGAACTATAGTATGAGGTAGCCACACTCTGAAAGCCACCCCCTCCCCTACCAGCTTCTGCAAGCTGCCTCTTTTTCCCTTAGTGAGTCATTCTTGGACTGAACTCCCGATTTTGGTTGAGTTCTGTTTTATCTGGGATTTGGATGGGATGGTGTCTTTCCCCTTCCAGTCTGCTCTGGCTGAGAGATCTCCTATTAAGAGAGACTCTTCCTCCTTGTAGACCCTGACTGTGGGGTCTCAGGGAAGGGATTTTTCCCTTTGGGTTGAGGCCTTGGGATCTCTCTTTTTTCTTTCAGTTGGAGAAGGCTTCTTATCGTCCTTCTTGGTAAGTGGGTACTTTATTTTCCCATCTGTGCTTGCATTTATTTGGCCTTTCCAAATTCAGTGCTTACATTTAATTGGTTTTTGTGTATTTGGGATTAAACCAGAGCACCCACAATAAAATGGGCTCTCAAAATTCAAAGGCATGCCAAGATATTTTCTGGGATTCCAGCTGGTAACATGTTCAAACATTATAAGGATCATTCAAACAGTCTGTTGTTCTTTAAACTAAAAGACCACAGTTATAAAACAATCACAGCAAATAAGATATGCATATCTCATTGATATTTTAAGGCTAAAAAAAAGGATTCAGGACTCAAAGAATGACTTCCTAAAAAAATACTCCCATCAAAGCTAGCTGAAACAATTTCCTCTCTAGAGCTTTCCCCTCCGCTCTGCCTCCTCTCATCTTTTTCTAAACTAAACTCTCTTTTTTCAAAACTCTTTGGCTATTCTGGCATACTGACCATTTAGTAAAACAATTAAAACCGGCAGATATTAAAGAAAATCATTTTGACCTTCATGCTGTTTCCTTTGCAAAAATGAAATTCCCATGTAAAGACAGCCTGCCCATAGTAAAAGGAATGGCAACACTTTTATCTTCAAGGATAAAGAATTGAGACCAAGAAAATATTGAACAGATCTTGTTAGAAGATAATTCAGTCATATTTCCACAATTAACTATTCTGTGTTGAATCCAGTTTATTGGTAACTGACTCAAACTATGTTACTCAAAATTTAGTTCACAACCCTTATAATATTGCCAGTTTTAAAAAAGAACATTAAGTTTGGCCTTATTCCATTTTCTCAGAAAGATAATCTGGATCCAACTGTTTTTTATAAATTGGTGAGTGTTTTACTATCTCATGAACAAAACTCTAAAACAAAAGCCATAAGAATTTATTTATAAGTATGTATATCTGTGTAGATATGCTTATATTATATATATACTATGTTCTATGCTGTGTCTACATAATAAAATCTGATGTAGTCAGCCAGAAATCCCTATAAACTTTATTCTGATTGGTTTAAATAAATGTGTGCTCATATAAAATATACAGTAATTAACCCAAATGTTTTTTCAGTTCTTGTGACTTAAGTACATAATTGTTTTTAAAATTGTTGATAAAAGCTGGCTGTGGTGGCACATGCCTGTAATTCTAGCACTTTGGGAGGCTGAGGTTGGAGGGTATCCTGAAGCCAGAAGTTCAAGGCCAGCCTGAACAACACAGTGAGACCCATCTCCAAAAAAAATTAAAAAAAAAAAATTAGCCAAGTGTGGCAGCACACACCTGTAATCCTAGCTAATTGGGGTGGCTGAGGCAGAAGGACTGCTTGAACCCAGGAGCTCAGGGTTATAGTGAGCTATGATTGCACCACTACACTCCAGTCTAGGTGACAGAGCAAGACCCTGTTTCTTAAATTTTTTTTTTTTAATTATAAGATAGGCATAAAAATGTGTTCTTTACTGAGAAATAATTTTGTATGATAAAGAATCTTATGTGGCAAATTTTTGTCCTAAAATAAAATGGTTATTTAAGAAAGGAAATACAGGACAAAGCAGAAAGTCCAAGCATGTCATTAATGGTCTGAGTGACCATTAATAGAAACAACAGATTCTGGAGAGGATGTGGAGAAACAGGAACGCTTTTACCCTGTTGGTGGGAGTGTAAATTAGTTCAACCGCAGTGGAAGATAGTGTGGCGATTCCTCAAGGATTAAAACCAGAAATACCATTTGACCCAGTAATGGAATTACTGGGTATATACCCAAAGGATTATAAATCATTCTACTATAAAGACACATGCACACGTATGTCTATTGCAGCACTATTCACAATAGTAAAGACTTGGAACCAACCCAAATGCCCATCAATGATAGACTGGATAAAGAAAATGTGGCACATATACACCATGGAATACTATGCAGCCATAAAAAATGATGAGTTCATGTCCTTTGCAGGGACATGGATGAAGTTGGAAACCATCATTCTCAACAAACTAACACAGGAACAGAAAACCAAACACCACATGTTCTCACTCATAAGTGGGAGCTCAACAATGAGAACACAGGGAGGGGAACATCATACACCGGGGCCTGTCGGTAGATGCGGGGCTGGGGAGGGATAGCATTAGGAGAAATACCTAACGTAGATGACAGGTTGATGGATGCAGCAAACCACCACGGCACATGTACACCTATGTAACAAACCTGCATGTTCTGTACATGTATCCCAGAATCTAAAGTATTAAAAAAAAAAAAAAAGGAAACAAAACTTTTACATTTCATCAAGATAATTTCTGTGTTGCCCTTATTAGGTATTTTATTACTTAGGAAAACTAAGCTTTAAGGAAGTTAAAGTTTTTACATCCATGTAACTTTATTACTTTGGAAATCTTCTGATTATCACTGGCTGAATGAATATTATTATTATTATTATTATTATTATTATTATTATTATTATTATTATTTATTTTTCTTGAGACGGAGTTTGGCTCTTGTTGCCCAGGCTGCAGTGCAGTGGTGTGATCTTGGCTCACTGCAACCTCTGCCTCCCAGGTTCAAGTGATTCTCCTGCCTCAGCCTCCCAAGTAGCTAGAATTACAGGCACCTGCCACCATGCCCGACTACTTTTTTGTATTTTTAGTACAGACGGGGTTTCACCATGTTGGCCAAGCTGGACTCAAACACCTGACCTCAGGTGATCCACCTGCCTCGGCCTCCCAAAGTATGGGATTACAGGCATGAGCCACTGCACACAGCTAAATGACCATTATTTTATAGTGACCTGTGTGATTCTGTTTTGATCAGATGTTCTGAGCCTTTTGACATCTTTGACAAACGTCCCCAAAATCAAACCCTCAATTAAGTCTTTTTTTGTTTTTTATTTTTGTAGAGAAAAGGTCTTGCTCAGGCTGGTCTTTAACTCTAGACACAAGTTAGCCTCCTATCTAGGCCTCCCAAAGAACTGGGACTACAGGCTTAAGCCAATGTAAGGTACTTTGGACCTAAAATTAACTTTGGGGCTGGCTGCAGTGGCTCACACCTGTAATCCTGGCACTTTGGGAGGCTGAGGGAGGTGGATCACCTGAGATCAGGAGTTCGAGACCAGCCTGGTCAATATGGTGAAACCCCATCTCTATTAAAAATACAAATATTAGCTGGGCATGGTGGTGGGGGGCTGTAATCCCAGCTACCCAGGAGGCTGAAGCAGGAGAATCACTTGAACCTGGGAGGTGGAGGTTGCAGTGAGCTGAGATTGCACCACTGCACTCCAGCCTGGGTGACAGAGCAAGACTCTATCTCAAAAAAATTAAATTAAATTAAATTAACTTCGGGATTTTCCAGTTCAACCCCTGGAAAGCCTCAAAAGATCTATATCTCTCATCTTACAGAGATATGAAATGATCAGGCTTATTTAGTAAATTATATAAGAAACTTAAACGGTAAGTGATATTAGATCTTCTTTTAGTTGCATTTATGGGTATGTTGTTAATATAAATGTTTCAAAAATTGTGTAATTCATAAAAGTCTAATATGTTTTCAGTCTTAACTCTGATTATTGTATCCTAAAATGCTATCTATAATAGAAATAACAAAATTCCTTATCAATTGTAAACTTTCATCAGATTTTTAACCATGGCTGCTCTAAGCTTTTGTCATTCACAGTTACTATTTTGTCTCTAAAAACATGCACAGTCAGATTCATGGAAAAGACTTCAACAAGTATTCTTAAATATAGGTTGCTGATAACATTAACAGCAATAGGCTAAATAAAAATTTCCACAATTCTAATAAACTGACGGAATCATGAAACTACTAATGGAGATCAAGCAGAATATAAATTGATTACATGAGATTAAGTAAAACTTGTCAGCTCTCCCAAACCTTACTAGTGCCAATGAACTTTCTCAAACAGCAATACATAACATTTTTCTTTCTCATAAAACCTAACCCTCTCTTTTTTTCAGACATACCAAAGACCGCTCACTCTGTGTGTATGCCCCAAACTGCATTTTTTTCTTTTCTTTTCTTTTTTTTTTTTTTTGTGAGACAGAGTCTCGCTCAGTCACCCAGGCTGGAGTGCAGTGGGGTGATCTGGGCTCACTGTAACCTCCACCTCCTAGGCTCAAGCCATTCTCCCGCCTCAGCCTCCCAAGTAGCTGGGATTACAGACGCCTGCCACCACACCTGGCTAATTTTTGTATTTTTAGTAGAGACGAGGTTTCATTATATTGGCCAGGCTGGTCTTTTTTCTTCCCAGAAAAAATGTTTTAATTTCAGAGATTTGTCTCTATTTTATTTGACTTTGACACTACACTTCTGGAGAAATCTTAACAATACAGAAAAACGCTTTCCATATAATCTTGAGTAGAAAAAGAAGATCAGAAAAGGAACATACAAAATGCCCTCAATTTTCTTAAAAATAAAATGTATACAAATGCAAAAGAAGAAAAAAGGCTGTAAGAAAATATAATAAAACATTAACAGTGACTACCTCTGATTTGTAGAAAGCTTTTGTTTCCTAGATTCTGCATTTCCCACTTTTTCTATTAAAAAATAAATTATTTATAACAAAAAATTTTAATAAGAATTCCATGACCTTATTTTCATCTATTAAACAAAAACATCACACTCATGGTTATCAAAAATATTGATTAAAAAATTATTTTTCAAGTGTATACTTGCAACATGTTAGAGTAAGCTATAGCCTATACAGGCTTATAATCTTAGTGGTTTATAAAAAGTGACTTCCAATGAACACTAGATAGATGTCATACTTCAGTTTTAACACTGGTATAAAATGTCATTGTCACCTTAAAAGTTTTGATTCATTAATCTCTAAAGTTATTGCAGAAAAAACCCTTTAAGTTAGCAAACATGCAATTAACAGGATAAAGCTAAATACAAACTATGATTTATTAACATTCATTCATTCAACAAATATTAACTGTGTGCCTACTATGTGTTAGGCACTGTGCTAGGTCCTAACATGAAAAACACTTAATTCAAAAAGCACATAATTATTATAATGAAAATCTATTCATAAGTGTATCTTTTCTATTAGACTGGAAGCTCCTACAGAGCATAAATTTTATTCTTTATTTTATTCTCATAGCCTGCCATAAAGTTGGCACTCAGGAAACGTTATTGATGAGTGAGGAAAAAAATGCGTAACACAAAATATTCTGAACATGATATATGTGCACAAAATCGTTGATATTTTCTATGTGCTTTATTGAATGTATTAATGAATTAAAACTATTTTAAAGCTATTTTAAGTTATATGAGTTAATCAGAAGATAATTTGGCATAATAATTTATCATTAAAAAATTGTTTTAGGCTGGGCACAGTAGCTGATGCCTATAATCCCAACACTTTGGGAGGCTGAGGCGGGTGGATCACGAGTTCAGGAGTTCAAGACCAGCCTGGCCAAGACGGTGAAACCCCATCTCTACTAAAAATACAAAAATTAACCAGATGTGGTGGCAAATACCTGTAATCCCAACTACTTGGGAGGCAGAGGCAGAGAACTGCTTAAAACCCAGGTGGCAGAGCTTGCAGTGAGCTGAGATCACGCCACTGCACTCCAGCCTGGGTAACTGAGCAAGACTCTGTCTCAAAAAAAAAAAAAAAAAACAAGGTTGTTTTATTGCCAGTCACAGTGGCTCACACCTGTAATCCCAGCACTTTGGGAGGCCGAGGCAGGTGGACCACAAGGTCAGGAGTTCAAGACCAGCCTGGCCAAGATGGTGAAACCCCGTCTCTACTAAAAATACAAAAAATTAGCCGGGCGTGGTGGCGGGTGCCTATAATCCCAACTACTCAGGAGGCTGAGGCAGGAGAATTGCTTGAACCCAGGAGGTGGAGGTTGCAGTGAGCCGAGATTGTGCCATTGCACTCCAGCCTGGGCAACAACAGCGAAACTCTGTCTCAAAAAAATAAATAAATAAATTTTTAAAAAGTTGTTTTATTAAATAAAATGACTAGCCAGGCACAGTTGTGTGCATCTATAGTTCCAGATACTCAGGAAGCTGAGGCGGGAGGATGGCTTGAATCCAGGAGTCGGAGGCTGAGGTACGAAATGATCGCACCTGTGTATAGCCACTGCACTCCAGCCTAGGCAACATAGCAAGACCCCATCTCTAAAAAAATAAAATAAAATAAAATGGCTAACTAGTAATTCAGTAAGTTTTGTATTCTTCTAATCTTTACCTTCTAAAACCTCCTCATGCTAGCAAACACACAAAGAAATAAACACTCAGTGTGTCTTTCTAACATCCATACTTACTTACTTTCTTTTTTTTGGAGACAGAGTCTCACTCTGTTGTCCAGGCTGGAGTGCAGTGGCACGATAGCTCACTACAACCTCCACCTCCCAGGTTCAAGCGATTATCCTGCCTCAGCCTCCCAAGTAGCTGGGATTACAGGCACCCACCACCATGCCTGGCAAATTTTTGCATTTTTAGTAGAGATGGGGTTTCACCATGTTTGCCAGGCTGGTCTTGAACTCCCGACCTCAGGTAATCTACCCACCTCAGCTTCCCAAAGTGCTGGGATTACAGGCATAAGCCACTGTGGGTGGCCCCACGTCCATGCATGTGACTTACTGTCTACCAAAACATGCATGATATGAGTGGCAACAGGGAAGCTCTTCAGTGATACAGTCTGCAACGATGAGCTCCACCTATTCCCGGTACCTATTTAGAGACTTTGGACAATTACTGAACAGCAGGAAAATGGGCTTTTCCATTTTCTCAGTTTTTACCTTTAACTTTTGTCCTCACATTTGACACTCAATGAATTTTGCTCACTGGCGGCTAACATTGAACTTTCTTTTTCTCTTTTTTCTTTTTTTGAGACAGAGTCTCGCTCTGTCACCCAGGCTGGAGTGCAGTGGTGCAATCTCAGCTCACTGCAAGCTCCGCCTCCCGGGTTCACGCCATTCTCCTGCCTCAGCCTCCCGAGTAGCTGGGACTACAGGCACCCGCCACCATGCCCAGCTAATTTTTTGTATTTTTAGTAGAGACGGGGTTTCACTGTGTTAGCAAGGATGGTCTTGATCTTCTGATCTCGTAGTCTGCCCACCTTGGCCTCCCAAAGTGCTGGGATTACAAGTATAAGCCACTGCGCCCGGCCAACATTGAACTTTTCTGATTCATGAATTTAGACTGCCTATCTAGCTGAAAACTAAAAATCCATTTTGTTGCTTATTTTTTCTCCAGCTATAGAGCAACTGCTGCTCCTTTGCTTGGGCATCAGGTGAGAGAGCTGACTTGCATTTAGGAGTGAGGCTGCATGACAATAAACCTTTAACCACCAGAAGCACACTTAGTACAGTGAGATTCTCACACAATGAGGTCAGGCAGGACTACAGACAGCAAAGACAGAAAGCAGACTCAATTTCTCAGCTCACAGCTTATTCTTGGTCATATTACAAATTCTGTTACTCACGCTATTTCAAAAGTTTTTTCTCTTTTACTTGCCAGCATGTAGAGTTGAATCAACGAACATTAAGTATGAATGTGCTGTGGTTCCACTATACTCAAGTCCTTGCATAAAGTTCTAAAGTAGTTTTATCTTTTACACATAAAAGCTTCTGTTTAATTCTAACCACGTTCCTATCTTTCCTTTTTCAAAATATATAAAAGGAAAGTATAAGTTTTCATTAACTACAACTCCTTTTTCCCATTCAGTGAACATTTATTAAGTGCTTACTACGTGCACCAGTACCAAACATTATTCCTACAAAAAGCTTAGTGCTTATTTAGCACTGGCAGTTAATCTACGTGTTAATTGTAGCTCAGCAGCTTATAGTCTTATAATTAAGGTCAGCTAATCTAAACCCCATTTAGGGCAAACAGTAATTTATGTCATTTTTTTTTTTTTTTTTGTGAGACGGAGTCTTGCTCTGTTGCCCAGGCTGGAGTGCAGTGGCCGGATCTCAGCTCACTGCAAGCTCCACCTCCCGGGTTTATGCCTTTCTCCTGCCTCAGCCTCCTAAGTAGCTGGGACTACAGGCGCCCGCCACCTCGCCCGGCTAGTTTTTGGTATTTTTTAGTAGAGACGGGGTTTCACCGTGTTCACCAGGATGGTCTCGATCTCCTGACCCCGTGATCTGCCCGTCTCGGCCTCCCAAAGTGCTGGGATTACAGGCTTGAGCCACCGCGCCCGGCCATTTATGTCATTTTTATACAATCCTGTGTACTATCTTCAAGAGGAAAAGTTAGTGAACATTTAACTATTTGCAAAATTGGGTTAATATTAATATATAGCCTATTTGTCAGATTTTCTACTGATTTTGAAAAAGGAATAACTGTTCTATCAAAGAAAACATTTCTACTACTTTAATTTTGAAAGTAACAAAGTTTATAAATTCTGCCAAAGTTCTCATTTTAATTTCTATTGAAGAATGGAAATCATCTTTTTTAAAAGACAATATAATAGTCCCAACATATCCAGTTTAATTTTACCTCTATACTGAAATAGCCTCTGTCCACATAGTCACCCAGAAAGAGGTAGCGTGTGTTACTAGGTGATCCTCCAACTTCAAATAATTTCATTAGGTCAAAGAATTGTCCATGAATATCACCACACACTAGGAAAAAAAGTTACAAAGTGAGGTGAGAAATTATATCTTAGAAGACAAAGGGCATTACACCAAAAGGGATCACAGTTTAACTTCTAACTTAAATCACTCTAGCTTTTGACAGGATGGCTGTATAACTGTAGTCAATCTATTCATACTAAAGTTCTACTGGAAATATGAGACAGTTAAAATTGTATTTCTTCAATTAACAACAAATATCCTAACCAATCCTGACTGTCTCATAATTTCTAGAAAAATTATCACACCACTTTTTAGCTAGTTATTTGTAATTATTTCTCAAAACTGCTCATGCAAATCTATACTGTAAAAACTATAATGCAAATACTTTTTATACCTGTGATTGGAGCATCTACTTCTATCATAGTCTTCTCTTGCCTCAGGATGGCAGCCCCATCATTGATTATCTTTAAGGCTACTTCCTCTTCCAGTCGTCCTTCCTTTACCAAATGGTTTTTTAAAACATCAACTTTAGGTTTCCCATTCTCAAATACTTCCTTGAAAGTAAGCCGTTGGGTTGGAGGAAAGGGGACAGCTACAAAAAAAAAAAAAAAAAAGTAATTTAAAATGTTTAAACGTATAAAGAACAAACAGAACACAATCCTGTTACGTGACAAACTAAACCTAATAAATCACCATGACTTTACATCCACAATACCAGTACGTGGGAAAAAAATTCTAAGATACTATATATCATAAATCAATTCTAAGTATAAAAAGGTCACAAAGTCATTTTAAAGATTTGTGTGTGCATAAATTATAATGGCTCTTGTTGTTTTTTTTAGATGGAGGCTTGCTCTTGTCAACCCAGGCTGGAGTGCAGTGACACGATCTCGGCTCACTGCAACCTCCGCCTCCTGGGTTCAAGCGATTCTTCTGTCTCAGCCTCCCGAGTAGCTGGGAGTACAGGCGCATGCCACCACACCTGGCTAATTTTTGTATTTTTAGTAGAGACAAGGTTTCACCATGTTGGCCAGGCTGCTCTCGAACTCCTGACCTCAGGTGATCCACCTGCCTCGGCCTCCCAAAGAGTTCGGATTATAGGCGTTAGCCACCGTGCCCAGCCCTATAATGTTTTATACATAAACATGAAAGACTTGAAGCTGATTCAGGGAACAAGTTACACATAAGACACTAGATGATACGAGTATCTTTGTTTTTCTATCTATGGTGTTAAAAATGAAACTATGGTTAAAGAAAATAAAAGTAATCACAATACTAAAATGGCATTTATTTCTCCCATATAACTGACCTAATAACACCTATGTCTTAGAAGTCTGTGCCGGGCGCCATGGCTCACGCCGGTAATCCCAGCACCTTGGGAGGCTGAGGCGAGTAAATCACCTGAGGTCAGGAGTTGAAGACCACCCTGGCCAACATGGGTGAAACCCCGTCTCTACTAAAAATACAAAAATTAGCTGGGTATGGTAGTGCACACCTGTAATCCCAGCTACTCAGGAGGCTGAGGCAGGACACTCACTTGAATCCAGGAGATAGAGAATGCAGTGAACCGAGATCGCACCACTGCACTTCAGCCTGGGTGACAAGAGCAAAAACTCCATCTCCAAAAAAATTAAAAAACAAATAAAATAGCAGTTTCACTATAGTTCCTCATCAGGGGAACTGTGTATATATACTTTATTCTTAAAAGGCAGTAGCTTAGGCCGGACACAGTGGCTCACGCCTGTAATCCCAGCATTTTGGGAGGTTTAGGCAGGCAGATCACTTGAGGTCAGGAGTTCAAGACCAGCCCGGACAACACGGTGAAACTCCGTCTCTACTAAAAATACAAAAATTAGCCAGGTGTAGTGACAAGGGCCTGTAATCCCAGTTACTCGGGAAGCTGAGGCAGGAGAATCACTTGAATGCAGGAGGCAGAGGTTGCAGTGAGCTGAGCTCATGCCACTGACCTCCAGCCTGGGCAACAGAGCAACATACTGTCTCAAAACAAAATAAAACGAAAGCAGTAGCTTAATGTACTTTGTTACTGATAATAACAAGAACACTACTACCAGGATGGAGCTGTGTCTGAGAATAATTTGCTGTAGTAACAGAGCATAAAAGAATAGATAAAGGGCCTGGTGCAGTGGCTCACGCTTGTAATCACAGCACTTTGGGAGGCCGAGGCAAGTGGATCACCTGAGGTCACGAGTTCAAAACCAGCCTGGCCAACATGATGAAACCCTGTCTTTACTAAAAATACAAAAATTAGCCGGGTATGATGGCACACGCTTGTAATCCCAGCTACTTGGGAGGCTGAGGCAGGAGAATTGCTTGAATCTGGGAGATGGAGGTTGCAGTGAGCCGAGATTGTGCCACTGCACTTCAGCCTGGGTGACAGAACTAGACTCCGTTTCAAAAAAAAACAATAAGGGAAGTCCAGTTATGTTTTCTAATCTGGAAATGCTAACAATTACCTTCAGTTTACATTAGGTACAAAGTTTATATATATAATATCATGGAGAATTAGCAACTTCATTTAATATTTTTAAATTGGCTGTTGTCTCGTTATGCGCCTACTTTAGAACAGTCTACTTTAGATCCCCTGGGATCAAAGAGCCACAAGTCCGTAAACCATAAATTTAAAAGGAGGCGTTCAGTTGAATTTTTGATATATGTCCAATGGTTCCACTTCCAGCTTTATGGAACCAAGTTTAAGAACCAAGTTGAAATCTATGGGTATTTTTAAAAGACTTAATCTAGCCATACCATACTGTATCATTTACAAGTAAAGAAAGTCCTATTGTAGGTTTCATCATGCTTTTAGCTACTACTTGACTCATTTTAACTAAATTTCACCGAAAAAAGGATAGCAGCTACCTAACCTTAACTAAATACAGTTGTGTGCCACAAAATGATGTTTTGGTCAACAATGGACTGTAGTTAAATGGAGCTGAAAAACTCCTGTCATCTAGTAACGTTATAGCCACAATAACATCATAGTAATTGACTGAGTCGGAACTGGAATGGGAATGCGCAGCTGAAGCAGCAGCAAGAGAGAAAAAAGTTTGCTGCAGAAAGAAAAAGAACCGCCAAGAAAATTCACAGTGAAGGGTTTGGGAGCTTTTACAGACCTCAACAAACTCCTTAAGAAGTGTGAAAACATGGACCCCCAAAACAGAAAGCTTTTCATTAATACACAGGAATGTTCATGCTGCATTAACTGCTTACAAACAAATCTACAATGAAAAACAGAAATCAACCAAGAAAAACACATGGGCCAATTTCTGAAAAGAGTGACATCTCCTCAAGAAGAGCCTCAGGCAGGTCCTGAGGACTTCCAGAAGAAGGTATTATTATCCTAGGAGATGACAGCTCCATGCCTGTTACTGCTCCTGAAGGTGTTCCAGTGGATCAAGATGTAGAGGGGCAAGCCAGGGATATTCATGATCCCAACCCTGTGTAGACTTAGGCTCTGTCTGTGTGTGCGTGTGTGTGTGTGTGTGTGTGTGTGTGTGTTCATTTTTACCAAAATATTCTAAAAGTTAAAAAAAATTAAACTTTTTAAATAGAAAAAACCTATAAAGATATAAAGAAAAATTATTTTCTATAGCTAAACAATGTATTTGTGCTTTAAGCTAGGTGTTATAAAAAAGTCCAAAAGTTTTTAAAAATTGAAACATTTATAAACAATTACAGTATGCTTTATTATTGAAGAAATAATTTTTTTTTGTTTTTGAGATAGGATCTTGCTGTGTTGCCCAGGCAGGAGTGCAATGGCGCAACCATGGCTCACGGCACCCTAAACCTCCTAGCTCAAATGATCCTCTCACCTCAGCCTCTCGAGTAGCTGGGACCACAGGTGTGCGCCACCATGCCTGGCTAATTTTTGTATTTTTTGTAGAGATGGGGTTTTGCCATGCTCCCCAGGCTGGTCTTGAACTCTTGGGCTCAAGTGATCTGCCTACCTCAGCCTCCCAAAGTGCTGGGATTACAGGCATGAGCCACCATGCCCAGACAAGAAAATTTTTTTTTTAATTTAGTGTAGCCTAAGTGTTCAACGTTTATAAAGCTTATAAAGTCTCCAGTAGTGTACAATAATGTCCTAGGCCCTCACATTCACTCATCACTCACCTCCGACTCATCCAGAGCAATTTCCAGTCCCGTAAGCCTCATTCATGGTTAAGTGCCCTATACAGGTGGACCGGTTTTTATCTTTTATACTGTATTTTTATTGTACCTTCTCTATGTTTATATATGTTTAGATACTCAAATACTTAGCATTGTGTTGTAACTGCCTACAGTATTCAGTACAGTAACCTGCTGTACAGGTTTGTGGCCTAGAAGTAATAGGCTATATCATATAGGCTATGTATAGCTATATCATATAGGCTATATATATACATATAGGCTATGTATAGTTATACCATCTAGGTTTCTGTAAGTACACTCCATGGTGTTCTCACAAGGACAAAGTCATCTCATGACACATTTCTCAGATGCATGACTGCATCACCTTAGAATAGGGGACCATATATATCTATTACTCCAGCCTAGGCAACAGAGACTCGGTCTCAAAAAAAAAAAAAAAAAAAAAAGAATGATCAAGGAGTAAGGGAATATTTGGAGCTGGATGTAGATAAAAGTTAGCATTTTAATAATTTGTGCTTTGGGCCATATGTGCAACAAGCTCTTTCTTTTAGTCTTCCGAAACCAAACTGATGTAAAAAGAAAAGTTTTAAGAAATGTGAAACCATAGTTTTAAAGTTAAAAAATTGGGGGGTGAAATCCCCTAAATAAATTTTCATTAACACACATATTAAACTAAACACGGGTAGCTACATGCTAAGTACTACTGCGTGAATAAAGATAAGGGCAGCACAATGTATGACTACAGCAGCTTTCCAATTTGAGCCATTATGAACACAGTTGCTATGAATATAATTCTATGTGTGCTATGGTGGACATAAGCACTATTTTCTCTTGGGCATACACCCAGGAATGGGACTGAAAGTTCACGGGGTGAAACCAATGTTGACCCAACAGTTCACAAAGTGATACCATTTCACCCTCACACCATCCAGGTATGGAAGGGTTCCAGTTACTTCATATCCTTGCCAACACTTGATATTGCTCATCTGCTAAATTTTATTCCATTACAGTGAACATCTACTGGTATCTCTTTGTTTTCTACTTTGCATTTCTCTGATGAGTAGTGATGTTGAGGACCTTTCTACTTGCTTAATGGCTGGCCATTTGAATATTTTCTTTGGGGACATGCTTGTTCAATTCTTTTGAACATTTAAATTTAAATGTTCAATTTAAAACCATTTAAAACATTTGTTTTCTTATTGACTGACAAAAGTTCTTGTATGTTCTGGGTACGTGTCCTTTACCAGATGTAAGGCCTTTTTTGTTCTTAATCATCTTTATTTATGTAAATATATAAGTCAATTAGGTTTATCATTATAACATAATTGACTATATACCAATTCTTTAAACTTTGTTTTTGAATATAGAAAATGTAGAAACTTTTATTTACGAAAATACTGTGCTTATGATAATTTATTTAAACTTTTTCTTATTGTTGGATAGCTAGACTATTTCAAAAAATTGTAAATTATACTGCAGGGCCAGGCATCGTGGCTCACACCTGTAATCCCAGTGCTTTGGGAGGCTGAGGCAGGAGGATCGCTTGAGCCCAGGAGTTCAAGGCTGCAGTGACCTAAGACTGAGCCACTGCACTCCAGCCTGGGTGACAGAGTGAGACTCTGCCTCTAAAAAAAAGAAAACATAAATAAATGATACAGCAGAGAATATATATATATATATAACCCATATTTTATATATATCACCCATATCATATATATATGGATCATACATGATTCATATGGATCATTTATATATCATTTATATATGTGTGTCTTCTGGCAAATCTTTATTTCCCTATACATTTCTAGAAATTATATGTATGAATTATCTACTGCCATGTAACAAATTACCCCAAAACCTAGTGGCTTAAGGCAATAATCATTTATTATCTATCACAGGTTCTGTGGACCATAAATTCAGACAGGGCACAGTGGGGCTGGCTTGTCTCTGCTCTGCAACTTCTGGGGCCTCAGCAGGACAGTGGACAGCCTGGGGCTGGAATTACCTGAAAGCTTTCTCACTCGTACCATGGTTAATACTGGCTGTTGGCTGCAGCTTAGCTCAGGTTTTTGATGAGAATACCCACATGTGGCCTCTTCGTATGACTTAGTTCCAACGACAAGCACCCCAAGACAAAGAGAGAGCCAGGAAGAAGCTGTATCTTTTTTTTCCTCTTTTTATTTGTGCAAATTTACAGAGCACATGAGGAATTACATGTATATAATGCATAGTATCAAGCCAGGGTCTTTAGGATGTTCATCACTGGGTACAATACATTTTTGTTAGGTATAGTCATCCTGCTGTTTGTACCCTTTAACTCACTTCTCTTCATCCTTCCCCTTTCCCCCATTCACCCTTCCCAGTCTCTATTATCTATTTTTCCATTCTCTACCTCCATGTGTTCAAATTTTTAGCTCCCACATATAAGTGAGTATATATGATATCTGTCTTTTTGTGCCTAGCTTATTTAACTTAAGATAATGACCTCCGGTTCCATCCATGTTGCTGCAAGTGACATTATTTTGTTTTTTTTTTTTAATGGCTGAACAATATTCCATTGTGTATATATACTATATTTTCTTTATCCATTCATCCACTAATAGATACTCAACGTGGATTCCGCATCTTTGCTGTTGTGAACAGTACTGCAATAAACATGTTGATTTATTTTCCTTTGGGTAGATACTCAGTAGTGGGATTGCTGGATCAGTTGCATCCTATTTATATCATAGGCTCAGAAATCACATCACATAATTTCCACCATATTCAATTGGTTGGAAGAGTCACAAGCCTGCCCAGGTTCAAGAAGAGTGGAAATAGATTCCATCTACTAGTGGGGAGTGACAAAATTCTGTGCGAGCATATGAGACTAAAAATATTGCTATGGCTGTTTCTTGAAAATAGATTCTGTCATATTTTCTCTATTTAAAAGGAAAAATGGCCAGTCACCAATGCCTCCAACAGTACCTTTAAATCAGAGTCCATTTTAAATGGGCCACTCTGTATTTTCCAAGTTATTACCAAATGAGAATATCTATTCAACTATTACAGGCAAAACATTACAGAAGATATATTCCCAAATGTTTCAAAATAATTTGAGATGCCTATTAGAAGCTGTATAAATATTTTCTCTAATTTGCCAGCTGTTTAAAAAAAAAAAAAAAAAAAAAAAAAAACCTCATGATTCTTCTTTCCTAAATAAATGAAAGGGATAAAAATGTAAAAATAAACTATTTATGAAAAGCAGACATTTTTAAAATGCTTGATTCAAAATGTTATGTTGACTTTCCAGTTTAGAATGACTAGCAACTTCTGGCTAGGTGCAGTGGCTCACGCCTGTAATCACAGCACTTTGGGAGGCCAAGGCGGGCAGATCACCTGAGGTCAGGAATTTGAGATCAGCCTGGCCAACATGGTGACCCTCTGTCTCTACTAAAAATACAAAAGTTAGCCGGACATAGTAGCAGGGGCCTATAATCCCAGCTACTAGGGAGGCTGGGACAGGGGAACCACTTGAACCTGGGAGGCGGAGGTTGCAGTGAGCCGAGATCACGTCATTGCACTCCAGCCTGGGTGACAAAGAGAGACTCTGCCTCAAAAAAACAAAAAAAAGAATGACTAGAAACTTCTGATTCAATGTTTCTTAACAGTTGCTATGATCTGAATGTCTGTGTCCTTCAAAAATTCATAGGTAAAACCTAATCTCCAACATGGTGGTATTAAGAAGCGCAGTATCTGGGAAATGATTAGGTCATAAGGACTCTGCCCTCATGAATGGGATTTGTGCCATTATAAAACAGGTCCAAAGGAGCCTGTTTGTCCCTTCTGCCACGTGAGGATACACAGAAGGTGCCACCTATAAGGAACAGGCCCTCACCAGATACAGAATCTGCTGGTAACCTGACTCTTGGACTTCCCAGCCTCTAGGACTGTAAGAAATAAATTTCTGTTGTTCACAAATTACCCAGTCTAAGGCATTTTTTAATAATGTCTTGAACAGGCCGGGTGTGGTGGCTCACACCTGTAATCCCAGAACATTGGGAGGCTGAGGCAGGTGGATCATAAGGTCGAGTTCAAAACCAGCCTGACCAACATGGTGAAACCCTGTCTCTACTAAAAATACAAAAATTAGCCAGGCGTGGGGGCGCGTGCTTGCCTCAGGAGGCTGAGGCAGGAGAATCACTTGAACCCAGGAAGTGGAGGTTGCAGTGAGCTGAGATTGCACCACTGAACACCAGCCTGGGTGACAGAGCGAGGCTCCGTCTCAAAACAAACAAACAAACAAAAAACATATCTTGAACAGACTAAGTGAACATCTAACTAAAATACACATAAGACAGAACAAAATGAAAACTCTCACCATAAAAACTATGAATGATTGAAAAGTATCCTCAATTAATTCATTCAAATAATTTTATTGAATTGCTACTATGTGTTAAGTACTTATACGCACTAGTAAAAAATTTTGATGATAAATATCTCAATGCATAAGTACATATATAGATACCTTAAAATACCATAAAATTTTTAAATTTTCTCCTAGGTAGATATAATTTACTTACATCATAATTTATTAATATTTAGCCAATCTTCAATTTTTAGAAATCTCATTTATTGTTAAATATTTTGCCCTTACAATGTCTGTAGCACATTTTATTTTCCAAAAATGGCTGCAACCAGCCAGGCATGGTGACTCACTCCTGTAATCCCAGCACTTTGAGAATCCAACTTGGGGAGATTGTTTGAAGCCAAGAGATCGAAACCAGCCTGGGTAGCATGGTGAGACCCCATCTCTACACATTTTTTTTTTAAACTAGCCAGGAGTGGTGGCATCTGCCTATAGTCCCAGCTACTCAGGAGGCTGACACAGAAGGATCTCTGGAGCCCAGTAGGTTGAGGCTGTAGTCAGTTACAATCGTCAGCCTGCACAACAGAGTGAGACTCCATCTCAAAAAGCAAAAAGAGAAAATTTTTGCAATCTACCCATCTGACAAAGGACTAATATCCAGAATCTACAAAGAACTTAAACAAATTTACAAGAAAAAAGCAACCCCATCAAAAAGTGGGCAAAGGGGCCGGGCGCGGTGGCTCAAGCCTGTAATTCCAGCACTTTGGGAGGCCGAGACGGGCGGATCACGAGGTCAGGAGATCGAGACCATCCTGGCTAACACGGTGAAACCCCGTCTCTACTAAAAAATACAAAAAACTAGCTGGGCGAGGTGGCGGGCGCCTGTAGTCCCAGCTACTCGGGAGGCTGAGGCAGGAGAATGGCATAAACCCGGGAGACGGAGCTTGCAGTGAGCTGAGATCCGGCCACTGCACTCCAGCCTGGGCGACAGAGCGAGACTCCGTCTCAAAAAAAAAAAAAAAAAAAAAAAAAAGTGGGCCAAGGATATGAACAGATACTTCTCAAAAAAAGACATTTATGTAGCCAACAGACACATGAAAAAATGCTCATCATCACTGGCCATCAGAGAAATGCAAATCAAAACCACAATGAGCTACCATCTCATGCCAGTTAGAATGGTGATCATTAAAAAGTCAGGAAACAACAGGTGCTGGAGAGGATGTGGAGAAATAGGAACGCTTTTACGCTGTTGGTGGGTGTGTAAATTAGTTAAACCATTGTGGAAGACAGTGTGGCGATTCCTCAAGGATCTAGAACTAGAAATGCCATTTGATCCACTGGGCATATACCCAAAGGATTATAAATCATTCTACTATAAAGACACATGCACACATATATTTACTGCAGCACTATTCACAATAGCAAAGACTTGGAACCAACCCAAATGTCCATCAATGATAGACTGGATAAAGAAACTGTGGCACATATACACCATGGAATACTATGCAGCTATAAAAAAGGATGAGTTCATGTCCTTTGCAGGGACATGGATGAAGCTGGAAACCATCATTCTAAGCAAACTATCACAAGGACAGAAAACCAAACACCGCATGTTCTCACTCATAGGTGGGAACTGAACAATGAGAACACATGGACACAGGGTGGGGAACATCACACACTGGGACTGGTCAAGGGATGAGGGGCTCGGGGAGGGAAGAGCATTAGGAAAAATACCTAATGTAAATGACGAGTTGGTGGATGGGTGCAGCAAACCAACATGGCACATGTATACCTATGTAACAAACCTGCACATTGTGCACATGTACCCTAGAACTTAAAGTATAATTTAAAACAAAAACAAAAACAAAAACAACAACAAAAACAAATGGCTGCAATAATATTTCTCACTCTACGTACTATTCTGTAATCTCACTGTCTTGGTCTGTTTTGCTTTGCTATGACAAAATATCATAGACTGGATAATTTATAATGAACAGAAATTTATTCATTCATAGTTCTGGAGGCAAAGAAGTTCAAGATTGAGGGGCTAGGCATCTGGCATGGGTCTTCTTGCTGCATCATCCCATACTGGAAGGGCAAAGGGGGATAAAAGAGAGCAAGAGATGGAACTTGCAGCCTCAAGTCCTTTTATAATCAATATTAATGCATTCATGAGAGGTGGCCTTCATGACCTAAATGATTTGTTTTTCTAAGACCAGCCGAGTAGGCACAAAAGAACCAGCGGGTAGGCAAGTGTAGGAGCAAAACTGCAAGTTTATTTTTGGTCACCTAAGGTGTGGGGGAGAAGTCTGTCGGCCTCCGGCAAAGGAGGCCGGCAGAGTCCCCCAGTGGGGCTCTCAGACGGACTTCCCACAGTCCCGACATCCCGACAGGAGTGGGGCTGTGAGAAGGCCGCGTGGCTCACTGGCCAAGAGTGGCTTTTCTAGGAGTGGGAGGGCAATAGGCAGGGCACGGGCGTGTCGGGGGCGTTCCGCAGGTGCAACCAGGTAAATCTTGGTCTCTTCGGATTGACGTCACCTAGCGCATGCCCAGTTGGTCTGCACCTTCCCAGGTCCCCGGCTGCATTTTCGCCCGCGGGGGAAGAGTTGGGAGGGGGGGATGAAGAACCCGGAAGTGCACCATCTTGCCTCCGCTCGTCCAAACACTAAACACCTCTCATTAGGCCCCACCTCCCAACACTACTGCATTTGGGATAAATTTTCCAACACATACTTATTTTTAAATAAGTATTCGATTCAAGGGGTATATGTGTAGGTTTTTTACGTGGATATACTGCATAATGGCAAGGTCTGGGCTTCTAGTATACCCATCACCCAAATAGCCAACATATGCTTCTGGGGGTCATATTTAAAGCATAGCAGTGACCTGACTTTATCCTATCAAGAGGTAGAGTCTAAGGCCAGGCCCAGTGGCTTATGCCTGTAATCCTAGCACTTTGGCAGGCTGAGGTAGGCAGACTGCTTGAGCTCAGGAGTTTGAGTCCAGCCTTGGCAACATGGTGAAACCCCGTCTCTACTAAAAATACAACAAAAATTAGCTGGATGTGGTGTCACATGCCTGTAGTCCCAGCTACTTCGGGGGCTGAGGTGGGAGGATCACTTGAGCCCAGGAAGTTGAGGCTGCAGTAAGCCAAGATAGCACTACTGCATTCCAGCCTGGGTGACAAAGTGAGACCTTGTCTCAAAAAAAAAAAAGGGAGAGTCTGTCTCTCCCCTAGAATCTGAACTGGCCTTAGTGACCTGCTTTAACAAATACATTGCAGCAGAAGTGATTTTGCAAATTCTGCCTCAGTCTCTTGGCATACTCATTTTCCAGTGAAGTGGGTATATGGTCAATAATCCCAGCTGAGGCAAGCTTTGAGTGAACTCAGCCCACACATAACTCACTTCATTCAAACTTAAGTAAAGACTACAGCTATATACATCTATGTGCTAAACACTATGTGTTGGAATCATCAGTTAAAAAACAAAAAGCAAAAAGTCGGCCAGGTATGATGGCTCACACCTATAAACAGCATCTCAGCACTTTGGGAGGCTGAGGTGGGTGAATTGCTTGAGCTCAGGAGTTCGAGACCAGCTGATGAAACTCTGTCTCTACCAAAAAAACATAAAAATTAGTTGGGTGTGGTGGCGCACACCTATAGTCCCAGCTACTCAGGAGGCTGAGGCAGGAAAATCACTTGAGCCCAGGAGATTGGGGCTGCAGTGAGCTGTGACTGAGCCACTGCACTCCAGCCTAGACAACTGAGCGAAACTCTGTCTCTAAAAAAATAAGTAAATAATAAGAAATTGTTAAGATGTCTTTTATATCTACAACATCTTTGGGTTTATACTAAATGGCCATTAGGTAAAACAAAGCTTTAGTCCTTTACTTTATTAAAATTTTTTTAAAGGATTATAAAAATTATTAGCTTTGTTTGGCATACTCTGAATTTTAATTAACGCAAAACTATTGTGAGAAATCTTTGCTTTATTAAATTTGGGTTAAAAGGGAAAAAACCTCATAAATCATAAGGAAAGTTAAGCCTTCCTAATTTAATCATGTATAATAACATGTGTTAAAAATAAATATACTTCAACATTTAAGTATCTTTCAGTTTAAAGATAATATTAGGAGGCTGAGGTGGGCGGATCACCTGAGGTCAGGAGTTCGAGACCAGCCTGACCAACATGGTGAAACCCCATCTCTACTAAAAAAACAAAAAATTAGCTGGGTGTGGTGGTGGATACCTGTAATCCCAGCTACTTGGGAGGCTGAGGCAGGAGAATTGCTTGAACCCAGGAGGTGGAGGTTGTGGTGAGCCGAGATCACGCCATTGCACTCCAGCCTGGGCAACAAGAACGAAACTCTGTCTCAAGAAAAAAAGAAGACATACATTCAAGTACAAAGACTGCCACAACAGCTATCTAAAAAAGGATTCAGTAAACATGGTTTCAGTAAACTTGGATTGGTGAAACTTATAATATACCTTATAGGATAAATGAAAGAAAGTCCTGGAGACTCTCAATGTCCTCCCTGTTTGTGAGATATTCTTACTTCTAGGATAATCAGTGACTGATGACTCATAAAACTCATTATGTACTTTCTGCAATAGAATATTCCACTCCCTTCCATTCTGATAATGCTGGTTAATATAATAAACCAACTAAAGCCTACAGTCCCATGATCCACAGGTGGTTTCCGCTTCTTCCTTACATTCATCTAAAGTTCCTGGCTATGAGCTAAAGATAGGAATTGAGCCTTGTGGAAGATTTATCAAAAGAACTTTTGTAAATGTTTGTATCATGCACCCATTACTGATACTAGAGAGAATAAATTAATGATACATACTGCCGATATCATTGCCATGGACAAACAGTGGCTGAGTCAGGATTTTCAGAACTGTTGTGGTCCAGAAGCAGAAGATAATATTAATAGACTATTTATGTCCAAGATAATCAGAACACAACCTCCCAGATGCCAGAAGCCACTGATGACTACAGACTTGCATGATTTTTTCCTTTATTCTCTTGGCATTTTCTTCTCTCTCCACGGTTGTAAGATTTTACGCTGTTAACAGATAACTTTTCCTTACTGTTAGTACTATCAAGACCCTTACCCTTGGCAAAATATAAACCAAATATAGGACAGTTGCAAAGGTGAATGACCCATATCCAAATTAAAGGAAAAAAAAATATTTGGTTGCCCAAAAGAAAATCCAAATAGATTAGGGGATATATGGAGCATTATTTTAAACTTGAATAATAAATGTCTGAGTTTCAGTGTGTTGCAGATGCCAAGTGTGTTATCTTTAGAGTCTTAAATGCTGCTATGCAGCCACTGTCACACCAGCTGATTCAACAAATTATCATCTAAGAAAAAGAACATTGGATTTCCTTCCTGTGCGAGGCCGGCTGAGGGCATTTGCTCCCGCTGTTTCTGCTCCTGGGTTAACAATCAAGATGGTACATGTTGAAGCCTTTTCTCGTCCTTTGAGTCGGAATGAAGTTGTTGGTTTAATTTTCTGTTTGACAATATTTGGTGCAGTGACATACTTTACTATCAAATGGATGGTAGATGCAATTGATCCAACCAGAAAGCAAAAAGTAGAAGCTCAGAAACAGGCAGAAAAACTAATGAAGCAAATTGGTGTGAAAAATGTGAAGCTCTCAGAATATGAAATGAGTATTGCTGCTCATTTAGTAGACCCTCTTAATATGCATGTTACTTGGAGTGATATAGCAGGTTTAGATGATGTCATTACGGATCTGAAAGACACAGTCATCTTACCTATCAAAAAGAAACATTTGTTTGAGAATTCCAGGCTTCTGCAACCTCTAAAAGGTGTTCTTCTCTATGGGCCTCCAGGCTGTGGTAAAACGTTGATTGCCAAGGCCACTGCCAAAGAAGCAGGCTGCCGATTTATTAACCTTCAGCCTTCGCCACTGACCGACAAGTGGTATGGAAAATCTCAAAAATTGGCTGCTGCTGTCTTCTCCCTTGCCATAAAGCTACAACCATCCATCATCTTTATAGATGAAATAAACTCCTTTCTATGAAACCGTTCAAGTTCTGACCATGAAGCTACAGCCATGATGAAAGCTCAGTTTATGAGTCTCTGGGATGGACTGGATACTGATCACAGCTGCCAGGTCATAGTAATGGGAGCTACCAATCGTCCTCAGGACCTTGACTCTGCTATAATGAGAAGAATGCCTACAAGATTTCACATCAACCAGCTTGCTTTAAAACAGAGAGAAGCAATCCTGAAACTCATCTTGAAAAATGAAAATGTGGATAGGCACGTAGACCTGCTAGAAGTTGCCCAGGAAACTGATGGCTTTTCAGGAAGTGACCTAAAAGAGATGTGTCGAGATGCTGCCCTCCTCTGTGTTAGAGAATATGTTAATTCTACATCAGAAGAAAGCCATGATAAAGATGAAATTCGGCCTGTTCAACAGCAGGACCTGCATCGGGCAATTGAAAAGATGAAGAAATCAAAGGATGCAGCATTTCAGAATGTTTTAACACATGTTTGTTTAGATTAAGAGTAAAGATCATTTGTACAGTTCAGTGATCTAGTTTGGTGTGTCCTCTTATCAGTCAGTGGAAATAGAATGGAAAGAGTGCTCTTTAAACAATGAGGGAGCTCAATGTTTATGGTTTTATACTCTGAATTCTAAGTTATCGAGATATAGTTGTTACATAAGTGGTATTACTGTTTGTCAAAAATCATGAGGAGGAACAGTTGAATCCAGCCTGAACGTGGGTGCTTGTGTTTGACCTCTTTAGCCATATATTGTACAGCCTTATAGAATCTAAGCTGGTCTTAAAGTCATAAATGATTCATTGGGTCATTAGTGAGAAACGAGGATGTGGTTAGGTGCTGGTTCCTAGACATGTGAGTATGCATTTGTGTGTGTGCGCGTATGTGTGTGTATATTAAATGTATATATCTACACATTTTATATTGGCATTCTGTAGATACGTTTGAATACAGAAACCTTTTTTACCCCAACTACTGAATCCAGGAGTACCAAATAATATATAGTAAAACTAAGATTTAAGGTTGTGTCAAAAAGGTACAGTGATTCAGCCATTTCATTTGTCATTTGTTTCAACCTTTTTTAAGTTGAGTGTTTTTCTTTCTGCAGTTGATTAGTTGGATCCTCCACATCTTGCATATATACATGGGCTCAATTATTATGTTTGTCAGGATAATCAAATAAAAATACTAGTTCGTGATCAGCATTGAATGGTTGTTAGGCAGTCATGTGCTCAACACTGATTTCACCTCTTTCTGTAAGTATACTGAGTATAAACTTTTTAAGTTTAAATTGATTTACATGAAAGTGGATTAAAAGACTTTTTAAAAGAAAAGGTTTGAAAAACCTCAGTGCGCCGGGCGCGGTGGCTCAAGCCTGTAATCCCAGCACTTTGGGAGGCCGAGACGGGCGGATCACGAGGTCAGGAGATCGAGACCCTCCTGGCTAACACGGTGAAACCCCGTCTCTACTAAAAATACAAAAAATTAGCCGGGCGAGGTGGTGGGCGCCTGTGGTCCCAGCCACTTGGGAGGCTGAGGCAGGAGAATGGCGTGAACCCAGGAGGCAGAGGTTGCGGTGAGCTGAGATCCGGCCACTGCACTCTAGCCTGGGCGACAGAGCAAGACTCCGTCTCAAAAAAAAAAAAAAAAAAAAAAAAAAAAAGAAAAACCTCAGTGCCCTTTAATACATGTACATTTCTTTCCTTTCTTCATTTAATGTAACATATGTCTGTTGTAACTATGTTTCTTAAATATTATTTTAAGGTTATGTGTTCTTTAATAATAGTCAAATATAATTTGGTCACCAAAAATGAAATAATAGTTTAAAACAAGTAGCTGTTACTAAGTGTGCTAAAAATACTCATTTTGTAATTAATTTTAGTTTTCTTAGTATATTATAAATTATGCCCTGGTCAAGTACAAATGTACACATCAAAATGCCCATATTGTATCTATCTGTAGTCATTTAATGTGAATTATATGTGAAATTTTTTTCAATATTTTACTAACCAGATTTCTGTTATAGGCACCTAAACACGCAGCATGAGGAAAACAGCACAACACAATCTTGAGGTGCCTTCTGAATCATCAGATTAAATTATGCTTCATAATAAAAAACAAAAAACAAAAAAGAACATTGAAGCCATCCTGGCTAACATGGTGAAACCCCGTCTCTACTAAAAATACAAAAAATTAGCCAGGCAAGGTAGCAGGCACCTGTAGTCCCAGCTACTCAGGAGGCTGAGGCAGGAGAATGGCGTGAACCCGGGAGGTGGAGCTTGCAGTAAGCAGAGATCGTGCCACTGCACTCTAGCCTGGGCGACAGAGCAAGACTCTCAAAAAAAAAAAAGAAAAGAAAAAAAGAAAAAGAACAAAACGGCCTGGTACCTGTAGAGGCCAAAATGTCTACCATCAAAGCTTCATAAACATTCACAACCCATCAAACAACAGTTTGAAATCTTGATTGATCACCTCCCCTAAAAGGTAAATGTTCCAGTTTAGCTGACGAATGATCAGAAACAGAGATTAAAAATGGAAACCAAACTGCAATTACACTGCAAATTGCTCGCAGATACGCAGAAAAGCACTAGTACTTGCAAAACAGATAAACTGAACCAAACCAAACCACAATGTACTGTGCATCACAGGCCATCTAAGCTCAAACCTTTTTTTTTTCTTTTTAAGAGACCGAGTCTCCCTATGTCACCCAGGCTGGGGTGCAGTGGCATGTTCATAGCTCACTGCAGCCTCCAACTCTCGGGCTCAAGTGATCCTCCCCCTCCCCCTCCCAAGTAGCTAAGACCACAGGTATGTGCCACTATACCCAGTTAATTTTAATTAAAAAAACTTTTTTTTAAGACTGAGGTCTCACTAAGTTGAACAGGCTAGTCTCAAACTCCTGGCCTCAAGCGATTCTCCTGTCCTAGCCTCCCAATGTGCTGGGATTAGAGGTGTGAGCCACTGTGCCCAGCCTCAAACCTTCATTAATATCAGCTCACCCAGACCATATGTTCTAGTACCACAAACTGATCTAACAGTAAATCCTCAGGGACTTGTGTGTCCTAGAGGCAAAACTACTGACTGTTCCAGCAACTCACTCAAATTACATATGCTAGCCAATCCCTGCCCAGACTACTAACTTTATCCTAACATCACTCTGTGACTAAAAGCTCCTAAAACCCTGTATATCCTCTTTCTTAACTCCATCCTTTTGAGAGGTCCCACAGCTCTTCTGATGTATGTTACTCCTTCCTGCAGCAAGCTGTATCAGCGTAACTTATTTTTGACTACAGATGTTTTCTTGGTGGTCTTTGGTGGTAAGATTTAACAGTCCCATGCCAGGGAACTGGTGGCTGACAGTTAGGGATAGGAAGACTTTTTACCACATACTTTTTAAAATGTTATGCCACGTTACTGTACTATTTACTCAAAAAATGAATAGAATTAGACTTTAGAGATGAATATAATACTATCATAAATTAATCGACCAACAGTAATATTACCAACATCCAATATTGCTGGAACACCCAGGAATCAGAGTGTTTCGGATATCAGCAGACAGGAAAATTCACCACCTGCTTCTACAATTCTAGAAAACCAGCCAGCAGTTAGGGGTGATAATTAGCTTCATATCTAATATAAACAAACTTTTATTATACTGTGTATTTATACTAAAACTCAAGTTTAAAAACCCCCTATCATTAAAAACAAACTTCATATGTGGAACTATGTTTGCTAAATATGGCTCATAAAGTGCTGTAAATAAAAGATTTTTGGCTGGGCATGGTGGCTCACACCTGTAATCCCAGCACTTTGAGAGGCCAAGGTGGGCGGATCACAAGGTCAGGAGTTTGAGACCAGCTTGGCCAATATGGTGAAATCCCGTCTCTATTAAAAATACAAAACTTAACCAGGCTTGGTAGCAGATGCCTATAGTACCAGCTACTTGGGAGGCTAAAGCAGGAGAATCAATTGAATCCGGTAGGCGGAGGTTGCAGTGAGTCTGGATCACACCACTATACTCCAGCCTAGGCAACTGAGCAAGACTCTGTCTCAAAAAATAAATAAATAAAGTAAAGATTTTCTTTTTTTTATTTTTAGAGACAGGGTCTCTCACTCTGTCACTCGGGCTGGATGGAGTGCAGTGGCTTGATCATGCCTCATGGTAGCCTCAAACTCCTCAAGCAATCCTCTCACCTCAGCTTCCAGAGTAGCTGGGACTACAAACATGCACCATGACACCTGACTAATTTTTAAATTTTCTGTAGAGACAGAGCGTCACCATGTTGCCCAGGCTGGTCTCAAACTCCTGGCTTCAAGTAATTCTCCCACCTCAGCCTCCCAAAGTGCCAGGTTTACAGATGTGAGCCATTGCACCTGGACTAAAATAAAGGTTTTCATGCTATTTTTTAAAGTTTCGAAAGTTTCTGCCTGGGAGTGGTGGCTCATGCTTGTAATCTCAATGCTTCGGGGGGCCACGGTGGGAAGATCACTTGAGGCCAGGAGTTTGAGACCAGCCTGGGCAACACAGTGAGACTCTACCTCAAAACACACACTCACACACAAAAAATTCTTTGAAATCTTCAAGCACAGAATTTACAAAAATAGAATAACAAAGTATTATCCATGTAGTATCAAGTACGGGTTGTAAACATTCTGCTAATCTTTCAAACTATCCTATCTTTATTTAAAGATTTTTCTAAATCAAAGATACTACATCCTTAAGGCAAAAGAGTTTTTTAAAAGATAAAGAGCACAAAACAAAAAACAATAACCACCACAAAAACAAAACTCTTAGAATCTCACCAGCCCAAGACAACTAATGTTAAGATACCAATGTATATCTTAATATTTTAAATATGTAAACACATTATTTTATAATCAGTTATACTATATAGATAATCCTCTCTTTTCTTAATTTAGTAGTAAACTTCACTAATGCAGTATAGATATTTTCTCCCATTCTGTGGCTTGCCCTTTCATTTTCTTAAACATCTTTAGAAGAACAAAAGATTTTAATTTTTTAAAAGTCCAATTATCAGCGTTTACAGTTCATGCCTTCGATGACCTATCTAAGAAAATAGTCTACCCCAAAGTCACAAAGATTTTTCCTATATTTTCTTTTAGAAATTTATAAAAATGTCACCTCCCCAAGACTATACCTCCTAATACCATTACGTTGGGGATTAGGATTTCAACATACAAATTCTGGGGGGTCACAAACATTCAGACAAATGCATTAAACAATCTCTTGTACTTCTTCTTAATACATATATCAAAGTAATGTGACATGAACTAGAATGAAAATAATCTCTGAGAGGCCACTAAAGTTTAAGTCTAACCAATAATGTAGGCATAACACATGACAATATTCACATGCAAGATACTCTCTCATGAAAATGAAAGGATTTTACACAATTCTAGATAAACTACCTATAAGTTTATCTCTTTAAACACACACACACATAACAAAGTGATAATCATGAAGTGGTTATTAGTGGAAACCATGAATCCACTTCAATCTTACATACAAAATCATTCAAAAACTTCAGGAGTTCAAATATTGTTAGTAACAACTAATAACACATATTTCACACATGGATTGCACTAAAGAAAAGTAAGAAATTTGCAGCTCTATATTAAAAAGAGAATAGAGATTAAAAAAATAAATAAATCACTAAAGTGGTCTGGACACAGTGGCATGTGCCTGTAATTCCAGCTACCTGGGAGGTGAAGGTGGAGATGGAAAGATCACTTGAGCCCAGGAGTTCCAGGCTGCAGTGAGCTATGACTGCACCACTATACTCCACCCTGGGCAAAAGTGCTACACTGTGTCTCAGAAAAAAAAAAAAAAATTACAAATGTATCTTTCTGGTGTCAACTTCCATATGTAAAACATATAATGACATGTGCTACTAACTCTTCCTCACCACATATAATTCTACTTATGGTTGCTGACTTCCTTAATTTGATTTAAAAACAGCAAACTTTGAAGAAATTCACTGACCACAATTAACACTCTTTTCTCCATAATAAGAGGTAGGAAAAACTGTGTATAAAATCATCAACTCCTCTGGTTTCTCCAACCCAGTTGGGGAGATTTACAATTGAAATCTAATTATCCAGCGTCCTCCTTTCAAACACTGAAAGGGTGTACTTTACCAACTGAAAAACAAAACAATCAGTAACTGAAAATATCTAAGTTTCTATAGGTAGCCTTCCTAGATATTAGTGATAAATGTATGTTTTTTATTTTATTTATTTATTTACTTTTTAAAACGGTGTCTCGCTCTGTTGCCCAGGCTGGAATGCAGTGGCGTGATCATGGCTCACTGCAACCTCTGCCTCCCGGGTTCAAGCAATTCTCCTGTTTCAGCCTCCCGAGTAGCTGGGGTTACAGTTGAGAACCACCACGCCCAGCTAATTTTTGTATTCTTAGTAGAGATGGGGGTTTCACCATGTTGGTCAGGCTGATCTCAAACTCCTGATCTCAGGTGATCCACCCACCTCAGCCTCCCAAAGTGCCGGGATTACAGGTGTGAGCCACCAAGCCCAACTGAAATTTGTTAATAGTGAAGTTCTAAAATTTGTATCAAAAAGCTAGAAGGATTCTTTGAGTAACGTTTGAAAGTGCTAGGGAAAAATACGAGGGCAGTAATTACATTCTAGTTAAATAACTAAATGTTTATCTGGTACCTACTACATGCTCACGGTATATGGATAATGTGTGAAATATACAAGTTTTTTTTTTTGCTTTTTTTGGTTTTTTTTTTTTTTTTTTGGTGAGATGGAGATTTACTCTTGTTGCCCAGGCTGGAGTGCAATGGCACGATCTCGGCTTACTGCATCCTCCACCTCCCAGGTTCAAGCGATTCTCCTGCCTCAGCCTCCCAAGCAGCTGGGATTACAGGCATGTGCCACCACGCCTGGCTAATTTTGTATGTTTAGTAGAGACGGGGTTTCACCGTGTTGCCCAGGCTGATCTCGAACTCCTGACCTCAGGTGATCCACCCGCCTCGGCCTCCCAAAGTGCTGGGATTACAGGCATGAGCCACTGCGTTTGGCCGAAATATACAAGTTTAACACATTTATTCTACCTTGAAGAATCATATGCTCTAGTTGAGTAGAATTCAGTAAAACAAGATATAAACACAGAATAGTTAAGCAGTACATTGTATGGTTCAGACTGTAAGTACGGAAGATTATAAAGGGGGAAATCAAAGATGGCTACAGAACTCAATTAAGGGTATGAGAAAGTTGAGACCTGGGCCGGGTGCAGTGGCTCATGCCTGTAATCCTAGAACTTTGGGAGGCTGAGGCGGGTGGATCACTTGAGGCCTGGACCAGCAGCCTGGCCGGCATAGTGAAACCCTATCTCTACTAAAAAACACAAAAATTAGTCGGGCATGGTGGTACGCACCTATAGTCCCAGCTACTCCAGAGGCTGAGGCAGGAGAACTGCTTGAATCCAGGAGGTGGAAGTTGCAGTGAGCCGAGATCCACTGAATTTTTTAAAAAATTCTTAAAAATAAATAAATAAATAAATAGGTGTTTGCTATAGCAGCACTCTATTCTTGGTATCAAGATAAATAGAAGGTATACTAAAAGGAAGAAAGGAGAAAATTTCAGATATATATGTAATATACTGTGTATTTTTAATGAAATATTTCAATATTACAGAATATTGAGGGAGAGGAGGGAAAGGGGAAGGGAGGGAGGGAGGGGAAGGAAGGGAGGGAGGGAGGGGAAGGAAGAGAGGGAGGGAGGAAGGAAATAAATGATAGCTGAGAATCATTCTAAGCCTATGCATCCAAGAAGTCTTTCAGTGTTCCCAAATCTAGCTTTTTACCATGTGTCAGTTGCTTTCAGATTACCTGTATTTCATTAAAAATTATTTAACAAGCCTTCCAAAATCAGAAGCAAAAACCTTAATCAAACCGGGTTTGCACATGATTAAAAACAATAGCCAAACTATAAAACTGAGTTTCCGGTGGAGAAAGGGGACTGGTGTAGCTATTCAGGGGAATGTGGTTACTGTACTGTTGTGGTTACTTGTGGTTACTGTACTGTTGAGTACCCTTATTGTGCTGGTAGTTATGCTATCTATATGTGAAACTGCATAAAGTTAAACACACATGTACAGACAGGAATGCACATATAACTGGTGAAATCTGAACAAGCTCTATGGACTGTACCAATGTCCATTTCCTGGTTTTGGTATAGTACTGTGGTGGTGTGGGATACTGACACCGCAAAGAGAGGGAAGGGAGTTAGGGGAGAGGTGTATGGGACTTCCCTTTACATTTCTTTATTTACAACCTCCTGTGACTCTATAATAACCAAAATAAAAATTAAATAAATTTTGAAAAACTAAGTTCCTAAAGTACACTCAAGAAATTCTGCAGCCTTTTCAAGGTCAGATTCTGCATGCTACAATATACACTGACTACATAAACAATATGTATTTTCAGGTAAACACAAGTAAAATCTGATGTAGATCTGCATAAATGAGAAACCACCACATAGGTGATGACCTGCGGTAAGTAGGAAACATAAACCTTAAAAGTTATTGGCCTATAAGCTATTATTTTTAGATTATTGTAGTAGTCTTATCCTCATGGGACACTAGGATTTGCCTAAATAGCTATCTCTGTTCACTGCTTTCATTCCTATTTTAAGCCAGCAAGCCTGCCCTACTTTTTCAGACTCATTTCCTAATCTACTCACCTGCTTTGTCAATCATGAACAAATTAAATACTGCTAAATAAGTTACATTAAATATTATTACCAAAAGTCTTATGTTGCCTTTTCAACTGTTCCTCACTAGAACAAGTGATTTTAGTTCAATGACCTGATCGGGTTCTTTGAGATTATTCCTTCTGGTCTTTGATAGTCACAGAACTCACTTTCAAAGTATAAGCTAAGAACTGGGCCTCCTGGAACCAACTAAGTAATAATCCCCACCAGTGATAGTCAACAGAAACAATAATTTCTATAGTGGCATATGTTTTCCATAAAGCAGTGCAAAATAGTTAAAAATATACAACTTGCTTCCATGGAGAAACCCACCAATTATCTTTATTACTCCAGCCATTCATTAAAATCACTCTATTTTAAACTTCAACAAAGCCTTAGGTCACAAGAAAAAAATATACGTAGGCACACACATAAAAACACAGAAGAATTCTTACCTCTCCAGGCCACTAGTCACAGTCAGATTAAACATTAAAGGATTATCAATTTATAGATCAAAGGAACAAACATTTCACACCAGGTATAGTCTACAATTTAGTCATCTGCTCCTTTTGCAGTTGGATTAGTCATAGGTCACTACATTGTTCTAAATTTCTGTAACATTTTTTAGAGGCTATTATATGCTACACTGCATGAGTACTTTTCAAGCAGTATTTAACCTTGTAAGCATAACCAGAAATGTGCCGCATGTAATAGGAACTCATCAAATATTTATGAATATATAACTTCCAAAATTCTATCTATACTACAGAAAAGGAAAATTTCACCATTTGTCTCCTTAAGCAATTTAGGTTTAAATCCTTTCAATATCTAAGACATTAAAATTAAAAAACAGTCATGTGCCACATAGCAATATTTCAGCCTACAAGACCATACATAAGACAGAGATCCTGTAAGATTATAATGGAGCTGAAAAATTTCTGTCACCTAGTGATATTTTCGCCTGTCTTAACATCACGGTATAAGGCACTACTACTAACATTTGTGGTATTGCTGGTGTAAACAAACCTACTGCAACAAATAAGTTAGTGGCTTATACATTTACTATACCACCCTTTTTATCATTACTTTAGAGTATACTCCTTCTACTTATTCAAAAAACAAAAAAACAGGCCGGGCGCGGTGGCTCAAGCCTGTAATCCCAGCACTTTGGGAGGCCGAGACGGACGATCACGAGGTCAGGAGATCGAGACCTTCCTGGCTAACGCGGTGAAACCCCGTCTCTACTAAAAAAATACAAAAAACTAGCCGGGCGAGGTGGCGGGCGCCTGTAGTCCCAGCTACTCGGAGGCTGAGGCAGGAGAATGGTATAAACCCGGGAGGCGGAGCTTGCAGTGAGCTGAGAACTGGCCACTGCACTCCAGCCCGGGCGACAGAGCAAGACTCCATCTCAAAAAAAAAAAAAAAAAAAACCACAACAAAACACAAAAAGGTAACTAAAACAGCCCCCAGACAGGTCCTTCAGGAGGTATTCCATGAGAAGGCACTGTTGTCATAGATGACAGCCCCATGCCTGTTAATTTCTCTGAAGACCTTCCAGTGCGACAGGAGGTGGAGGTACAGGACAGTGACATTGATAATCCTGACTCTCTGGAGGCCTCAGCTAATGTGTGTGGTGTGTGTTCATTTTTTTTTGAGATGGAGTCTGGCTCTGTCACCCAGGCTGGAATGCAGTGGCCATCTCGGCTCACTGCAAGCTCCGCCCCCCGGGGTTCACACCATTCTGCTGCCTCAGCCTCCCCAGCAGCTGGGACTACAGGCACACACCACCATGACCGGCTAATTTTTTTTGTATTTTTAGTAGAGATGGGGTTTCACCGTGTTAGCCAGGATGGTCTTGATCTCCTGACCTCGTGATCCGCCTGCCTCAGCCTCCCAGAGTGCTGGGATTACAGGCGTGAGCCACTGCGCCCAGTCAGTGTGTTCATTTTTAACAAAAAAGTTTTAAAAAATAAGAAATGTTTGAAATAGTAAAAGCTTATAAGAATAAGGATATGAAAGAAAGTATGTACAGCTATATGTGTTTGTGTTTTACGCTAAGTATGATTACGAAAGAGTTAAAAAGTTTAAAATTTTTTAAGTTTATAAAGTAAAAGTTACAGTAAGCTAAGGCTAATTTACTATTGAAGAAAGGTATTTTATAAATTTAGCGTAGCCTAAATTTTTATGTGTTTATAAAGTGTTTATAAAGCCTACAGTATTGTACAGTAATGTCCTAGGCCTTCACTTTCACTCACCACACACTCCCTGACTCACCCAGAGCAATTTTCCAGTCCTGCGAGCCCTATTCATGTTAAGTGCCCTCTACAGGTGGACCATTTTTTATCTTTAATACTGTATTTTTACAGTACCTTTTCTAGGTTTAGATATGTTTAGATACCCAAAGACTTACTGTTGTGTTACAGTTGCCTATAATATTCAGTACAGTAACATGCTGCACAGGTTTGTAGCTTAGGAGCAACAGGCTATGCCATATAGCCTAGGTGTGTAACATCTAGGTTTGCAGATACATATAACATCTAGGTTTGTATAAGTATGGTTAACTCGAACAACATGGGTTTGAACCGCACTGGTTCACTTTTATGCAGATTTGTTTTCAACCAAACACAGGATGAAAAACCCAATCCTGCAAATACAGAGGGCCAACTTTTTGAATACTCAGGTTCCACAGGGTCAACTTCTAGACTTGAGTATTCAGGGATTTTGGTATATGTGGGGGTACTGGAACTAAGCTCTCACATATACCAAGGGCTAATTGTAACCTGTATGATGTTTGCATAATGATGAAATCGCCTAAGGATGCATTTCTCAGAACTCTGAATCATTAAGCAACTATGTAAGTGTGACTATACAAAATACAATACTCTTAAATCTTCATTTCACATGTCACTTAAAGTAAAATAGATCTGCTGTCAAATCTTGCCAAGATCCAAGATTGATTTACTTTTAAAATAATAGCTAACATTTATTAACCACCCACTATGGGCACTAGGCTAAGCACTTTACATACAACATGAGATGTAATCTTTAAATTCTGAGGTAGGCACTATCCCATTTCACACCTGTGGCAAGGAAAATAAATAATAAAGCTCAAAGGCCACACGGCTGGTAATCAGCAAAGTCTGTACTCTTTCTTACACTGTCATCCATAAAATAAGCTTCTTATGCTCGCACATACTTATTTACTAAGCACCTAAGCATGTGTTAGGCACTGCATTCAGCATTAAGGATACACAGTGGTTGCCCTTAAAGAGAGCAGTTTATTGTGAAGAAAGGACAAGAAAACATTTAAAGGGATTTGCAAAGCAATGAGATTGTTTATGGGAGCTCATAGGAGACAGCAACTCTTATGATGATGATGATGGTGATAATGATGATAGCGATGGCAGCAGCAGCACCTAACATAACACATACGGAGCACTCACTATGTGATTGCCACTGCAAGTTTCATTATCCCTCTTCTACAGATAAAGAAATGCAGGTAAAATAAGGGTAAGTGATTTATCCAAAGTCACGCATCACTAAAAGAATTTGAGCTGGGTATGGTGACACATGCCTATAGTCCCAGGCATGATGATGAGGCAAGAGGATCACTTGAGCCCGGAAGTTTGAGGCTTCAGTGAGCTATAATTGTGCCACTGCACTTCAGCTTGGCTAATAGAGTAAGACCCCATCTCCTTGGAAAACCAAAACAAAACAGAACAAAACAAAAACCAGAATTTGAATACAGGTATGTCTGACTGAAGCCCATGTTCTCAAACCATCACTCTCCACAGCTTCTTAGCAGAGGAGAAAAAGCTTCTCAGAAGTCCCTTGACTAGATCTTGAAAGATAAACAGGAGCTGGTCAAGTTGAGGGACAAGATGCTATGCGGGGCCAGGCACAGTGGCTCATGCCTGTAATCCCACTTCTTTGGGAGGCAGGAGGAACACTTGAGGCCAGGAGTTTGAGGCCAGGCTGGGCAACATAGCAAGACCCTGTCACTACAACTTAAAAGTAATAAAAATAAAATATTTAGCCAGACATTGCAGCACATGCCTGTAGTCCCAGCTACTTGGAGGGATGAGGCAGGACGATCAATTGAGGCCAGGAGTTTGAGGCCACAGTGAGCAATGATCGCATTCCTGCACTCCAGCCTGGACAACAGAGTGAGACTTTATCTCTAAAAATTAAAAAATTTAAAAAAAAAATTACACACAGAAGAGCCCATTCACAGATATAAAACATTCTAGGGACAAGTACGACCTCTTATTCAAAGGACTTAGGACCAGAAGCATTTCAGATTTCAGATTGTTTCAGATTTAGGAATATTTGCATATACATAATGAGATGTGTTGGGAATGGAACCCAAGTCTAAACATAAAATTCACTTATGTTTCATATACACATTATACACCGAATGTGAAGGTAATTTTATAAATATTTTAAATAATTTTGTGCACAAAACAAATTTGTGTACACTGAATGATTAGAAAGCAAATGTGTCACTATCCCAGCCACCTACATGGTCAATCTGTGGTTGCCTGGACATCATCATTATGCTGTGCATGGAAAAGGTATATCACAACCGAAGGGGGTTGGGAGGGTCTTTTTTCCTCGGGGACACTGAAAAAACTTTGGGTTATGCTCCCAGGTTTTGATTACAACCCATCACATGAGGTCAGGAAAGAAAGTGTCCACTTGTGGTGTCATCTGGCACTCAAAAGAGCTTCATATTTTGGAGAATTTCAGATTTTGGATTAGGAACACTCAACCTGTAGTATTAAAGTAGGCTGGGGGACGGACACAGTGGCTCAGGCCTGTAATCCCAGCACTTTGGGAGGCCAAGGAGAGCGCATCACCTGAAGTCAGGAGTTTGAGACCAGCCTGGCCAACATGGTGAAACCCCATCTCTACTAAAAATACAAAAAAAAAAATTAGCCGGGCGTGGTGGCGCACACCTGTAATCCCAGCTACTCAGGACGCTGAGGCAGAATAATCGCTTGAACCCGGGAGGCAGAAGTTGCAGTGAGCCGAGATTGCGCCACTGCATTCCAGCCTGGGAAACAGCAAGACTCTGTCTCAAGAAAAAAAATAGTCATCAAAATAGTGTTACTGTCCCCTTAATGAAACTGATGTCAACTGCCCCAGCAGTTTTCAACTATCCCTCTTCTTCCTTTTCTTCATTTTACGTCTTTCAATTCTCTGGCCCTTCTAGTTTGCCCATCTTCTCTCTACTCCTTAGTTAAGTACCTTTTCTTTCTCCATACCGACTTCTGTATGTTTTTCCAACCCCCATCATGTAGCTGAAACAACTACTGTTTATGCTAAACAAGTTGCCTCCACTTTGTGTCACCTATAATATTCTTTAAGGCTCATTTTGTTCTTTTCAGCTTTCCCGCATTAAGACACTACTGAATCCTCAAATATGATGACAGCCTTTCCTAAACCTAGCTGTAGCTGTTTTGAAGCATTTCTTTCTTTTTTTTTTTTTTTTTGAGGTGAGGTCTTAGTCACCCAGGCTGGAGTGTGGCGCTATCTTGGCCCACTGCAACCTCTGCCTCCCGGCTCAGGTGATCCTCCCACTTCAGCCAGTATGAGTAGCTGGGTTCACAGGTGCAGGCCACCACACCCGGCTACTTTTTTGTATTTTTTGTAGACATGAGGTTTCACCATGTTGCCAGGCTAGTCTCAAATTCCTGAGCTCAAGTGATCCAGCCGCCTTGGCCTCCCAAAGTACTGGGATTACAGGCATGAACCACTTCGCCCAGATGAGCCATTTCTTTTTTTTTTTTTTTTTTTTT